>NC_056745.1:1555864405-1556171905 GCF_019279795.1 Protopterus annectens
GGAAAAGGCCATTGATTTGTGTTTTCAGTGAACTGAGCTTTCATTGAATTGTGCACAGTGATGTGTATAGCTTTCAGTGATTTGTCTTTTCAGTGAACTGAGCTTTCATTGAATTGTGCACAGTGATGTGTTTCAGTGAAATGTGCTTTCAGTGAATAGTCCTAGACCTATATATATATATGTTTAGAAAGCTTGTGAGGAAACTGTTACTCTATTTTTGTTTTACTTGGATCGCTTGTCTGTGCACTTAAAGGATTTCTGACTGGAAACATACTGCCTGCCTTGCTTGGATTACTTTTGAATACTTAGTAATTCTGTACAATTATATATTTATTTATTGTTTTTTACTTAAGACAAGATGTTCTTCGTATTTCACTGTTGCAGTCATTACATTTGGGTAATCTGCTGGTAGGTTACCCTCATTCGGCCTGAATATCAAAGTCTTGGGTCCTGCGTCGGTTGCTCTCTCCTCTTCCATGACGTCAGGTGTATAAAACATGCAGCCAATGCCGTTTTATCCAGTCTTTCTTGCCGTGCGGTGCCCGAAGCAGAAGCAGTTCGCAAGTGCCGGTTGGCCGACTCCTGAAATTTTCACATTCTAGTTTCAGAACCGAAGTCTTCAATTAAAACTAAGTACCCCATTGGGGAAACCTTTTCTTGCTCCTTACCGTTGTCAGTAAAAGTTAATAATTGCATTACTTGTGGGAAGCAAATACCTCATAAGGATTTTCATTTGTACTGTATTCCTTGCCTAGGCCCAGATCATAGCGTGCCTTGCTGTCGGTTTTGTGCTAGATTTAACCAGCGCACTATTAAGCGTTGGTATATTTTTGCTTCAAAATATTTTGGATCCAGATTTAATTACCCTGAAATGTCGCCGGATGGCAGTCCGACTGCCGGAGTTCACAAAAACGCAAAGAAAAAGAGACAGACCATCGAGGTCCAAAACTGATGACGAAGCTTCTCCTAAGCCAGTTGCCGGTACTCAGTGAGGCACTTTCGCAGCCCCTGATACCCGCTACTTTTGAGTCACAGGCCTCTACCGAGACCCATGCGGAGTCCGGTATGCCGCGAGATTCTCAGAGTATTGAACCCGCGGATGTCTCTCCCTCGGATGGGTCCGGAGCCGCTGAGCAGGCATCGGCTTCTGAGGGTGTTTTCAGGCCTCAACATTTCTATATAAAACAGATGCCAGCTTCAAAAACAACTTCTAAGTCTAAAAAACAGACGCATGAGCCACGTGCTCAGGCCCCTATGCCTAAAAAAACAGATGATCAAAATGGCTGAGGACCTAATTACCTTGATCAGGGGTTCCCAACCCCCCCCCCCTGCTAAGAGGCCTAGGCAAGACACTGATTATGAATCTTCTGATCAGGTTTCAATTTCTTCTGAGTCCTCTTCTGCTCAGGAATTTTCTATACCACCCTATGAAGATTCAGATGCAGAAGAATCCATCCCATGTGCATCTCCTCCTGAGGATTATTCTTTTGGAGAAACCTTGCATACTTTAAGGGAACATTTTCATTGGGAGAGTCAGGATTTCTCTGAATCAAAAATGAGGCTTAGGGATTTCCTTCTTCCACAGCATAGGCCTTTGGCTATACCTCCTGTATTAGACATTGTTGATGATGTGTTTTCGAAATCAAGCATGACTCCTGATTCCCTTCCTCCGGCTCCTAGTAAGCCAGACAGATATTACAGGGTTCCTGACCCCCACAAATGCACAAATGTTTATTCAAAAATCCTGCTGCTGATCCTGAAACTATCTTACAGGATCCCAAAGGTGTAAAGGCCTCTACAGCCAAAAATCCTACCCCCTCTGATAGAGATTCCAGGGTGCTGGTTTGTTTCATTTAGGATTCCCATATCCCATTCTTTTTTCTTGTACACTCGGTCCCTGATCGGGAACACAATCTCTAGCTGGCAATCCAAATGTTGTGTTGGCCTCTTCCCATTTTATTACTTTTCCCTGCCTAGTTGTTTGCTCCCAGTACTTTGGCTGGAGCTGCTTCTTGCCTGTTCTCTGTACCCCTAATTATGTCATCCTTATCGTCCAAATCTCCTTTGCCCACTCTCATGTTAAGAGTAGTTCTTAGAATACTTTCTGCTACTTTATGAATGTAATATTCTGTATGGCTGTTATCATCCTTAAGGATCTGCATCCAAAGCCCCATCTCCTTATTTCTTGAATTTCCCCTTGCTTCATCATCATCCCTTTCCACTCTGAATTGCAGCTTTCTGGATGTTTGTGTATGAGCCTGAACTGTGTAGCTCTAAAGTATCCCTTCAAATCAGGTAATCCTAAACCACCGTGTTCTTTTGAAACTATCAGTTTATCCCACTTGACCTTTGCTCTGTTCCACTCCCAGATAAAATCCTTCAACTTTTTTTTTTAAATACTGTCCACAACATGTCATCTGATTTCTAAAAATATGCCTGATATGTATAAAACTAAAGGAACTAAAAACATTTTCACTGCTTGTTGTTGCTATCCAAATCCATAAACAATAGCTTCCAGTTTCTCAGTTTTTAAATTCTGTTTTGTTCAGTGTCTTCCCACATATCCTTAGCTGCAATATTGCTGAACCAATTCATGTGAGGGTACAGTTTACAGTTATAGCCTTTGTTTTATCTTTAATTTTATATCTCAGAAAAACTGAAACTTGTCCCAGAATGTTCCACAACATTGAGATATCTTTTTCTTGTTTTATCAGGTACAAAATATTGTCCGCAAATAAACCCAACTTTTTTGAGTCCCTTATTTTTTTTGCCACTGACTTTAAATATAATGCTAATAACAAAGGGAAAAGAGGACACCCCTTCCTTGCTCCTCTGCTTACACGCTTATCAAAGAGGAACCTTCCAACTTTAATTTTTGCCTCAGATTGATTGTACGTCACTGTTTTTTTCTCTCATCTCCCCTGTTTTAACTGTTAGTTGTACCTCATCTACCTCTAACCTTGGCATACTGTCTTCCATAAATATTTCCATTTGTGCTTTTTTCTTTATTTCCACATTTCTCAGATTTGTACAAATTTTCATAACATTTTTGAAGTATCCCTAATACTTCTGCAGGATCTCTATTGTTTTTTTTTGTTATGGGCTCTATAAGTTTTTCACCAACCCTTTCTTCTTTCTGTTGCCTAAGTTATTGTGCTAAAAGTTTTTGTGTTCTGGAGTGATCCCAAAACAGTTGCTTAAGAGCAAGCTTTGTAAACCCATGCACATTATCCAGGTACTCCCTTATTTTCCCTGTAGCCCTCTGTAGTTGCACCTCTTCTTGTTTTGTGAGATGCCCTGTGTTCTATAATAATTTAAGTTTTACCAGCCTCACTAAAAATTCTAGTTGCGTAACCATGTCTCTCTTATTTCTGCCCTGTTTTTCATTTTATCCCACTCACTAGCTATAACTACAGTACTTTCTGTCTTAACTTCTGAATACTTTCAGCTACCCATTCCTTAAATTCCACTCTTAACAGGTGTGTGTGGGAGGGGCACAAGTGTCTCATATTTACTTCATTACGCTGCATTTTTATCTTGGTAATTGTTGACTGTGTGTCAAAGTTCTCAATTAAATACACATGTTCCTGTGAAATGTAATATGCCTACTCTCATTTGTACCTTGGGGAATATATAAATTCTCTTGTTCCTGCTACTGAATTCATGTTCTCCACACCACTTATTTTCATAAATTTCTTCAGAAATCTAACCTCTTTTGTTGTATATTCCCTTCTCTTCCTGTCAGATGCAGCCTCATTGTTGCAAATCAAATTCCAGTCCTCGTCTAGAAGTCATATTCCCTGCTGAAATCTGATTATTTTTCCCAACATTTTTAAGCTCCATAATAGCAGTTTTAGGTGGAATATAAATACAAGCCAGCATAATCCTCTCCTTTGGCAGTAGCCCCTTACTACCACAAATCTGCAGTTATCTTTTTTTCTCCTTTATCAGTATTGGAGCTTGTCCAACAATTAATATCAGTACTCCTTTTTTTCATTTGTCTCTGACATTCTGCTGAATACCCATCCTGGAATCCTTTCTGTAAAATTCGCATGCTTAGTTCTTCTTGAATGCGTCTCCTGTAGCATTGCTGTTTGCACACTGCATTTCTTAATATAATTATTTTTTTCTTTTTGTCTATACCTGTGAGGCCATTTACATTAGAAGATAATACGGAATTGTTGCCATTATGAGAAGTCATTATTCCTATCTGATATTCTTCGTGTTTCACTGTTACAGTCATTACACTTGGGCTAGCCTGCTGGCAGGCCACCCTCAGTCGGGCCGAATTCCAAAGTCCGGGTCCGGTGTCGGTTACTGTCGCCTCTTCCATGACGTCAGTGCGCCAGGGGCACAAAAGATGCAGCCGACGCCATTTTCTTCAGTCTTTCTTGACGCGCGTTGCCCAAAGCAGAAGCAGTTCGCGAGTGCCGGTCGGCCAACTCCTGAGATTTTTGTGTTCGAATTTCAGATCCGAAGTTCACTTAAAAAGCTAAGTACCCCGTTGGGGAAAACTTTTTTCTTGCTCCAGACCGATGTCAGAAAAAGTTAATAATTGTATTTCTTGTGGGAAGCAAATACCTCATAAGGATTTTCATTCTTACTGTATTCCTTGCCTAGGCCCTGACCACGACATTGCTTGTTGTCAGTTTTGTGCTAGATTTAACCAGCGCACTATAAAGCGCCAGTACGATTTTGCTTTTCACTATTTTGGCAGAAGATTTAATTACACCATGCCGTCGGATAGCCAACCGACTACCGCAATTCACAAGAAACGCAAAGAAAAGGACAGGCATCTGAGGTCTAAAATCGACGACGAAGCTTCTTCTAAGCCAGTTGCCGGTTCGCCGGCTCTCAGTGAGGCGCTTTCGCAGCTCCTGACGCCCGCTACTTTGGAACCCCAGGCCGCTTCAGACTCCCATGTGGAGTCGCCTAGGCCACTGGATGCTCAAGGTATTGGACCTTCGGAAACTATTCCCTCAGATGCGTTCAGAGCCGCTGAGCAGGCATCGGCTTCTGAGGGTGTTTTCAGACCTACTCAATTGTACATTAAAGCTACTCCAGCAACAAAGGCAAAGACTAAAGCATGTTTAAAGACAAAGAAACAAGTACAACAGCCTCGTGGTCAGGCCTCCCTGCCCAAAAAACAGATGCTCAAAATGGCTGAAAACTTAATTACTTTGATCAGGGGTTCCCATCCCCCTCCTGATAATGAGGCCTAGGCAAGCGACAGAATATGAATTTTCAGATCAGGTTTCCATTTCTTCAGATTCCTCTTCTGATCAGGAATACTCTCTCCCTCCCTATGAAGATTCTGATGCTGAAGAATCTATCCCTTCAGCCTCTCCTCCTGAGGATTACTCTTTTGGGGAAACCTTGCAGACCATGAAGGGGACATTTCCACTGGGAAAGCTAAGATTATTCTGAATCTAAGAAAAGGCTCAGGGACTTCCTTTTACTCCCACAACACAGGCCCCTAGCTATTCCGCCTGTGTTAGACATTGTAGATGATGTATTTACAGAGTCCAGTCTGACCCCTGATTCCTTACCTCCAGCTCCTGTTAAGCCGAACAGGTACTACAGGGTACCTGACTCTCATAAATTCCTTTTCAAGAATCCTGCTGCTGACCCAGAGACTATTTCTCAGGGTCCCAAAGGGGTCAAGGCATCCGCTGCAAAAACCCCTACCCCCTCTGACCGGGATTCTAGGGCATTAGACAGATGGGGAAAGAAGATTTACACCTCTGCTACCTTGGCTATAAGGGCTTTAAATTGTCAGTTTCATATGCTCAAATATCAGCAATATATTATGTCACTGCTTAAACAGAAAATGTTGATAAATTCTGGAGGTGCAGAAAACAAAGAAATGCAGGATTTATTGCATGCAGCTGAGCAAATTGGAAAGCATACTTTGCAATGTGGTTTTGATTCTTTGGAGGCCTCTTGCAGGGCCGCTGTCACGGATTCGGTCATTAGGAGACATGCTTGGTTAAAGGAACACAATTTACCAGATCATGTTAAAGCAAAATTATTAGATGCTCCATTACAGCATTATACTTTGGTGTTAAAGAAAATGGAGGACAAAGCTAAATCTATGCAAACAGTCAAGGATTTCTTACAGGTGCAGCCTCCAAGATTTAGCAGACACTGGCCTAAAAAGAATTGGTCCTTTCCAGTGTCAGACAGACCACAAAGGGGCAGATCCCAGCCCCGAGGTTCATACAGGTCTAAACAATGGGGTGTTTCTACCTCCAAAAGTGGAGAAGACAAATCACAGCCTAACAGGAAACAGTCCCAATGACTTCCCTCTAACTGAGCCAAGCACTTATCTTCTGGCAGCACCTTTAGGGGGCATACTAGCACTTTTTTCTCAAAATTGGCACATAATAACCCAGGACAAATGGGTCTTGGACATAGTGTCACGGGGCTACAAGTTTTATTTTCATACCCTACCAAGGACAAACGGTTGCCCAGACCTACCAAAAAACAATGGGCAGAGGCACAAAAACAAATCTCATCCCTCATGGACATGAGGGCCATTTAACAAGTACCAGAACAAGAGCAGGGACAAGGGTTTTATTCACAACTGCTCTTGGCACCCAGAAAGGACAAAGCCTGGAGACCAATACTGGACCTTTCTATACTAAACATATATCTGGATATACTAAAATTCAAAATGTTGACCTTACAGCAGCTTCTACCCATGCTGGGCAAGAAGGTCTGGCTTGTGACTTTAGACCTAAAAGAGGCATATCTTCATGTCCCAATCAGACAAACATGCAGAAGATACCTCAGATTCAAAGCTGGCTCAATGCACTACCAATTCTCTCCACTGCCCTTTGGCTTATTTACTGTGCCCAGGGTCTTCACAAAGTGCCTGGCACCAGTAATTGCATTTTGCAGACAAAGAGGAATACAAATATATCCTTACTTGGACGACTGCCTCATACAAGCAGAGAACCTCATACAAGCAGAGAACAAGGACATTCTACTACAGATTCTGGCGTTTGTAAAGATATTACTACCATGTCTAGGGTACACAGTCAACGAACAAAAATCAAAACTAGTACCCTCTCAAGAGATAAAATTCCTGGGTGCAAGCTTAAATACAACTGCCCAGATGGCTTATCTCACGCCAGACAAACAAAGGCAACTGACTACCTATTTCAAACTGTTGGCAGCAAAGGCCCAGTTAACTGCAAGAAATATTCTGCAGGCTTTGGGCTTTATGGCATCCTGCATTCTACTAATTCCATATGCAAGACTGCATATGAGGAAACTTCAATGGTACCTAAAAAGTGTTTGGACTCAGCATTGCCACAGCCTGGAAACAATAATTACTCTCATTCCCTGCCTGCAACAGGAATTTCAATGGTGGGCAAAGGCCTGTCACCAGAACAAGGGACAGCCATTCACCTTACCCCCAGCCAGGCAGACATTGACAACGGATGCATCAGACTACGCCTGGGGGACACACATGGCAGGAAGATGTATTCAAGGCACATGGTCTGCCAACCAAATGCATCTACATATCAATCAAAAAGAGATTCTAGCTGTTCAGAATGCCCTGACAACCCTCAAGGACCTACTTCATCCAGGACAACTACTGATAAAGACTGACGATACCACAGTCATGCGGTATATAAACAAGCAAGGAGGCACTCATTCTTACCCCCTCTGCAGACTAGCCATGACTTTGTGGGACACAGCATTGACTTACCAAGTGCATCTGCAGGCACAATTCCTGCCAGGAAAGATAAATACTCTGGCAGATGAACTAAGCAGAAACCTCATGGATCCCCACAAGTGGAATTTGGATCCACAATTCTTCAACATGATAGCAAGGAAATGGGAATGCCCGGACATAGACCTATTTGCCTCTCCTCTCAACTGCCAACTAAAGAGATTCTGCACAAGGACTTATCACAGACAAGCATGGAAAGTGGATGCCCTGTCTTTCAGCTGGAAAAACTTAACAGTGTATGCCTTTCTTCCACTGCCTCTCCTCCCCAAGGTACTCCTAAAGGTCAGACAAGAGAAGCCAAAAATAATACTGATTGCCCCAGACTGGCCCCGCCAGTACTGGTATCCAGTCCTAAGGAACTTGTCTCAATGCCCAGCCTGGACCTTACCTCAAATACCTCACCTACTGTCCCAACAAAACAATCAGATCCTGCACAGCCAACTCAAAACCTTAAATCTGGCAGCATGGCGGATAATGTAGTCATTCAAAACGCACCTTTCACTAAAGCAGTGATGGACGTCATTTGCAGGCCAGGAGGCCTAGTGCTGGAAAATGGAAGAGATTCTGTGCCTGGAACCAGGCACAAGGAATTGACACAGCAGTACCAAACATTCCTCAGATTTTGCAATACTTAACTGAAATGCTGGACAAAGGCCTATCCTTTTCATCAATTAAAATTCATGCCTCTGCCATTTCGGCTCATTACAACACAGAGCCACCAATCTTTTCTCATCCTTTGTTAAGGCAATACCTCAGAGAAGCCAAAAACCTAAGGCCTGCAAGGAGATCACCAATACCTGCATGGGACCTTAATTATGTTCTGGAAAAACTCACTCTGCCCCCTTTTGAGCCAGCCGCTACAGCTGATAAAGTTTTTATCTTGGAAAACAACTCTGCTCCTAGCAATAACCTCTGCAAGAAGAGTCTCAGAGCTACAGGCACTCATGGCTGTGGAACCTTTTATCATTTTTTATCCAAACAGGTTTTCTCTGAGGACAAACCCGACATTTATGCCTAAGGTAGTGTCCAGTGTGGCCCTTAACCAAACTATCCATCTGCCTACCTTTTATCCAAACCCGCAGAATAAGGGGGAATATGCTGCAGGATCACAAGGAAAGGCTATTTCAAAGCAGACCATTTCAAAGTGGATAGGCCACTGCATTCATTTCTGCTATTCACAACATGGCAAGCCAGTGCCTAAGGGCATCAGGCCACATTCAACTAGAGCAGCAGCCACTTCAGCAGCCTTCCTCAGGGGAGTACCAACCAAAGACATTTTAGAGGCTGCTACCTGGAGTTCAGTGCATACCTTTACAAAGCACACTCATTTACCACTCTACTCTAAATCCAGGGCAGGATTTGCCACTGCAGCCCTGCAGGGCTTCATAGCCGCTCCTAATGCTATTTAGCTCCAGCCTCCCAACCATGGCTTTGGGATTCAACCCAAGTGTAATGACTGCAACAGTGAAACACGAAGAACATAGTACAGTTGTGTACACTTACCATAAATGTAGATGTTCGAGTGTATTCACTGTTGCAGTCCAGGTTACCTGCCCTCCATCCCCCATCTCTTTGCTGGAACTTATCTACACTTCTCTAATCTATACAATCTATGTGGTGTATTTGCTTGTAGATGAAGGTATATATGTTTTTTGGTGCATGCATGTTTTATTGGCATATTTTCAGCCTACCTTTTTGGGGGCACCTGACATCTGGGGCAAGAAAAACTGAAGAAAATGTCGTCAGCTGCATCTTTTGTGCCCCTGGCACACTGACATCATGGAAGAGGTGACAGCAACCGACGCCGGACCTGGACTTTGGAATTCGGGCTGACTGAGGGTGGCCTGCCAGCAGGATAGCCCAAGTGTAATGACTGCAACAGTGAATACACTCGAACATCTACATTTATGGTAAGTGTACACAACTGTACTTTATGTATGACTGCTTTTTTAAATATCTATTTCCAGCTTTTGTGTTACATGCACAAATTTCGTTTGGAAGGTTGATCTTTTGTAGAGTTTTCTTCTTATCAACATTGGAACCTATGTCACATTTGGCAAGATTTTGTTTTAATGAAAACCATCAAAAAAACAAAGGTATCCTCCAAAACACCCCCATAATCTGTTAACTTAATGCGAGCACACAGCTATGTACATCTTCAAAGAGGAACAATTGTCTCAGACAGCTAGAAATATAGGCGTCACTTCACCTAAATTTGAGGTTATGTCCATGCGAAAGACCCATGTTTACTACCTGCTCTTCTGCTTACACTAATTGGTGTTTGTTCTTGTCTGTATTCCCCTTACTGATGTGAAAAACAACTTACATGCTTTCAGAAAACATTAACTTTTATCCCTGAAAAATCTAGCATTTGGATTTTTATTGCCCTATCGTCATCTTTTCTCCATGAAATGTAAGGGAAGAAACTGTAGTCCTCCGCTGCAGGCTTCTAAAGCTGAAATATTTATTGTTAAAGGAAAACATTTCATTATATTCACTGTTCTCTTATTTACCTGTTTACACTTAAAACTTATTAGATCAAGCATAGGGTCTTAATGCAGACCTTCACCTTTGCAAAAATAAGAACATGTGAGCTCTACATATATCAAGGTTGGTATACTTTTACAACCCATACCCCAACTCAGCAATGTAAGAGTACAGGCTATTAATTTAAACATGCTGTTTTCTAACCTTTTTTTCTCTTTGCATGGTAATACCTACATTTCTTAATGCTAAAAAAGAAAGAAAGGCATCCATTTACTTTGGTATCTATATCACATACAAAAACAAACTGCTTTAATGTAAAACATGCAATTTGTATCATGAAAAATTGAATACAGTTAAAAACAAAAATTATTTTACTTCCTTCCTCTTTCCCTCCCCTCATTGTCCTTCCAAACATTTATGACATGACATGAGGCAGTGCCTTTTAGTTCCCCACAAGTTTAACAAAGTAAATAAAAGTCCACTCTTTCCACATATTTTTCTACAGCCATATTTCACAAATGCAATTGATGCTTTGCAGTCTCACATTTATTCCCTAACTTCCTTGTTGCTGGTTTTCTTCCTGTTCATCTCCATCTCCCAGCTCCAGACTTCGGCTCGATTCCAAGGTGTTCCCAACTCTTCTAGTCAACTCCTGTGCTTTTTTGGTCTCCGGAGCAGTTTTTTTTGTAACATTGGAAATGGTTTCACTTGCTTTATCAGAAGAATGAGAAGCACATTCCCCTTCTGTTTGATGCCTTACCTTTTGTTGGACATACTTGTATTTCCTCCTTAGCCTGTTCTGCATCAGAAAATGATTTTGATCCTCCAGCAAAAAATATTCTGAAGACACCTGAATACAGCAGATTAAATCTCACACCTGCCTCTTGACATTCCTGATTGCTGGAATAAATCTTCTGCCTGTTGGATAGTGAATAATAATTTTCCACAAACGTTTTTTCCAACGTTTAATACTTTGCCCTTTTGCCACAGTTTTGTCACGATCAACTCTTTCTGCTGGTAAGTTTGCATCTTTACTAATACAGGTTATTTCTGTTTTCTCATGGCCAGTTTTGGAGCATACACACGTTGTGCCTTATCAATTGGCATTTCTTGCTGTGGAATACCAGTGCAGTTACTTATTTTGCCTTCATAAAATTAATATTGTATTCCTTCTAGTTTTCTCTGGTACAACAGAAAAACTCAGATTTTTCCCTACATGCTCCAGCCTCTTAATTCTACCATATTTGGAAAAATCACGTCTTCAGCAGTCTCCTACTCAGCTAGCCTTTTTTTTATTTCGACATCTGATTTTTTTCATTTTATCTGTTTATTGAATATTTGTTTAAAGCTTATTTTCCAGACTTTTGTTATTTGAGTAGGTATACTCCTTTAGTGTTTTATTTATTTTAATATGCTCTGAGCACATTTTTCCTCCAGGTTACTGGAGGCCACATCTTTGCTGATATCCATGGAATTATATGTACTAGCCAGTAACTGAATTTACTAAAAGCGACAGAGTTCCTGGACCTTGTCTTTCAGTTTCTTTTTTCTTCACACTGGGAAAGCTCAAGTTAAACTATTGATCAGAATGCAGCCAATCTTGTACAGTCCCAGCTAAATTTTCATATTTATGTAACTCATTGGATAGCAACTGGTTCAAAATTAGATCCCAGTATGTAAAGGTATGCTATTCTACTTCCTGCAAAAGACATGTCACTATCAGCGTACCTCAGGGTTCCTTCAGTCCTTGCATATCTTCTCTTTGGTATTTACTTCTTGGAGATCAGCGCAACTGTTAAATGTTTATGGATAACCAAGTTTGCGGATTACTTTAAACTTGGTGACATCTTGAACTCCACCAGAGGACACCAAGATCCCCCAGCAAGGCCTTTCCCAAGCCAATACCTGGTGCCAATGTCATGGACAAAAATAAATACCACAAAATGCATAATAGTATCCTTCAGGAAGCAGAAAGTCCCTTTTTGCTATTGCATTGACAACACACCCCTGAAAACTGATCAGTAATTGGGCAACTGGGAACTATGTAGACTTTGAATTGGCCTTTGATCACCACATTTGTAAAAACAACCATTTTCATTGCACACCTTATTACTAATGGTATGGTGTACAGGTCAAGTGATATGATCATTCCACTGTATTCCGCACACATCAGGCCAATTATTGAATGCAATGTCCCCTTTTGTATGTACCTGTCTAAACATTTAATACAACTTTCTTGATAGGAAAATCAAGGGAAGTCATAAAAACTATGCAGACCATCTTGGAGCATTTTTCCTTTTCTCAGTGTCACACAAGGTACTGATGGACTATCTCTGCCTCACTTAGAGCCTCAACAAACTGTATCCTGTCAGACCTAATGCACATTTTCAGGTTCAGTGGGGTCATAAACACCCACTCGAGGTGCCAATCTCTCTTGCAGCATGAGTAGAACATGATGGAGGGATAGATATATATCGCAGAGAATACCACTTTTTTGAAATGGTCTTCCTCTCCACGTAAAGCAAAGTACTGTTCAGATATAATCTGGATGAAAGGATGAGAACCACAGATTTACCCGTTATTTTGCACCTTTATCTCTTAAGGATACGGGCAGCATGTACATGTTCTGCTTATCTCTGGGATATTCACACACAAAATATCTTTTTCTTTCTTCTTTTCCCAGTTAGGGGTCGCCACAGTGGATCACCTGTCCGCTCATGATTGGCAGTGGAGTTTTACGGTGTTGAGTTGCCAGTCGGCGCCCAACCTTCCACAGAAGGCACACACATGCACACACACCTAGGGCCAATTTAGAGTGTCCAATCCCACCTACAAGCATGTCTTTGGGATGTGGGAGGAAACCGGAGCACCCGGAGGAAACCCATGTGACCACAGGGAGGATGTGCAGACTCCACACAGAAAGGCACCCCAGCCGAGAATCGAACCGGAGAACCTCTTGCTGTGAGGCGACAATGCTAACCACTATACCACTGCGGCCTCTATTTCACACACACAATATAAGGGTGTAAAAGTTCATAGGAATGTATGGCTAGACTTCTAAAGATAAATAGCATAGTAAGCACTTATGAACTTTTAAAGGAAAGTGTACTCTGTTCTTGGATTCTAAAAGCTGAATAGTTACACAAAGATTTAGGTTCGATTTTGAATTATTTTCCTGAGGCAATAGGTTTCAGTGAAGGATCTAAATTTTTTCATGTGCAGTTTGGGTATTGCAAAGAAATTTACGTTCTAAAAGGATTTTTTTTCTTCCCGTATGGGCATATGGTCTGGAGCTTTTTGCTCCAGTAGGATCCCCCTTGCTGCACTGTGGCCAAAATATGTTTATAATGAAGCCTTATAAGAATCCATAAAATTCACCCTCATGGTGGTTCTTTCAAAGAATAAATAAACCTTACTTGCAATGGCAATACTGGATCCTACCCCCAGCCTAGTCAGGCTAAGCCTACAAAATACATGGAGCTGCTGTTTGGGCTCATTACCACTAGAATAAAGAGTGAGGGTCAGATGAAATGGTGAAAACATGTCTGTCAGGAGCAGGATGGATTATGGTGGACTACTTTCTGACAAAGTACTTGGGTCTCCTGTGAAGGATGCTTTTACTTTTCAACCTTCACCAGTATGGAGTGGTCCTTGCATGAACAGGTCTGAAGATACTCAAGTCCCCACATGAGTACCATATGATTGGAGTTTGTGCCACGTGACAAAAGGATCATGTCTTGAACTGCATGTTTCAAAAGTGAAAACCCTGTTTATGCATATGCATGCAACTATGGATGATGCCAATTTTTCTAAAGATTGTGAGATTGGTGTTTAATTGGTTATTTCTGTGGTTTAGTCAAAGTTGACTCTCTCAACTTCGGGGGCTTAGCACATGTGGTTGGTTTGTCTGTCAACATCTGTATCTTTTAATTTGTTTGCTAATTCATATTTGTACTGTCTATCCATCTTGGCCTCTGCTGTTGTTTTCTTTTGCCTTCTGTCTTTCCCAGCATCATTTTCTTCTCTAGTGAACCTGCTTAATAGTTGCCACCTGCTGATTCTTTTTTTCTTATTTCATTGCTGATGTGGGGGAAAAGGTAGAGATACCCGAGAGGTATGATTGGGAAGAATTGCTTACCTGATGGTAAATTGCTACTGGACTTCTGTACTAGTCATGAATTGCCTATAATGAATTGTGTTCAAATACAAGGCAGCTCATAAATACACTTGATACCAGAGCACTGTGTGTCAAAGGTTGATCTTCTGTTTAGTCGTGTCATCAGACATACTGTAGACATATGCGTGAAGAGAGATGCTGAGCTTTGATCCGATCACCCATGTTGGTAAGATGGGTTTGATGGCTAAGTTAGCCGGTAAAACACAGCCAGGAAACCCAAATGTATAGTGAAGGTGTTCTAGAAATGCATACGTAATATTTGTATCTGACAAATTCATATCCTTTCTCTGGGAGTATCTAGTGGGAGGGAGCCATGACTGGAAGGTTTTCATGCTTGTTACAGCAGTAACTCAAGAATCTTATGTTGGACACTAGTGGTGAGAATAACCATCAAGTTAACTTTCTATGGAAAACTTTTTTTTTTCTTTATTAGGAAATCTAAAGATCTGGCTGTTCATTCTTGCTTGGCCATAAAGGTAGCAGCTACAGCAGAGGAGTTGAAGATCATTAAATATGATTTTCAGATGACATCAGAGATATTGGCAGGCTTTTGGTGATTGTGTATGGTGGCAGGGTGTTATACAGACTGTTACAACTGCTGATGTTAGTAGGGAAAAAGAACATTTTGAGGACTTCTGAATGTAGTATAGTTACCTCTGAAGAGGCACTGATGGAAGGAATGAGTGTAATAGAGCTCATATCTGTAGATGAAGTCAGGACAACAGTTAACATTTCTAAGGTGGCAAGGCTACAAGAACGTGTTCAAGTTGTAGGTGATGATGGGTGTCATGGTTAGCATGCCTTTTCTGCGTGGTGTTTCAGATGTTGCAATACCTCTGGATTAGCAAACTGGAGTGGTTCCCATATCAGATAGCTGAGCCTCAGATTCAAATGGAGTAATGTGAATCACTTCCTAACTGTGGGACAGGGTATCAAATATTTTTATCCTGATAAAAATGCTGTATGTGAATTTTTCTGCTTTCTTATCAACATACAAAGCATTATGAATATGTTTAGACTAAATTAGCACCTTTAAACTCATCACAAGCCAGACATTGTTGCTTTTACAAAATTCTAGCTAAAGACTGATGACCTAGCTATCATTTTGTTTTCCTGTCTATGACTAATATCTTGATGCAAGATTTGGACTCTAAAAGTGACAGCAATGTATTACTCTACAAGTCCATCATCAACATAGATTTGGTCACACAAGCCAACACCTCATCTTTAGCCAGTCTGAATTGTATTCATATTTCTGTCTTTTTAGACTCTTGTACTCTTGACTCCCTTTCCTCCATTAGCTGCTAAACATTCCCCCAAAGCTACCTGTCTATAACCTTAAAAGCTGAGGACCACAGTAGGTTGCTGCGTGAAACCCCTTCTTCCAAATGTGAATGTTCCAAGCACCGTTTCTGTACTCTAGGCTCAAAACTATGAGAAATCTGAAAGAGATATTGAAAGAAATCACCTCTTATCCTTTATTCCTGACAAAGTTAAAAATCATACCTTTATAAACCAATCTAAATGCAAATATCCTACAAGATATAACATACTGTCACTTGTTTTTGTATACATAATGTTATTCCATATAATATCCATATGTAACTAGACTATTACTATAACGTTTTCCTGTCTACACGATCTCTCAACTCTAGTTCCAAACATAATACACTTCCTCCTAATTTCCTGCATCCAACCCAAAAAATTACTTTTTCTAGCATAATCTTAAACAAGAAACATCTTTATTAAATTATCATGTATGACCTAGGCAATGTTACATTTATATAAATGAAAATAAACCATAGTGACATTTATATAAATGAAAATAAACCATAGTGACACACTCTCAGTTGCACACATTGTATATTCCAAACCTTATCAACACAACTGTAGCTGCAAACATTATGCATCACTTTTAATATATTCGGTCATTGTTAGTCAACCATTACATAACTAATTCAAATTCTGCCTTCTTTTAAACCTTGTTCCTATTCTGCATGTATTGATCTCACATTTCCAATTTTTTTCATATGTAGTTTGCTCCTAAAGATCCCAGTTCCAGCTGTTTTATCTCTACTATCTTTGCTACTTCTAGAAAAGTTGGTTTAGACTTTGGTTTCCATTTTCTAGTAATTGCTTCTTTGGCAGCTGTAATAATTAGACTCAGCAAGCCCTTACAATGTCCAGGCAATTCTGATTCTGTATCGTAGCTCAAAAAATAATTTCCTTAGTTACTTCAAATTTGCTTACCCAGCATCTCTGACATAGCAGTCTGCAGGGAATCTTTAAAGTCTGCCAGCTAATTACACTCTCAAAAAATATGTTCCCAGTTGCCTCTTTCTTCCCCATTTACACCGCCAAGATTTGCTGTCTACCAGAGGAAAAATTATTTGGAGTCTGATTGGGGTATAAAAATACCTATATAAACACTTCCAAAGATCCTAAATGTTCTATCTAGATTTTGTTGCATATTTGGGAACCATGCATATATCCCCTATTGTTTCTTTGTGAATTGCTTATCTAATTTCTCTTCCCAATCCTTCCTAACCTCCTCTGATTCTTAGTTATTTGCTGTACTAATTATTCCTTTCTTAACGGCAGCTTCTGTTGTAGATTCTACTAAAAACTGTACCAGTGCTTGTCTTTTGTTTAGACCCCCCCCCCCCCAATTTCTTTCTCTGATATCAGTCTTTGATATGGAAGGCAGTCTCTAGCATGCAGTCCAAATAAATTTTTGGTGCCGCCTCATTCTGTTACCTTTCCCTCACTAGTTATTTGCTCCCAATTCCTTGGTTTCTTTGCCAGTTTTCTCCATTATATTCCTGTCCCCTCAACTATTGTCTATCCCTAATTGCAGTTATAGCTATCCCTAGCGGGAAAATCTCCTTTCTTCATTCTCATGTTGGTTTAGTTCTAAGAAGACCACCTGCTGTTTTATGATTGTAATATAACCTTGTACATAATGTATGTGTGTGTGGTGTAATATACATGTAGTGGGTTATGTAGTAAAGCTGTGACATCAACAAATAAACACAAATGCAGATTTTCAGAGTCTTCTTGCTGGGGAATAGAGTGCTCTGTCTACCCCTCTTCCTGCAGAAACTCCTGGTAAAGAGAGTGGTAATCAGCCCAGGGAATTTCTCAGTGATGGACTTCATGGTTTCCTGCTTTCTGATGGTGTCCCTCAGCAGACTGCTTATGAGTTAACTGCAGTGGTACCTCAGAAACATATGGCGCTAACATTCGCAGTCTTTGGAAACCCAGATTCACCTACTGCCTTATGTAGGGGAAAGCTATCTTGTAGAGGATAGAGCAGCTTCAGCTCAGCCTGGGAGTGCCCTTCATAACACCTCATCTTACCCAGCACTCTAACCACAGATTGCAGTTATCTAGTTTGGGAAGATTTAGAAACAATTCAGGTTCAGGTAACCAGGGAACACAGATATTAGAAAAAACTTATACATGTGAAGGAAATAAAAGTCCTAGCACTATGAACTTCACACAGAATTGGGAGAAGAGAATATTTCAAATACTTTTACAGTATTACTGCGATGTGATACATCAGTGTATAGGGAGGACACCACATGTACATATCATGTGGCCTTGCAGTGACCGCATAAATCACAGAGAAGGAAGTTATGGCTCTCATAGTATCCTGCATCCCAGAAGGTAGTCATGGCTGTTTGTAGCATCCTACATCCTGTTCCAGTAAAACATCATGGCATACGGACTGAGCAGATCACTGGTCCAAACAAATTCATGTAGGAAACAACCATGTCCAAGAATAAAGCTTCTCAAAAAACTTAGTCCATCTAACTTATAATCCAATAATGAGGTGGCAAGCACAGCAAACTGGAGTAAAAGACTTTAGTAAAACAAAAATATAAGAATAGTAAGCACTTTTGTGAATGTTCAGGACGCTTCATCGGACAAATTAATGTTAAACATGTTTTCATGCTTTTTGACCAGAATTTGGGGTGTGCCAAAAAAAACGTTTTTACCACATCACAAAACTGTTGCAGAGCAACAACTCTAGGGGGCTAGAAGAAAGATGCATTCTACCCTAAACTGGAAGTTCTGTTTCTTTACACTTTACCTCCTCAATCCCTGATCCCCAAGGTATTTATTTATACATTTAACTGGGTAGGTGCATTGGTCTGATTATACTTTTCAGGCTTGACCTAGACGACAAGGCTAAAATAAGAATGTAGATCAGTATGTCTGTACTCTATCCAAGGGCTTTTAGAAGTGTATAAATACTGAGCGCATGCAAGCTAGACTGCCATTTTGTAGTTAGTCGTTGAAATGTAAACATGTATGTAAGGTCTGTCTGTTTATTTCAGTCGTATTTAATGATGATGCTATCCATCCTGATGTGTTTCTGTGTATTAAAGCATCTAAACGAAAACCCCAGTCTTCTTCTTATATGTGTTGGAGACAAACGAGTGACATGGTGTCAGAAGTGGCATATCTAAAAGGACATGGTGTCAGTCGTGGCATGTCTAAAAGGACATGGTGTCATACGTGGCATGTGTAAAAGGACATGGTGTCAGACATGGCATTTCTAAAAGGACATGGTGTCAGAAGTGGCATGTCTAAAAGGACATGGGGCCCCAGAAGTGGCGCATATCCAAGGGGCATGATGAAGTTAAAGGCGGCTTGGGTAAAACAAGTTAAGGTACTTGCTAGTAGGTGGAGGAATATAGACAAGTGGATCATCCCTTAAATGTGCATACTTTGTGAAACGGGTCAGAAACTAATTTCAGATATTAAAACTTGCTCAGCGCTATTTCTTTTCTCATAATATGAAACGGGCATACAGAACACTTCAAATGATTTTCGCATAAACAGATATGTACGATATTGATATTCGCATTTCTATGGAAAAATGTTTGAAATAAAGTCCAAATTGCATAAAATTAATAATAAACGGGGAAGCGACCGCATTTTTAAATACATGCTTTGGGAATCTGTATTTTTCGTATTAAGCAAAGATGTCCGTTATCAGAAGTCTATAAATGTGTTTGCATGTTTGTGCAGTGTTACAGTAAAGCTATTTAGCAAAGTACAGCCATTATAGGGCATATTTTACAGAACACAGCCATCATAGAGCATATTTCACTAGGTACAGTGTTTCAAAAAGTTTATTGTGCATTTGAATGTTATTACAAGCTCACACAACAGTTCATACATAATTACAAGGGCCATATTTTCAGTGTGTTTGTGTATACTTTGTGGGCATGGCAGATGAATTTTGTAAGCCCAGTGCCCTTGTGTTTGACAATAATATTGCTGAGAACTGGAGAGTGAGCAAGAGTACATTTTCATACAGGCTGCATTTTCTGATAAAGATGACTGTACAAACCCATTTATTCTACTTAGCTGGGTCAGAAGACATAGAAAGGGAATGCTCATTCGTGTATGCACCTGCCATCTCTACAGGAGAAGGGGAAAGCCGTTGTATTGTTGTACAGGCTGAGTTAAGGGAGTACCCTGAGTGCTTAAAACGTAAATTTAGAGAAATGTGTAACCCCCCCCCAGACAAATGTTACAATGGATAGTCACTTATTTTATACAAGGGATCAAAAACCTGGTGAAACTTTTGCAATGTGTATAACTGATCTGAAGAAATAAGGCTAAAACGTGCAGATTTGGTGACTTTAAGGGATAAGTTGATAAAGGGCAGATTTGTGTGTGGCATAGAAGATGATGCTGTGAGAGAGATTTTTCTTCATGATAGTGATTTAACTTTGAATATGGCCATTGAGATTTGTCAGATACATGAGCTTACAGAAAAGCACACAAATATGCTTGCACATGAGAGAGCAGGTCTAGAAGGCACAGTGATAAAAAAGTCATGTTGATAGTATGCAGCACATTATTAAAAGAAACAGGCCCAAACACATGGCAACAACTGCAACCCCTGCAGCACTAACTGGTAAACCCCAGAACTTTCTAGCAAATTCCAGAGTTCACACAGTCTCAGTGAAGCATAAGAATGAGTTAGTAAACTCAAAGCATGGGCCCCAACCTAGTTTCTTTGCCAGCTGTCGTAATTGTGGTGGAAGCCATGAATCTAAAAGGGAAGAATGTTTAGCTTTTGGTCAGCAATGCCACAAATGTAATAAATGGAATAATTTCAAAAGGTTTTGTAAATCAGAAGGCCCGCATTCTTTTATTAAAAGGGAACATTTTAAGCAATGAGTTGATCAGTTACAGTGGCAACCCTAATCTTTATGTGGATGGTGTGTCAGTGCTTCATGAAACAGTCAGTGTAGTAGATTTAAGGACAAAAAATGAAGTATTTTGTACTGTTCGGATAAATAACAAACCCATAGAGCTCAAAGTTGATACAGGTTCCAAGTGCAATGTTATGTCAGCAGAAACATTTTTGTGTGTGTGTAAAGGTGAAAGGCTTGATTTGGCAAGGTGTGTGAAGCTTGTTGCTTATGGAAGTGAGGAAATTCAAACTGAAGGCTCAGTAGTTTTTCCATGTTACTCTGCTGGAAGAAACTACGACTTGTTATTTTGTGTGATCAAGAGGCACATGCAGTCATTATTAGGCCTCAGAGACAGTTTGAAAATGGGACTGCTTTCATTTAACAAGGAAGCCCACCAAGTTAGCTTAAAAGACCACTCATTTTGTTCTACCTAAGCTGATCTGTTTGAAGACAAACTAGACAAACATCCAGTTGTGTACTCCATGAAGTTAGACCCAGAGGTCAGTCCAGTTGTCAGGCCAGCACATAAAGTTCCAGTAGCAATGCAGGGCAGTGTCAAAGCCGAGTTAGATAAAATGGTGCAACAAGGTGTGATTTGTCCAGTTGAAACTCCAACTGAATGGGTATCTTTCATGTTGATAGCTCATAAGAAAAGCTCAAATGATGTCAGAATATGCATTGAGCCACTAGATCTGAACAAAGTGTTAAAAGACCCCATCATCCAAGGCGCGCAGTTGAAGTTGCAGCCTTGATGCTAAATACTGCTATTTTTTCTGTCCTGGATGCAGAGAGTTCATTTTGGCAAATTCAGCTTGACAAGAAATCATTACTCACTACAGTCAGTACTCCGTTTGGCAGGACAGATTTTTGAGAATACTATTTGGGATAAATTCTGCAAGTGACATCTTTCAACAAGCAATGGAGCAAATTGTTTCTGGGTATTCTTGTGCTATTATAGTAGATGACATACTGATAGGAGGTAATGATGAAGCGGAACATGACACAAACCTCAGGTGAACCTTAAGCTTAATCCACAGAAATGCAAATTCAGGCTACAGAAGTTATTTATGTTGGTCATTTATTTACTAGTACAGGCTTATGATAAGCTCTTTCAAAACAAACAGCCATTCGCAAGATGCTAGCATCAGACAATGTTCAGACCCTGCAAAATTTTCTTGGCATGGTCAAGTACCTAGGGAAGTTCTACTCAGAGAGCTGACACACAAAGATGTATCCTGATGTATCCTGGTCTTGGTTAGAGCAACACCAGAGAGCATTTGATGTCCTGAAACTGAGAATTGCTAGTCCATCTACACATAGATACTATGATGATCACAAATCAGTTACATTTTCATGTGATGCTTCGAATTTCAGTCTAGGCACATTCATTCTACAACAGGATAAACCTGTTGTCTATGCATCGAGAACTCTTACCCGAACTGAGATGCAGTATGCTCAGGTTGAGAAAGAGCTTTTGGCAATTGTGTTTGCATGTTTGAAGTTCATGATTATGTTTATGGTAGACCTATCCAGATTGAAACAGCCCACCAGTCTTTAGTCACTATCTGAGAAAGTCTGTGCAGTCTGCTCCAGCCTGACTGCAACATATGATGCTGAGATTGCAAAAGTACAATTTCAATCTTCTCTACAAGAAATAAACAAAGCACCATTTGTAGAGAGCACTAGTAAAGACCAATAATCCAAGAAAATAGTTCCCAGTAGGCATAAACAACACCATAAGCTCCACACAATACTTCCACGTTGCAAAGTATTTACTCCTTCATAAAGTTTAGAGCTTTCATCCCTTGTATAACACTCTGGGAGTCCCAGAGTGTTATACAAGGGATGCAAGTGCTAAACTTTTTGAAGGAATAAATACTTTGTAACATGGAAGTACTGTGTGGAGCTCATGGTGTTTATGCCTATTGGGCACTATTCTCTACAAGAAAGGTAAACTTCTTTATCTTGCTGATACCTTATGCAGATTGCCCAGAAACACCACAGAACAGCACGAGAATGAGAACCCAGATTTTGAAGTCATGGAAGTGAGAAATCTTTCATCCACATGTCTTGTTGAGTTAAGAGATCACACAGCCACAGATCCAATTTTACAAAGGCTCAACCACTTTACCAATCAAGGATGACCATCAGAGTAATCTAGTTTACCTCAAGAAGTGCAACCTTGTACATACAGAGATGAGATTTTGTCTTATAATGGTATCATCGTGAAAGGTCAGAAAGTAATTGTACCAAAGTCTTTGCAACAAGAGTACATTACTGTCTTGCACCGTGGTCATCCAGGTACCCAATCTACTAAAAGAAGGGCAAGAAGTCTGTATTTTAGCCTATGTCAGAAGACATTGAGAGAGCACTTTTATCTTCAGTGTGGAATAGTACAAAGCCACATCAACCGAAGGAACCACTTAAGCTTAACCAGATTCCGGAACTACCTTTGTCAACAGTAGCCACAGACATTTTTGAGTGGAATGGTCAGTGTTATTTGGTATTGGTAGACTCTTGCTCCATTTGGTTCGAGATCAAGCTACTTCCCAACTTAGCAACTAGTACTGTCATTACTAAGATGAAACGCCATTTTGCAATCCATAGTAGTCCATACAAATTTCTGACAATGTCACACAGTTTACAAGCCAACAGTTAAAAAAGATTTGCTGAAGAATGGGGCTTGAATGTCACAAGTAGTCGGGAGTACCTGCAGTCAAATGGTTTGTCAGAACGTGCAGTTCAAAGTGCAAAACCGTTATTAGAGAAGTCAGGATGAGATAAAAGTGATGTTTTCCTGAATCTCTTGAATCTCAGAAATGTTCCTCATGTTAAACATCTTGGTTCACCTGTTCAGAGACTTCTGTCGAGACAAATCAGAACCACAATACCAATCAGTAGTCAGTTGTTGGTTCCATGTGTCAAGAACAACAGGTCAGTGAAAGCAAATCTGTTGAAGAAATGCTTAACCCAGAAATTCCACTATAAGACCATCAAACTGCTTCATCCATTATGAGAAGTGGTTAGGATGCAGACATCCAGAGGTTATGACTGGATTGGTGTTGTGAAGAATATTGGTCCAGAACCAAGATCGTACATCGCAGAGTCAGAAGGAGCAATTTTTAGGCGGAATCTGATGCATTTCAGACCAGTGTCCGAGCCCATACCACAGCAGATAGCCTGTGAGAATGACTATATCTCAGAGTGAGTTGACCGGTGTTCAAATTCCAGAGGGCATTCCTGTTCCTATGATGAATCCAGAGGTTCCTGATGCGAGCTGTGCACCGCAGACTGTCCCTGTTGCTAAACTTGGTTCACACTGTTATGTTATGAGAGATGGGCGCATCTCTAAACCCTGTAGCAGATACAAAGCAACTTGGACATGAACACTGTTTGGTTTCTAATGTATATAGTTCATAGGTTCATACTAGGCTATCTGCCCTAGGGCATTTATAAGCCTAGCCAGAATGCGTTTGGCTTTCGCCACCCATTTTAAATTTATTTTGCTATGCCCTTTTTCGAGGTTAGTATACTGTGCCTCTGTCTAACAGTGACACAGAAGTGATAGCCGGGGTAAACCTACGATCTTCCTTCCACTCATCAAGATTCCTCTTGAAGAGAGTCAATGAGGGACTCTGCCTAACCTGGACTGGGATTTTATTCCAGAGTGAGGGGAGCCTCTGGGTTATGAATCTGTCCCTCCAGCATGTCCTATTTATTTCAGTGCTGAGGTTCAAGTCTCTCGAGCGTGTAGCTCGATGGGATTTGGATTTTCTGAGGTGCAGCATGTCCATTAATTCCGGGTTGGACATGGCTTTATACGTCAGGCACAGATCGCCTCTGAGCAGGCGGTATGCCACTGAGTAGAGGTGGAGTTTCTTTAACCGGGCAGCATATGGCATCTGTTTGAGCCCTTTGATCCTCTTGGTGAGGTACTTTTGGGGTCTTTCCAGTTGCTGCAGGTGTCTGGTAAGGTACATCCCAAAAGGGGCATTGTACTCAATTATGGGCCTGATGAGGGATGAGTAAAGAGGCACGATGACCTCCCCTGATCTAGATGTGAATCCCTTCATGATTAGGTGGGCTATATAAAATGTTTTTCTAACCACTTTGGCCATGTGGTTGTCAAATGAGAGATTGCGATCAACTTGGGTCCCCAGGTCCCTAATTACTACTTCTGTACTTAATGGATTACCACCTATGTGGTAATTTGTAGGCACTTTGTTTTTGCCAAAGGGGATAACTATACACTTTTTGGCGTTTAGCTTGAGGCCATGGCTCTGGCACCAGTTGTCTGTTTCTATGAGGCCCTTTTGGAGGATGCTTGTGTCGGCTGGAGAGTCTGTTATGGCACCCAGTTTGCAGTCATCTGCGAACTTGGTCAGCCACAGTCCTTCTGTGTTGGCCTGTACCTCCGGGAAATGTATACCGAACAAGAGAGGTCCCAGGACTGAGCCTTGTGGGACGCCACTTGTAACTGGTTTGGAGTCTGACATGGCTCCAGCAATTCTAACCATGTGGGTTCTGTCCTTGAGCCAGTTTGCAACCCATCTAGTGACATAGGGTTTATATTTAAGCTGGTGAGCTTATCTATAATGCCTGAGTGGGGTATTGTATCGAAGGCTTTTGCGAGGTCCAGGTAGGCTGTGTGGACCACCTTCCCCTCGTCAATGGCCTTGGTGACTGTTTCAAAGAAATCAACCGGGTTTAAGAGGCAGGATCTGCCCTTAACAAAGCCGAACTGGGTAGGATCCAGTGTCTGTAGGTCCTCAATATCTTTATTTATGAGGTCCATGATGATCCTTTCCATAGCTTTGCAGACCAAGCTAGTCAGGCTTATGGGGCGATAGTTTCCAGGATCCGTTGAGGCACCACCTTTGTAGAGAGGGACCACTGTTGCTGTACGCCACTCTTTGGGTACATATCCTGTAGTAAGGCTGAGATTGAACAGTAGTTTTAGTTTTGGGTTTAGCTCTTCTTGGAGTTCATGTAGGATGCAGCCCGGGACACCATCTGGTCCCATTGATGCTGTGTTTTTTGCTTTGGAGAGGGCGGCTCTTACCTGAGCATCTGAGATGTCAGGGGGGCAGCACTCTGCTGGGATAGATATTTGCCCTTTTGGTGGGGAGGGGGGAGTTTGCACTGAACCTGTCAGCTAGGATGTTGGCAATATCTGTGGGTTCAGTGTATTTTTGTCATTTTGGACTAATTCTGAGCATATCTGGGAATTCCCACCCAGGTTCCTAACATAACTAAAGAAAGCCTTGTGATTATCCTTAGTGTCCTGTGCAATTTGTCTCTCGAAGCTGGCCTCAGTCGATTTTATGAGTGCCCGTAGTTTTTTGCTAATACTGATCAGAGATGCCTTCCTTTTTTGGGATTTTGCTCTATCATGTAGTAGCTTCCTCCTTCTATTGTATAGTTTGTTTATGGCTGGGGTCCACCAGACAGGGCGTCTACCTTTGGAGGATTGGGTCTTGGTTTTATTTGAGATTGCATGATCCATGCATTCCTGAAGGTGTTCATAGAATGCATTTATAAAGGATTCTGCGGTCTGGGCCGTATTTTCCACAGGCCCGGGGGCTTTGAAGGATTCCACCTCGGTTTTGAGGAGTGTGAAATTTGCTTTAGAGAAGTTTTTCACTGTGGTTTTCTGGGCAGGGGGTGGGGTCAGGATGTGAATATCCAGTGAGATTAGTTTATGGTCTGATCTTACCAGTGAGGGATACACTTCTGGTCTGGAGCATAGAGTCCCCATGTTGGTGATGATCAGGTCCAGTATGTTTTCCCCTTGTGTGGGAGTGGTAACAAGTTATTCCATAGCATTTGAGTTTATAAATTCTAGGAACCTTTGGACTAGGGTGTTGGAGTTAGAGTAATGCTCCTAGTCTATGTTTGGGTAGTTGAAGTCGCCCAATATAATGGTGTTTGGAGATACCTTCATATTTTCCAGTGTTCTCAGGAAGGCCGAGTGGGGTTCCTGGGTTTGGGAGGGTGGTCTGTAGCAGGCTATAAACTGAAAGGCAGTTTTACCCACTTTTAGTTGCACATGGATAGTCTCTGATGCTTCGTGCTGTGCCACCAACCTGGAGGTGTGTATATCTTTGACGAATATTGATACTCCCCCTCCTTTTGTGGTTCGGTCCAGGTTTTTGGGCCGAAAAGCATGGTGTGAGGTATAACCTGGTAGTGCTGGGGTGCTCTCTGGAGCCTTGAACCAGGTTTCTGTTACTGCACAGATATCAATGTTCTCCATGCTAAGGAGAGTTTTGAGTGCGTGCAGCTTGAGGTTTAGACTTCTGGCATTGAGCAGCATTACTCTTAGTTTCTTATCCCTTGTGATACCTATGGAGGTGGGTTTCTCTTTTGCGCCTTGCCTAAAAAAGGCACTATGGGGGTAGCAAGAGCCTTTGCCAATATCCGAAAGCCCAGGGGTGACAGGTGCAAGCCATCCCTAGCGAAGCATCGTGGCTTGTCGAGCATGTCATCCCAGGCTGACAGGCATTGGATCCCCTTTGAATGACACCAGTACTTAAGCCAATTGTTGAAATTGATCATCTTGTCTTCATATTGTGGCATCATTCTTGGTAAGGGTAAGATGCTACTCAAGGTCAGGGTCATACCGGCCTGGGCTGCATGCTCAGAGAGCTCCTCTATGTCTCTTTTCATGTAGTCCAGGGAGGTACGTCTTAGGTCATTCACACCAGCATGGACAATGACTGAGTCATATCTGTACATGCCTTGGAGTGACCTGAGTGCTTGTGTTATGTGGCGGATCCTAGCGCCCGACAGGCAGCTCACCGTGACCTTCTTGTTCAGCTTGGTGAGCGGGATGTCAGTGTGCCTGACGATAGTCACCTATTACAAGTGTATCAGGTGTTTTGTTTAGCCTTAAGGGCTGTGACTGTTCGGCACACTGGCTTTGTGAGCTATGTGTTGCACGTGTTTTGTTTTGGGGTAGCGGTTGCTTGGGTGTCTACTTTGGAGGTCTCTGCTGCTTAGGCAGATTTTTATTTAGAGCCTCCGAGTGTGTTTTTGTGCGTTTATGTGTTTGATTTGCTGTCGTGGTAGGTCTATGTGAGACTGGAATTGTAGTGAGTGTGGTTTCCTTCTCCTCCTGACTGGTTACGCCAGTACTGAGTTGAGAGAGCTTAGCCTCCAGTTTGGCTATATGGTTGCATCTCTCACATGTGTTGGAATTTGTTGGGAGGAGGAGAGGGTTGTCTGTGTACATGAGGCAGTTGTAACATTGCCTCAAGATTCCCAGATTCACCAGCTGGACTGGAGAGGAGATTGACAACTGACCTTTGGACATGCTAGAATAGTATTGGTAATTCCTTTATAATTGAAAAAAAGGGCCATTGAGGAACAAGCTACTCAAGGGGAGTTTGTGAGGGTGTAGTGCTTTTAATTTTTTAGTGCTGACTTATATAATTGCTTTAGTGAGCAAGTGCCAGGTAACTTAAATGCAAAAATGACAGAGTAACTTTCTTTCAAGTGAAACAAGGAAATAAGTACAGTAAGCAATGCAGATATCACTAGGGATCCACAGAAGCGCTGAAAAGCCGCGTTTTAGATGGAATTAGCCTTTCTGGGAAATAACAAGCAAACAAACAACAAGCATACAAAAAAAAGCTAGATTCAACAGGCCTGGGTCTAGTCTATGCTACAGCAAACAAGGTGTACCAATTTCAGTAAGAAACGGTTCAAATATGCAGGCACTATAAGCCTTTAACCAGAAATTCCCACCTCAGAAGGGCAAAGTCCAGCCTCTCCTCCCACAAGAGCGCAGACCACGAACCTTCTTAATGTAAAATAACTGGCCTGAAGCCCAAGTGCTTAAACCAGAACTAATAATGCACGTCTAACTCTAATATTGTTTTTTCAATTGGCAATCTTTTTAAGAGGGAAGATGTAGATCAATATGTATGTGTACACCTTTAAGAAGCTATCCAAGGTTCATAAGATGATACTAGGCTATTGGTCTGGAGGTCCTTATAAGCCTACCCAAGGGCTTGCAACAAGTGTTAATACTGAGCATGTACAAGCTAGACTGCCATTTTGTAGTTAGCCTTTGAGATATATGTATGTAAGGTCTGTCTGTTAACTAGTTAGTTCGTATGTAATGATGCTGCTATCCATCCTGATGTGTTTCTGTGTATTAAAGCATCTAACCGTTGTCTTCTTGATGTTCTTCGTGTTTCACTGTTGCAGTCATCACATCTGGGTTATCCCTGCCAGGGTAGCCCTCAGCCAGCCCAAATACCAGAGACTTAGTATTTCTGCATCTGTTGCTGTCGCTTGAGGACTGACGTCAGGTCGTCAGTAGTATAAAGTAAAGCAGACAATGCCATTACATCAGTTTTTCTTGCCCTTTCTTTCTTGCCGTGGAGCCCGAAGCAGAAGCAGTTCGCACGAGTGCCTGTCGGCCGCTACCTGAGTTTTCGTCTAACAAATTGAAGTGTTCTAAAGCTAAGTACCCCATTGGGGATCCTTTTTTTCTTGCACTAACTGATGTCAGAATAAGTTAATAATTGTGTCGCCTGTGGAAAACAAATAACACACCAAGACCTCCACTCTTACTGCGTCACTTGTTTAGGCCCAGACTATGATATTCCTCGTTGTGACTTCTGTGCTTTGTTCACTGCATGAACTATCTGTCGTCAGGACGTTACTGTAGCCAGATATTTTTGCTTACAATCCTCTAATTCCAATATGGCTTCAGTAAGCCATCCGACAGCAGATCTTCTGAAAAAACGTAAAGATAAAGACCGAGACAGACCGCACAGGTCCAAACCTACTGACGACACTTCCGTTAAGCTAGTCATTAGTTCTCCGGTCCTCAGTGAGGTGCCTTCGCAGCCCTTGATGCCTGCTTCTGTTGATTCGCAGGCCACTACCAAGACCCTTTCAGAGTCCGGTATGTTGCAAAACACTTCTTCGACTAAGGATCCTGTGGTCGTCTCAACCTTGGATGAGTCCGGAGCCGCTGAGCAAGCACAGTCTTCCGAGGAAGTCCTTCACACTACCGAATCTCAACACAAACTGACTGCTTCTTTCACGGCTACTTTTCTTTCTAAAACTACAAAGTTTCTTAGGCCCAGGGTATGGACCACACCCAAGAAACTGACGACCTACACTTAGGCACCTGCTACCTTGCCTCAGCCTCAAATGCTTAAAATGGAGGAAGACCTTATCATGCTGATTAGGGGAAGCCAAGCTACCCCCTTCAAAAGGAAAAGAAATCTGTCCCCTGTAGTTTTGTCTGAACAAGAGTCAGATGAATCTGATGCATCTGAATATGAAGACATGCAACCCCTCTCCACTTAGGAGGATTCTGATACAGAGGATTCCATTCCTTCAGCTTTTCCCCGAGAGGATTTTTCCTTTGCGGAAACCCTGCATACCTTAAGGGAGCATTTCCAATGGGAGAGTCAGGACTACCCTCAGTCTAAAAAGAGACACTGTGAATTCCTAGATCTTCCACAACACACACCCTTGGCCATCCCCCTAGTCCTGGATCTTGTGCAGGATGTTTTCCTTGAATCCAGCTTAACTCCTGACACCCTACCCTCATGTTCCCAGAAAACCAGACAGGTACTGTAGAGACCCTGACTCACACAAGTATTTTTTTAAAAATCCTACAGCTGACCCTGAGGTCATTTCTCAAGGGCAAAAAGGGATTAAAGTAACCTCTTCTAAGAATCCCATCCCCTCAGACAGGGATTCCCGAGCATTGGACAGGTGGAGTAAGAAAGTATACGCCTCAGCTACTCTTGCTATCAGGGCACTAAATTGCCAATTCCATATGCTGAAATTTCAGCAACGTACCTTGGAACTCCTTAAACAATAAATGTCTTCCTTTCCTGCTTGGACAGAATCTTAAGATGTACAAGAGTTGATGCATTCTGCAAATCAAGTAACTAAGCATACCTTGTACGGTGGTTTTGACGCCCTAGAAGCTTCTTGCAGGGCAGCAGTCACTGGATCTGTCATTAGAAGGCATGCATGGCTTAAGGAACAGCCCCTGCCAGATCATGTCAGATATAAATTGTTGGATGCCCCTTTGCACAAAGATAACTTATTTGGCACTAAGGCAGAAGAGGTTTTAAAAAAGATGGAAGAAAAAGCAAAATCTATGCAAACAGTTAAGGATTTCTTGCAGGTCTAGCTCCCTTAGTTCAGCAGGCATTGTCCTTCCAAATACTGGTACTTTCCTGCTCCCAGTAAACAGGCCCAGCCTAGGCCCCGTGGAAGCAGACCCCCATACAGCAGCCCCAGGGAATGCAGAGATCTAAGCAGTGGACTTGCCTCCCCTTCAAAACCCACCCCCTTATGGTAAGGACTCACAATGACTCGCCTCCTCCACCCCCTCCCTCTGCCCACCTTCACTTACCCCTAGGAGGAAAACTCACCTTTCACTCAAGTACCTGGGCCACCATTACCAAGGACCGCTGGGTTCTGAACATTGTGTCTTAGGGATACAAATTTTCCTTCCACACCCTTCCAACCCCAAAAGGGTTCCCAGATTTACCACCAAATCAGTGGGCAGAGTCTCAAAAGCAAGTCCTTTCCCTGCTGTTTCTGAGGGCAGTAGAGCACATTCCTGCAGAACAGATAGACCAATGTTTCTACTTCAGACGTTTTCTGGTGCCCAGGAAAGAGGGCATCTGGCATCCCTTTCTCAATCTATCCATTCTAAACACCTTCCTGGTGATCCCAAAATTCAGAATGCTCACCCTCCAGCAGCTGCTACCCATGCTCTCCAAGGACACTTTGCTAGCTACCCTAGATCTAAAAGAGGCCTACCTCCACATTCCAATCAGGGAATCATGCAGGAAATACCTACGCTACAGGGCAGGATCTCAACACTTTCAGTTCTCTGTGCTTCCCTTTGGCTTATGTACTGCTCCCAGAGTTTTCACAAAATGTCTGGCTGCGGCTGTTGCCTTTTGCAGACAGAGAAATATTCAGATTTACCCATCCTTAGACTGCTTTATTCAGGCAGACAGCCAGGAGAAGCTTCTCAAGCACCTGGTCTTTGTAAAGACCCTACTAACCTCCCTAGGGTACACAATCAACAAAAAGAAATCCAAACAGGTGCCCACTCAAAGGATGCCCACTCAAAGGATAGTCTTCCTGGGAGCAAGTCTGGACACAACTTCCCAGACGGCATACCTTACTCCAGAGAAACAAATTTTCCTGACAGCCTACTTCTCTCAACTAGCCTCCAGGCCCCATCTAACTGCAAGGAAGATTGTGCAAGCTCTGGGGTTCATGGCATCTTGCATACTACTCATTCCATATGTCAGACTGCTCATGAGGAAACTTCAGTTGTACCTAAAGAGCCTTTGGTGCCAACACTCTCAAGACCTGGAAACTCTTCTACCATTCCTTGGCTCAGAAAAGATTGTTTTTGGTGGGTAGCAGCATGCTCCCACAACAAGGGAATGCCTTGCTCCCCACCCCACGCCACCCAGTCCCCTCACCCATACACGCATCAGATTACGCTTGGGGTGTACACCTGGATGGCAGGTGTATGCAGTGCCTATGGAGCCCACAGCAAGTCCCTGTGCATAGCAATAAAAGAGGTGATGGCTGTGCAGCATGCCTTGATAGCTTTCAAGCCCTTTCTCTCTCCAGGTGCTCTCCTGATCAAAAAAGACAACACCACTTTGATGTGGTACATCAACAAGCAGGGAGGGACTCACTCCTACCCTCTATGCAGGCTGACCATGATCCTTTGAGAGACAGCCTCTGTCATGCAACTACACCTGTTAGCACAATTCCTACCAGGCTCTCTCAACTCTTTGGCAGACCAATTAAGCAGAAATCTTCTGGACCCACACGAGTGGCAACTCAACAGGAGTACCTTCACCCTAATAACTCAGAAATGGGGAACCCCGAAGGTCGACATCTTTGCCTCCCACACCAACCATCAGCTCAGCAAATTCTGCACCAGGGAGCATCACTGCATGGCTTGGAATGTGGATGCCCTGTCCTTCCCCTGGGTCAGTCTATGCCTTTCCTCCTCTAACTATCATCCCCAGGGTACTGCTCAAAATAAGGGAGGAAAAACCAAGGACCATTCTTACAACTCCAGACTTGCTCTGGCAGCACTGGTACCCCTTGCTGCGCAGCCTGTCCTCGCTACCCCCATGGCATCTTCCTCAGATTCCCAACCTCCTGACCCAGAAGGAAGGGGAAGTCATGCATCCCCAATTGCAGACACTCAATTTGGCAGCTTGGCTTATTCCCTAACCCCGAACCAATCTGCCAACCTCAGTAAACTGGTTCTGGATGTTATCCGTGAGGCCAGACATCCTAACACCAGAAAGTCTTATTCTGATAAATGAAAAAGGTTCTGCACCTGGATCCGGGATAAGGGAGACAATATGGCACAGCCCTCCCTCCCTCCCTCTCATCCTGGATTACTTAGCTGACATACTACACAGTGGCCTCTCTTTCTCCTCTGTAAAAATTCTTGCCTCTGCTATTTCTGCTCATTTTCCCAGTGAGCAGCTTCTTTTCTCACACCCTTTGATCAAACAATTTCTAAGAAGGGATAGCAACTTGAGGCCGCCCAGAAGGACGCCAACACCAGCTTGGGACCTTAACTTTGTATTGAAGAGCTTGAAGCTAAGTGGGTAGTAAGACTAAGTGCTCATAGAGGACTTGGATTAAATTAATATAACCCCCTGCGTACTAAGTTAAAGTCTAGGCAGCTTTTTAGGTAAGATGTGCTATGGAATTTTGTATAATAAATTTTCTAGTTACAGGCTTGTATGTTTGGAGAACAAGTGGAAAATATAAGTATGTGCAGATATATTCTGTGCTTGTGATTGTACACTGATGTGCAATTTTGAATTGCAATTTAGATATTTTATAAATAGGTTTTCAGAAGTGTATATATAGGGTTCACACTTTTAGTCCAGTTAATGGCATATACCTTGTGGAATGTTGCTTTAAAGTGAAAGTGCTTGTTCATACTGGAATAATGTATTGGTTGGTTATAATCATGTGTCCCAAGAGCGTGTTATATTTAAACCAAGAGCTGTTTTTAAAATGCATTAAGACATCTGAAGAAGTGGGGTGACCCATGAAAGTGCTTGTGTCGAATAAAGATTTTTATACTGGATTTTACAGCCATCTCCAATTCCTGGTGTTTTGCTTTTTATTCTGGATCTGTTTAGTGCAGGACAAGTGAGTTCTAGTGGCAGTTTTGTGTTTTGTAGTTTTGATTTTGTATTGGAAAAGCTCACCCTGCCCCATTTTGAACCAGCTTGCAGAGCTAAACTTTCTGTCCTGGAAGACAGCATTTCTTCTGGCCATCACTTCAGCCAGAAGAGTCTCTGAGCTGCAGGCAGTCATGGCTGTGGAACCCTTCATCATCTTCCATGCAGACAAGGTATCCCTCAGAACTAACACATCCTTCATGCCCAAGGGTGATGTCCATTGTGGCTCTCAACCAATCCATTCATTTACCCACCTTTTTCCTAATCCCCATAACAAGGGGGAAAGGATTCTTCACTCTCTAGATGTGCATAGACAGCTCAGATTCTATCTAGATGGGACTAAATCCTTCAGAAAGTCTGATTAATTACTGGATAGCTTTGCTACAGGGGTAGAAGGCAAAGCCATCTCCAAAGAAACCATTTCCAAATGGATAGCACACTGCATCCATTTTTGCTACAAACAGCATGGAAAGCCTCCCCCCAAGCAGGTCAGGACACACTCCAGCAGAGAAGCCTCCACCTTTGCAACTTTCCTCAGAGGAGTCTCCACCAGGGACGTCCTGGAAGCTGCCACCTAGACATCTGTTCACACTTTCACCAAGCATTACCACCTGCCCCTCTTCTCCACATCCAGGGCAGGGTTTGCCTCTGCAGTCTTGCAGGACATCCTAGCCAGCCCTTAGTTTCATTGACTGCCTCCACCCTTTTCCTCAGCTTTGGGAATCGACCCAAATGTGATGACTGCAACAGTGAAATATGAAGAACGTAGTACAGTTGTGTACACTTACCATAAATGTAGATATCCGAGTGTATTCACTGTTGCAGTCCTGGTCCCCCCCCTTTTCTTCTCTTTCTCCTTTTATTGCCTTTCTAACTTGTAGTTCTCCTTTTCTTTGCAAGGAACTTATTTGTATTTATTTTCCACTGGTGGGGTTTCTTCCACAAGAACCTGGACTCCTACTTGGGGGCTCCTGACCGGTTAGGGCAAGAAAAAACTGATGTAATGGTATCAGCTGCCTTACTTTATAATACTGATGACCTGATGACAGTCCTCAAGCGACATCAACCAACACAGAAATATTAAGTCTCTGGTATATGGGCCAACCTAGGGCTACCCTGACAGGGATAACCCAAATGTGATGACTGTAACAGTGAATACACTCTAACATCTGCATTTAAGGTAAGTGTACACAACTGTACTTTATATGTCTACGAATGAGAGACAAAGAATATCTTACAAATGTTTAAAAAAAAAAAAAAAAACTACTCTAGACATGGTATTTAGCCGTAAGGTTAAAATAAAGACAGTGGTTTTACAAAAGTTTAAAATCAAAAGGAGCATTACATTAGAATAGAGACACAGTGGTACAGATGTTCTTCGCGTTTCACTGTTGCAGTCATAACATTAGGGTAATCTGCTGGCATGTTGCCCTCAGTCGGCCTGAATTCCAAAGTCTTGGGTCCTGTGTCGGTTGCGGTCTTCTCTTCCATGACGTCAGGGGTATAAAACATGCAGCCGACACCATTTTCTTTAGTCTTTCTTGCCATGCAGTGCCCAAAGCAGAAGCATTTCGCAAGTGCTGATCGGCCGACTACCGAAATATTCGAGTTTGAGTTTCAGATCCAAAGTCTTCAAGCTAAGTACCCCGTTGGAGAAACTTTTTTCTTGCTTTTTATCGATGTCAGAAAAAGTTAATAATTGTATTACTTGTGGGAAGCAAATACCTCATAAGGATTTCCATTTATACTGTATTCCTTGCCTAGGCCCTGATCACAGCGTGCCTGGCTGTTGGTTTTGTGCTCGATTTAACCAGCGCACTATTAAGCATCGGTATATTTTTGCATCAAAGTATTTTGGAAACAGATTCAACTACCCAGAAATGTCTTCGGATAGCAATCAGACTACTGGAGTACATTAAAAACGCAAAGAAAAGGACAGAGAAAGGCAGTCGAGATCCAAAACCGACGACGAAGCTTCTCCTAAGCCAGTCGCCAGTTTGCCGGTACTCAGTGAGGTGCTTTTGCAGCCCCTGATGCCTGCTACCTTTGAGTCGCAGGCCTCTACCAACACCCATGTGGAGTCCGGCTTGCTGCAAGATACTTAAGGTATTGGACCGACGGATGTATCTCCCTCGGATGGGTCTGGAGCCGCTGAGCAGGCACCAGCTTCTGAGGGTGTAGTCAGACCTCAACATTTGTATATCAAACCGATGACAGCTGCAAAACCAAAGACTAAAGCAACTTCTAAAACTAAAAAACTGACGCATGAGCCATGTGCACAGGCCTCTATGCCTAAAAAGCAGATGATCAAAATGGCTGAAGACCTTATTACCTTGATCAGGGGTACCCATCCCCCTCCAGATAAGAGGCCTAGGCAAGACACTGATTATGAATCTTCAGATCAGGTTTCCATTTCTTCCGATTCCTCTTCTGATCAGAAATTATCTATACCTCCCTATGAGGATTCTGATGCTGAGGAGTCTATTCCATCTTCATCTCCTCCTGAGGATTCATTTGGAGAAACCTTGCATACTTTAAGGGAGCATTTTCACTGGGAAGAGTCGAGACTTCTCAATCAAAAAAAGAGGCTCAGGGATTTCCTTCTCCATCAGCACAAGCTTTTAGCCATTCCCCCTGTTTTAGACATTGTGGATGATGTGTTTTCAGAGTCAAGCTTGACCCCTGACTCCTTACCTCTGGCTCCCAGTAAGCCTGACAGATATTACAGGGTCCCTGTCTCACGTAAATTTTTATTTAGAAACCCTGCTGCTGATCCTGAAACTATTTCACAGGGTCCAAAGGGAGTTAAGGCCTCAACAGCAAAAAATCCTACCCCCTCTGACAGAGATTCAAGGGCACTAAACAGATGGGGGGGGGGGGGTTTATACATCTGCAACCTTGGCAATCAGGGCCTTAAACTGTCAATTTCATATGCTAAAGTACGAACAACATGTTATGGGATTGCTGAAGCAGAAAATGACGTTGATTTCAGAATGTGCAGAAAATAAAGAATTGCAGGAATTATTGCATGCAGCTGAACAAGTTGGAAAGCATACTTTGCAATGTGGTTTTGATTCTTAGAGGCCTCCTGCAGGGCCACAGTTACTGGATCTGTGATTAGGAGGCATGCCTGGTTAAAGGAACAAAATTTGCCTGATCATGTTAAAGCTAAATTGCTAGTTGCACCTTTACAGCATGATTCTCCGTTTGGTATTAAGGCAGAAGAGGTTTTAAAGAAAATGGAAGACAAAGCTAAGTCTATGCAAACTGTTAAAGACGTCTTACAAGTGTAACTATGAAGATTCAGTAGAGACTGGCCTACAAAAAATTGGTCCTTTCCTGTGTCAGACAGAGCTCAAAGGGGCAAATCCAGACACCGTAAGGGTTCCAGATACAAGGCGCAGGATTCATACAGATCAAAGCAATGGGTCGCTTCTACCTCCAAATCTGGAGGAGATAAAGCGCAAACCTACAGAAAACAATCCCAATGACTTCCCTCTGCCTACACCAAGCACTTACCTTTTGGCAGCTCCCATAGGGGGGAAAGTTAGCACTTTTTCCTCAAAATTGGCAGTTAATAACCTAAGACAAGTGGGTACTAAACATAGTATCACAGGGATACAGATTCCATTTCCATACTCTGCCAATGGCAGATGGATGGCCAGATCTGCCAAAAAACCAATGGGCAGAGGCACAGAAACAGGTTATGTCCTTCATGGATATGGGGGCCATTCAGCCAGTACCAGACCAGGAAAAAGGACAAGGTTTTTACTCAACTGTTCTTGGTACCCAGAAAGGACAAGGCCTGGTGGCCAGTACTGGATTTATCGATTTTTGAACACATACCTGGACATTCCAAATTTCAAAATGCTGACTTTGCAGCAGCTTCTGCCCATGCTGGGCAAGAATGCTTGGCTGGTGACATTAGACCTAAAAGAGGCATACCTGAATGTCCCAATAAAACAATCATGCAGAAGATACCTCAGATTCAAGGCTGGCTTAATGCATTACCAATTCTGTGCACTGCCCTTTGGCTTATCTAATGTGCCCAGGGTCTTTACAAAGTGCCTGGCACCAGTAATTGCATTTTGTAGACAAAGAAGTATACAAATATATCCTTACTTAGACGACTGTCTCATTCAAGCAGAGAACAAGGACATTCTTCTTCGACACCTGGCGTTTGTGAAAAGGCTTCTAACATGCCTAGGGTACACAATAAACGAAAAGAAATCACAACTGGTACCCTATCAAAAGATAACATTCCTGGGTGCAAGCTTGAATACAACTGACCAGATGGCTTACCTCATGCCAGACAAGCAACAAAAACCCAGTTATCTGCAAGACAAATACTGTAGGCTCTGGGCTTCATGGCATCCTGCATCCTACTGATTCCATATGCAAGACTGCATATGAGGAAACTTCAATGGTACCTGAAAAGTTTATGGAGTCAACATTCTCACAGCCTGGAAGCAATGATTCCTCTCATTCCCTGCCTACAACAGGAGTTTCTATGGTGAGCAAAGGCATGTCATCAAAACATGGGACGGGCCATCACTCTTCCCCCCTTCCAGCCAAACCATAACAGATGCCTCGGATTATGCCTGGGGGGGCCCACATGGCAGGAAGACGCATTCAGGGCATATGGACCCCAAAACAAATGCATCTACATATCAACCAGAAAGAAATGCTAGGTGTTCAAAATGCCCTAACAGCCTTCAAGGACTTAATTCATCCAGGACAACTACTGATAAAGATGGACAACACCACAGTCATGTGGTATATAAACAAGCAAGGGGGCACACACTCATACCCCCTTTGCAGATTAGCCATGGCACTGTGGGGCACAGCTTTGACCTACCAAATACATCTTCAAGCTCAATTCCTGCCAGGAAAACAAAATACACTGGCAGATGATTTAAGCAGAAACCTTATGGATCCTCACAAGTGGAAACTAAATCTACAAGTCTTCAGCATGATAACGGAGAAATGGGGGAGCCCAGACATAGATCTATTTGCCTCTCCTCAAAATTATCAATTGAAAAGATTTTGCACAAGGACTTATCACAGACAAACATGGAAAGTGGACGCCCTATCCTTCCGTTTACGCCTTTCCTCCTCTGCCTCTTATCCCCAAGGTCCTCCTAAAAGTCAGACAAGAGAAACCAAAGATGATACTAATTGCCCTGGACTGGCCCCACCAGTACTGGTACCCAATTCCAAGGAACTTGTCTCAATACCCAGCTTGGACCTTGCCTCAAAGACCTCAACTACTGTCCCAGCATAACAATCAGATTCTGCACAATCCACTACAGACACTGAACCTGGCAGCATGGCTGATCATGTAGTTATACAAACAACTCCTCTCAGTAAAGCTGGGATGGATGTCATTTTGGAAGCCAGAAGGCCTAGTACTAGAAAATCTTATGCTGACAAATGGAAGAGATTCTGTGCTTGGAATCAAGCACAAAGAACTGATACAGCAGAACAAAATATTCCTCCGATATTACAATGCTTAACTGAGGTGCTTGACAAAGGCCTGTCTTTCTCATCTATTAAAATCCATGCCTCTGCCATTTCGGCTCATTACAATAGAGCCACCAATCTTTTCTCATCCTTTACTAAAGCAGTATCTTAGAGGAGCCAAAAATTTAAGGCCTCCTAGAAGATCACCATTACCTGCATGGGACCTCAATTATATGTTGGAAAAGCTCACCCTGCCACCATTTGAACCAGCTGCTACCGCTGATGTAAAGTTCTTATCATGGAAAACCACTGTGTTACTAGCAATTACTACAGCAAGAAGAGTTTCAGAGCTACAGGCTCTCATGGCTGTAGAGCCTTTTATCATATTTTACCCAGACAGGGGGTGTCTGAGGACAAATCCTACTTTTATGCCTAAGGTGGTTTCCAGTGTGGCTCTTAACCAAACAATTCATCTGCCAACCTTTTATCCAAATCCGCAGATTAAGGGGGAGAGAATTCTGCATTCTTTGGACGCACACAGACAGCTAAGATTCTGTTTGAGCAGGACTAAAACTCCAAGAGAAACTGAGCAATTACTAGTGTCAAGATGCTGCAGGATCAGAAGGAAAGGTTATTTCAAAGCAGACAATTTCAAAGTGGATAAGCCACTGCATCCGTTTTTGCTACCTACACCATGGTAAACCTGTGCCCAAGGGCATTAGGTCTCATTCCACCAGAGCTGCTGCTACTTCAGCAGCCTTTCCCAGAGGAGTACCTACCAAAGACATTCTAGAGGCTGCTACTTGGAGTTCTGTTCACACCTTTACAAAGCATTATCATTTGCCTCTCTACTCTACTAAGTCCAGGGCAGGCTTTGCCACTGCAGTGCTGCATGGCCTTATAGCCGCACCTAATGCTGTTTAGCTCCAGTCTCCCAACCATAGCTTTGGGATTCTACCCAAATGTAATGACTGCAACAGTGAAACACGAAGAACATAGTACAGTTGTGTACATTTACCATAAATGTAGATGTTCGAGTGTATTCACTGTTACAGTCCAGGTTACCCTCCCGCCATCTCTTTGTCATTTTGGAGTTTATCTTTCCTTCTCTATCTTCTACAGCCTATGTGGTGTATTTGCTTGTAGATGAAGGTAAAGTTTATATTGATGCATGTATATATGTATATTTTTGCTACCTTTTTGGGGGCACCTTACATCTGGGGCAAGAAAAACTACAGCAAATGGTGTCGGCTGCATGTTTTATACCCCCTGACGACCTGACGTCATGGAAGAGAAGACAGCAACCAACGCAGAACCCAAGACTTTGGAATTCAGGCTGACTGAGGGCAACCTGCCAGCAGATTACCCTAATGTAATGACTGCAACAGTGAATGCACTCGGAACATCTACATTTATGGTAAATGTACACAACTGTACTTTGCATATATGGTGTTGTAGTTACTAAAGGCTGAAATAAAAAAAAAAAAAATACTATTCAGGGACAGCATTTGAAAGACAATAGAATTAAAATTGTTAAGTTTATGAAAGAGTGGGTTAGTCAAACAATGGATGTGAAGAGGGGCATGACAGTTGCAAAGTGGAGTGTTGCCTTTTTTGTACATTTGTTAAGTTGGGCTGAGGGGGGGTTAGTGAAGCAGATTGAAAAGAAACATGGTAGTTAAGAGGGTAACCACGGATTTTATCCGATGTTACTAAAGATTAAGTGGGGACAGGCCAGAAGCTATTGCAGTATCCCCCTTTCAAACCAGGCAACACTGGGTATTTCTCCCATATAGCCTTGCAAGGCCTAGGAGGAAAGTATTTCCTCAAGTTGTGCACCTCTTTGTCAAAACAACGGGCCCAACAGTTTGCCACCATCTCTGTTTCGACATTTGGTGGAAATTTAGCTGCGACATATATTGCTCTGCCGGAATCCTTTATAAACTTAAAAATTATGCTGCTGTTTGTTTCTTAAACATTACTATTATGCCCTAAAATCTGATAATTAATCATGCTTTTAGCTGACTACTTGTTCATTACATTCCTATTGATTATATGTACCTTTTCTCCAGTCTGTCTTAAATCAAAATTCTACCGAATCAAACCTAGTGTTTCCAGTAGGTCTCACCTGTTTGGCAAACCAAGCTGCCTACCTCCGTGAAGATGGGTGAGCTTTCAGTGGCTGCTCACCCCCATGCTCCCTTGCAAGCTTATACAGGTGCCCATGCTGTTAATTGAGCTCTGCCTCAGGCATAGGGCTTTATCCTTGTGTGTCACAGACCTGACTAATTTTGGTCAGTCATTAACACATGAGCTGATGGCTTAAGCAAAGTCATTTTTTAACTCTGTTTTACATGTGAACAGAGGTTAGAGTGGGATACCAACATCAGTTGTGACATCCATTCTGAACACTGGTGTCTTGGCATCCAGCCTTCTAGGTGTACCAAAATGTCCAGTAACTTTTGCAATTATCAATAGCTAACACTTTGTTCTGCAAGTCAAATGAAAAAAGTTGGTTATTAGGTTTTCTAATATTACTCTAGAGATGATTCATCATTTATACTCTTGGTTCAAGAGGCCCAAACTTAAACGTTAAGAGTCTCCTTTTTTCTCGGTAACTGAAAGGCCTCCCAGTACATCTCTCGATATATAATCCTGTATAGCACAAAAAACGAAGTGTGGGATGCAAGTTGTTTTTTTCCCCAAAAGTGTGAATCGGCTGGGCTTATAGGCAGCATATTCCTAACATCTCTAGAATGTGTTAAAATGTGTTCTGACCTTCCTCTTTGTCTCCCCTATTTACAGTATCTAGCAGAGACAAGTCTGAGTATAGATAACATGGCCACTCTTGCTAGGGTACTTCGCACTGATGACAGTTTCATTGCTTAATTGGGCATACTGGCACACTGAATATGATAAGCAGGGGAGAATGCCTGTTCTAACCATACAAAGTTCATTCTCATATGTACCCAGTTAGATTAGATGGTCCTGCAGACTGTTGGGGTTTCTATATGATAACCATCTGATGAATCTACAAGACCTAATAACCTAATAACCTTGTGGATGGGGGAATCGTAGGTTTGTCCCAGGGATTACTCCAGTGTCACTATTAGACAGAGGCACAGTAAACTAAACCTTAAAAAGGGCACAGTATACTCAAATCAAGGGGTGGCGTAAGCCATACAGAATCGGGCTAGGCTTATAATTGCCTCAGGGCAGATAGCCTAGTATGAACCTATGAACCTCATCTCAAGGCATGGTCTTCCAAAAAAAAAATTCTAGCTAAAATAGTTTTTTTGCATTTTTGGGGAAATTGGTCACAAAGCAGAGTTCTTAAATATCCACTATTTAAGCAATAGCCCACGCCTGGGTGTGGTTAATGCTGAATTTACCAACGGTTGGTGTGGTTTGGTCACAAGGGCGAAGCCCGAGTGGCCAAACAAAGACAACCGTGGGTAAATCCAACATTAACCACACCCAGAAGTGGGTTATTGCTATTATACAATGACATTATTTAAGAAAAAAATACTTTTCTTAAATAATGGCATTGTAGAATGCCTTCGTGCTGCCCGTCCGCAGCTGTCTGGTATTCTGCGGCAGTTCTGAGGTACTGCGCATGTGTATGCTTACGCAGTACATCAGAGCTGTGTGTGGAAGCAACGGAGAAAGGAAGATTTCCGTTGCTTTTTAAAAGGTGTTTCGCTATGTTAGGAGTTTAACATAGCGAGATACCTTTAAAAAAAGCAATGGAGAAAGGAAGATCTCCGTTGCCTTTTTTTTTTTTTTAAGATATCTCGCTATGTTAAACCCATTTAACATAGCGAGATTACAGCAATGGAGCTCTTCTGTTCTCCCTCGCTGTCTAACACACACACAAAAAAAAAAAAACTTATACTAATGGAAAAAGTCCGGACCTTTAGTATAAGTCTGTTTTACAATGGGCACGTTGACCAATCAGCGTGCACGTTTTGGAATATTAATGGGAGGTCATTGTATAATATAGCAATAACCCTCGCCTGGGTGTGGGTAATGCTGGATTCACCCACGGTTGGTGTGGTTTGGTCACGAGGGTGAAGCCCGAGTGGCCAAACAAAGCCAACCATGGGTAAATCCAGCATTACCCACACCCAGAAGTGGGTTATTGCTATTATACAATGACATTATTTAAGAAAAAAAAAAAATTACTTTTCTTAAATAATGGCATTGTATAATGCCTCCTTGCTGCCCTTCCTAAGCTGTCTGGTATTCTGCGGCAGTTCTGATGTACTGTGCATGCGTATGCCTAAGCAGTACATCAGAGCTGTGGGCAAAAGTAACGGAGAAAGCAAGATCTCCGTTGCTTTTTGCAAACTGTCTCACTGTGTTAAAGGAGTTTAACATAGCGAGACAGTGTGAAGCAGCGGAGATCTTGCGTTCTCCATTGCTGTAAAAAAAGAGTTATAGTTATGGAAAAAGTCCGGGTGACAGGGCCTTTTTCCATTACTATAACTCTGATTTACAACGTGCACGATGACCAATCAGCGTGCACATTTTTTAATATTAATGGGGGGTCGTTGTATAATTTGCAGTAATTAATATGCTTTATCTTTGAGACTGTTTCTAGTCATTCTGGCTGTCCTGCTATACGCTTCTTTAGCCTTTGGCAGGCAACCTTATCGAGATGTCTAAAGGTGCTGTATGAAGCTCTGCTTCGCTAGAGCATATTTTACATGCCTTATGCATTCTTCATGAGGCCCTTTGGAAGTAGAAGGGCTTTGCTTGCAGTTTGTTTTCTGCAGAATGTTTTTCCTTGCTTCCTTTTTGGCTGTACAAAAGGATGTTCATGCAAGGAATGTCACGCGGGATGTATGCTATGAAATCCAGGCCCATGTAATTTTGCTCATACTTTCATTGTTGCTTAAATTTGGTTTCTCTGTAGAACTTTACTCTAAATTTATTCTTGCTTTTTTTTTTTAATTTGTTCGATCTTTTTGCCAGTTTAATATGTCCAGATACGTTTTGAAATTTTTGTGCTTCATATATGAAGATGTCTTAATCAACAGTTACCTACTGTGTTTAAACTCTGGTTAATTTCTTAGAAAAATTTGTTTACATATTTTGACTGTTTGTTATGCTTTTATTTTAGTTTTGCATTTGCTTGACAATAGTTTTCCTGATGCAACTTGCCTGTGGAGTCCTGGGCTTCATTTTTTCTGACAAGGTAAGGAGTAAAATGCATGTCAAAAGAAATTAAGCTATTTTACAGAAGCCTGTTGTGATGGTGTGTGTGTGTGTGTGTGTGTGTGTGTGTGTGTGTGTGTGTGTGTTTGTGTGAAAAATGCTTAGTATTATAATGAATTTGCACAGGATTTTAGTGCAACAATTTCACCAGAGTCATAGTCATGATGCAAATGCATTTATTTGCCAGAACCGTGTCCGAGGCCACTGCAGCTAATGCATATAACTCGATGTGGTCCATGGACCAGTACCTGTCTGCAAATTGTTTACTGGTCTGCAGCCTGTTTTATTTTATTTTGATAAAAAAACAATACAAACCGCAGAGCTCCTTCCCCGAGGTTCCAATGCCAGATGGGGGAGATGATTGATTAAATGCACCATTGAGACCATGCAGTTTGTTGGCAAGCCAGTGATTATGAGGTTTGCTGGCTGGCTGGGGAAGAAGCTTCTTGTGCATGAGACAGGTTTTTATTAATATGGATACATACAGCAGTCTGTAAGTAATGAGTGGTATTTGAGTTTCGGACTTCATATCATTTAAAAAATACAATGTAGAGCCTGTTGTAGCAACTTTCCAAGTGCAGATTCTTCATTTAAGAGGTTGAGAGGGTAGAGGAGGTTTGCAGTGGGTTGCCCAGTATGGTTCTGACAGCAGTGAGCTGTGAATGCATTTATTTAATCGCAAGCAGCTAGAAGGTGTATACAGATGGGTCTGTTTTACATAGACAACTTTTCACAAAGTCAACTTTCATATGGCCGAGACCATATGATCGACTTTCAGAAAGCCGACCATGTAAAATAGACACAAAAAACAGAACAAACACTTACCTTAAAAATGTTAGCAGGGGGGCCAGCCCCCCTGCACCCTCGGGGAGGGCTCCGCCCCCCACACCACCCGTAACTTAAATATACCAACTTCGAGATCGCTCTACAGTGCGGAAGAGGGAAATTTTCCCATTCCGCGCTGTATGGAGATAGCGGTTCCCCATGGTCAGCTTTTCAAAAGTCGATCATGTGGTCTTGGCCATATGAAAGTCGACTTTGTGAAAAGGCAATCATGTGAAGGGGACCCATACAGACATACAAGTAGCTATAATTGATAGTCATGTGTGTTTATTTCTACAGTGGGATTTGATCTCAACCATTTCCAGTCTTTTCATTTTTTTAAATATTGTCTCTTGTTTTACTGTATTTGTGATAAAATGTGTGTATTTTGGTCACATTTTTGTGGATTGTAGTCGCTAAATGACAGACATCATGACAGACATCTGAGTTTCAGACTTTGTAGCATTCAGAAAATGCTTGCAAATGCAAACCAGTTATTGTAGCAACTTTAAGTATGTTACAGCAATATTTAAAATCTGGCCCGATTTGGGTGTGTGTTAATGAATCTATTTTGGGGTAGAGTTGAGATGCGTCTATGACGAGTTGTTCTTCACTTTAATCCTAGTGGCACACCGGAGGGGTTCACAGGAAGTTTTGTTGGTGGTAGGAAGTTGGGCATTATTTCCAGGCATGCTGTTTTATCCTCATAAGCATTTGTTATTTCAGTTTATTGGGGAAATACTATTTGTCAGCCCTAACATTAACACTTGGGCACAGTTTTTTTTTGTTTATTTGCAAATTACCTTTTTCAGAATGAGTTCTAGTGTATTATCATTATATAGATATATTTTGCATTTGTAAAGGAGATATTTCTCTTGGGCAGGCTTTTTGTCAAGAGTTGCATAACCATCAGTATGGTCTTTCATTTACCTAAACTAGATGAAAATGCAGTCAATTTCTTTAGATGTGACCTTTAAAAAAGTAGCTGGTAAGGAAGTTCTCACAAATACTTGGGGAAAACCAGCAAATTCACCAGTTCCTTTGTCTCCCTATGGTTGTCACCCTAGACACACACGGTCATGTTTGCCTTGTAGTGAGTTATTACTAGTAAGGAGAGTGAGTGCGTGCAGGAGTGGCCTTAGGTCAACTGGTACCCTAGGCAAAAGGGCTCCATGGCGCCCCTTACCACACCATCTGGTGCCCCCATCCTGGTCTACCTACACCAAATAAATATTGGAAAAGCACCCCTGCTACAGTGGCGTCCTAGGCGACCACCTAGTTGGCCTATGCTTAAGGCCGGCTATGAGTGCATGTAATATGATCAGACTTTCTATTAGAAGTAAAGAGGTTTGTGATACTTTTTTACAGAGTGGCTATGCTGACTTGGATGTTAATAAGGTATATAATATGTTGGTATATAATGTAGTGTCACAAATGTCTAGAGAACAGGCACTGGACCAATAAAATTGAAAGAGGGGAATGGAGTGCTAATTGTAGAAGCCTCAAGGAATACTTGGCACATAGCCACTTTATAAAAAGTGTCTTAAATAGAGGTCCAGGTCGTTCAAACAATGCAACCTTTCCATGAGGTGTGCCTGCTGTATTTGTTTTAGTAAACAAAGGGATTTCGGCACAATAAATGGAAAATGTACAAGTGAATATAATTTGATTGTAATACCAATGGAATGATTTATGCTTTTAGATGCCCTTGCAATTTTAGTTTAAAGATTACAGGAAAATATTGGAGAGAAAACATGAAGGCGAATAGCACTGTAGCTATGTTTTTTGTTTTCCAAAAACCTGAAGATTATAGTGGTGTAGCTAGAGTTTGTGCACCGCCTGGGGCTGTCTTTGAGTTTGCCACCCCTCCCTCTTCACAAAGTCATGGTCAAATGGGGCTCCCCCATACACAGCACCCCCTCAGCCATTCCAGTGTCCCATTACTTGCCTGTTTTTCTCCATTTACCATAAACACTGTAATGTGCATACTGTTTTATACTTTACCTCTACAAGGATTATCTGTATCTGGATTTAATTTAAAATTTTTATTTTAAATTTTATAGAATGGACACTGACAGACATCTGCTAAATAAAGCAATACAGTCTCAGAATGAAAACAGACTTGGCATTAAAACGTCTCTGCCCCTGAAACTTATATTCATTGAAACAGCATTGAAACCCACATTCAAAGAAAATGCATCTGTCCAGTGGCACATGACAAAATATTGCTACTTTTTGACTACCTCCAGCACCATACAAGCCCTGTAATCTTGTATTCTGCTGGACTTGTAAGATGCTTGTACTTGACTTGGGAACATGGAAATGTCACTATTAAGATAAAGTGAATTGCACAAGATCACGTTTTTAGGGTTTGATGATGTAATGCCCCATGACCCCTTCAACTTAACCCCCCTCTATTTAGAGGCTTATGAGGAAGAACTTAACCCCACACATCCCATGATACCCAGTCTCATTTTAGGGTGAAAAGCAAACTGTTACCTGGTGGCATGCTTTAGAAATAGTTACAAATGCAGATGCTATAAGCAGCAAGATCACGTGAACTGTGGAACCATACCTTTCTAATTCGTAGCACAAGAAACGTGAACAAGGGAAATAATAATGGTGGGACAAAGACTCAAAATAGGGCAAGATTTTAAATATTGTTCTTATAAACTTGGAAAGTTGCTAAAATAATAGTGTTTGCATTGGCATGCATTTTTAAATGATATGGGGTCTGAAACTCAAATGTCTGTCATTATTTAATGACTTCAGTCCTCAACGATTTTTGAGAAAACTATGTGAGGAATAGTCACAAAGTATGAGCCAAAAATCTGGACTTTACTCAAAAATCTTGACATTTGAGATGTATGTGTGTATAACTTTTAAGTGCAGTTCCTCATACCTCTCTACATCTCAGTTCAAGAATGCTGGTTAAAGCCTAATGCACTTTGGCAGGGAGGAGCGAATCAGGAACAAATTTTAAACATAGTTCTTAAAAAGTTGCTAGAATAACATGTTTTGCATTAGCATGCATTTTCTTGAAGATAGAAAGTCTATCTGGAACAACTGATTGCAGGGTATTTCCTCAAGACTTCTGTGCCCTTCTTAATTCCACACTGATCAAGTCCATCATCAAATACAATGTCTCTTTGAGATGCACTTTACTAATTGCATCAGCTAGTTGGAGAGATCCTAAAGGTTCTTGAAAAAAGAACATTAGCTACCAACGGAGGCTTGAAGCCAGCTCCTGAGGGATGATCTTTGTCTTCCCTTCTAGGCCATTAGGGATCCAGCAGCCCAAGCCCTGTTACTTTTAAACAAATCAAACAGTCTAGTAGATACCAGAATGTGAGATCTGAACCTGCTTTAGCAGACAAGCAAAACACACTGGACAGAGATTTGTCATGCAATGACTAGCCTTTCTCACAAACTCCCTCTCTGTATCAAGCAATATGACACATTACCTTCTTTTAAGAAATGGACAGCTATTGCTCCTTAAAAAGAAGAGATCTAAAGGCAAGTGCTGTAAAGAAAGACACATGACCCAGCTGCTTTGTATTTTCTAAGATTTTATGATCAATAGTCTTTCAGTGAACCCAGCCACTGGTGATGCACAAGCCAGTGCATTTCTTTGTGCCAGTCCTAAGACCGGATAAATGTAGAGGGTTGCATCAGGAAGGGCATCCGGTGTAAAATTTTGCCAAATCATACATGCGGGCAACAGAGATATACATACCGGATCGGTCGAGGCCCGGGTAAACGACCGCCACCATTACTGTTGGGCCATCAGGGTGCTGGCAAAAATTGGGCTACTGTTGGCCGAAGGAGGAGGAGGGGGAAGGCATGCCCGAAAGCAGGTAAAGACTAGGACTGTGATAGTGAGGGTCGGAACTCTGAATGTTGGCAGTATGACTGGTATAGGGAGAGATCTAGCTGATATGATGGACCAAAGGAAGGTTGGTATATTGTGTACAAGAGACCAGATGGAAAGGGAGCAAGGCTAGGTGTATCGGAAGTGTGTTCAAATTGTTTTATCATAGTGTGGATGGGAGGAGAAATGGCATAGGGGTTATCCTGAAGGAACAGTATGCTAAGAGTGTTTTGGAAGTGAGAAGAGTGTCTAATAGAGTGATGTTTATGAAGCTGGAAATTGATGGTGTAATGATGAATGTTGTTAGTGCATATGCTCCACAAGTTGGGTGTGCGATGGATGAGAAAGAAAAATTCTGGAGTGAGTTGGATGAAGTGTTGATGACTGTACCCAAGGGTGAGAGACTGGTGATAGGAGCAGATTTCAATGGGCATGTTGGTGAAGGGAACAGAGGGGATGAGGAAGTGATGGGTAGGTATGGTGTTAAGCAAAGGAATGCAGAAGGTCAGATGGTAGTGGATTTTGCGAAAAGGATGGACATGGCTGTGGTGAATACGTATTTTAACAAGAGGGAGGAGCATAGGATGACATACAAGAGTGGAGGAAGATACACACAAGTTGATTATATCTTATGTAGAAGGGCCAGACTGAAGGAGATTGGAGACTGTAAAGTAATGGCAGGGGAAAGTGTAGTTAGGCAGCATAGGATGGTGGTTTGTAGGATGACACTGGTGATCAAGAAGAGGAGGATGAATGTGAGGGCAGCACCAAGGATCAAATGGTGGAAATTGAAAAAGGGTAATTGTGAGGTGGAGTTCAGGGAAGAGTTAAGACAGGCACTGAGTGGCAGTGAAGAGTTACCAAACAGCTGGGTAACTACAGCAGCGCTAGTAAGAGAGATGGCTAGAAAGGTGCTTGGTGTGACTTCTGGAAAGAGGAAGGAGGACAAGGAGACCTGGTTGTGGAACGAAGAAGTACAGGAGAGTATACATAGAAAGAGGTTGGCGAAGAAGAAGTGGGATTGTCAGAGAGATGAAGAAAGTAGTCAAGAGTATAAGGAGATGGGGTGCATGGCAAAGAGAGAGGTGGCGAAGGTTAAGGATAAGGTGTATGAAGAGTTGTATGAAAGGTTGGACACTAAGGAGGGAGAAAATGACCTGTTGGCTAGACCGAGGGACCGAGCTAGTAAAGATGTGAAGCAGGTAAGGGTGATAAAGGATAATGAGGGAAATGTACTTGCAAGCGAGGAGAGTGTGTTGAGCAGATGGAAAGAGCATTTTGAGGGGCTGATGAATGAAGAGAATGAGAGGGAGAGAAGGTTGGATGATGGGCAGATAGTGAATAATGAAGTGCAGTGGATTAGCAAGGAGGAAGTAAGGATAGCTATGAAGAGGATGAAGAATGGAAAGGCTGTTGGTCCAGATGACACACCTGTGGAAGCATGGAGGTGTTTGGGTGAAATGGCAGTGGAGTTTTTAACTAGATTGTTTAATGAAATCTGGAAAGTGAGAGGATGCCTGAGGAATGGAGAAAGTGTTTTGGTACCGATTTTTAAGAATAAGGGTATGTGCAGAGCTGTTATTACAGAGGGATTAAATTGATCAGTCACAGCATGAAATTTTGGGAAAGAGTAGTGGAAGCTAGGTTAAGAAGGGAGGTGATGATTAGTGATCAGCAGTATGGTTTCATGCTAGGAAAGAGCACTACAGATGCGATGTTTGCTCTGATAGTGTTGATGGAGAAGTACAGAGAAGGTCAGAAGGAGTTGCATTGTGTCTTTGTGGACTTGAAGAAAGCATATGACAGGGTGCCTAGAAAGGAGTTGTGGTGTTGTATGAAGAAGTTGGGAGTGTCAGAGAAGTATGTAAGAGTGATACAGGATATATACGAGGGTAGTGTGACAGCGGTGAGGTCTGCGGTGGGAGTGACGGATGTGTTTAAGGTGGAGGTGGGATTACATCAAGGATCAGATCTGAGCCCTTTCTTATTTGCAATGGTGATGGACAGGTTGACAGACAAGATCAGACAGGAGGCCCCATGGACTATGATGTTTGCAGATGACATTGTGATCTGTAGTGAGAGTAGGGAACAGGTGGAGGAGACCCTGGAGAGGTGGAGATATACTCTAGAGAGAAGAGGAATGAAGGTTAGCAGGACTAAGACAGAATGTGTGTGTGAATGAGAGGGAGGATAGAGGAATGGTGAGGATGCAGGGAGTAGAGGTGGCGAAGGTGGATGAGTTTAAATACTTGGGATCAATAGTTCAGAGTAATGGTGAGTGTGGAGGAGAGGTGAAGAGAGTACAGGCAGGTTGGAGTGCATGGAGAAGAGTGTCAGGAGTGATTTGTGGCAGACTAGTACCAGTAAGAGTGAAAGGGGAGGTCTACAAGAGGGTAGTGAGATCAGCTATGTTATATGGGTTGGATACAGTAGCATTGACAAAAAGGCAGGAGTCGGAGCTTGACATGGCAGAGTTGAAGATGTTAAGATTTGCACTGGGTGTGACAAGGATGGACAGGATTAGGAGTAAGTATATGAGGGTCAGCCCAGGTTGGAAGGTTTGGAGACAAAGCCAGAGAGGCAAGATTACGTTGGTTTGGACATGTGCTGAGGAGGGATGCTGAGTATATTGGGAAAAAGATGCCAAGGATGAAGCTGCCAGGTAACAGGAAAAGAGGAAGGCCTAAGATAAGGTTTACGGATGTGGTGAGAGAGGGCATGCAGGTGGTTGGCGCGACAGAGCAAGATGCAGAGGACAGGAAGAAATAGTAACAGTTGATCCGCTGCGGCGACCCCTAATGGGAGCAGCCGAAAGAAAAAGAAGTTGTTGTTTCCCAGTGTTTTGAATACAAGTAAGAAATCTGTGTCACTCATGTGCCACGTTTACTTTACAGTATGGTAAGATGTTTTACAGTTAGTTCAAACGTAATACATCCCGTTCCTCAGTACCGACTTCTCAAATTCCTCCAAACAACTGCATCTAATAGCAAGTAGAACTTTAATTAGTTTCAACCACAGACTCAAATTAAAATGCATTTTGGACATTATGCTGTCTTCAGACACACACAATTCAAGGCTGGTTAATTCAGGGGCTCAGCTTTTCACAGCAGCTATTTTCAACATAAATTTTTACTAAATGCTCAATTTTACCTTCATTAGTCTTTAAATGTCTTTACCATTGACCTACACCATTTCATAATCCACCCTTCTACCACCAACTTGGATGGGAGATAGGAAATTCACCCCGGGGATCACGTCAGTCGCCCTGCTAGAAAGGGGTCCAGGGAAGTAAATATTGTAGGAAGAATGGCCAGGGAATTATTATGGCTAGGCTTGTATAGGCCCTAGGGCCGAAAGCCTAGTACTAACCTATGTACCTATGAAATTCTGTTCATCTGGGTTCTGTTAGCGCAGATCACATTATATGGAAGGAAGTAAAACACAGTTACCTTGGCTTCATAGTTAACAACGATCCCATGGTACCTTTCTAGACAGAAGTGGATTTTCCTGTTTATATGCTTGCACACACACACGACTTTACAAGTTTTACATCCGTGGTGGCGTCCGTGTGTACAACGTACTCTTGGTCCTCTTTAAAGGAGAAGATGCTGCCACCATGGTATTAAGAAGGTTTGTGTTTTTTAATTAATCAGTATTTTTGAAGTCTGCCACCCCTAAAAATGTGTCGCCTGGTGCGGAGAGCCTCTCTCACCCCCACCTGGCTATGTCACTGGATGATAGTAATTTTTTTATAAACTTCTATTTTATTATAAATAATGCTGAATGAAAGAGAGGGACAAAACATGAAAATTAATTTACTGTGTAAATGTACAGTCTCTAAAGCGCAAAACGTTACAACCAAAAGGGTTAAATAATGAATGTTCATGGGGAAACCAAAAGGGTTAAATAATGAATGTTCATGGGGAAAGTATGTTAAACTAAAGTTTTTAATTGGTTAATTTGATTGTTTCTGTTTTGTAATTGGTTGTTATTTAGTGTGTTGTTTTAAATGTTAAGTAGTGTTTGGCTTAGTGTATATTCTCTTCGGAATGTGTTAGCTGAGGCGCAAGATGAAGTTTTAATAATTTTGTCAAATTACAGCTGTAAATTTATTTTGGAAGGAGCTATTTGAAATAATCACATTTATTTCTGTTGAGGTGTTGGTGGGGTACAAATTTATAGCTGACTGCAATAATCTTACCCTTAATTTTGAGTTGTTTCTTGAATTTCTCATGAGAAATTAGTAAATATTCTTTGTCATAGCATTTTCCAAAGGCTTATTTATATCGTAACATTTTTTGAAAGCATTTAAACTGCTGTGTATTTTTGACTTGTCTGTTGCTGATGTCATTTAAATGCACCTTTAAAAGGTTTGTGGATTCTGACATTTGGTCCTTTTATAAAGACAATGGATACTTATATATTATAGCAACCAGATTCCTAACCGGACATAATTTCTAATGTTTTGGCGAAACAGTGTATGTTAACCTGAAAAGGGGTGTGTGAACTCGTAAGTACTTTTGTGTCGCATTGTTTTTGATCTTGGAAGAGGAGTAACGGCACAATTCCTCTTCCTGGGTAGCGTCCTTTCATGATCTAACTTAATAAGAAATGCAATAAAAATGCCTGTGGTTTCTGAGTCCTTTGAAGAAGGACCTGTTTATTTTACATTTATAAAGCTATAAGGAAAAGGTGTATGAATTTTATTGTAGGTGCAAAAACTGAAGTAAAGTTATAAAGGTGTGTCTCTTGAACTTTTTCGTTTTTGAATGAATACAGAGTTGAGAATATTTTGGTCTTAACAGCTTAGTAATGCAGCTATGGTCTCATTTGTAGTTTCATGCAGATTTTTAATGTATCTGTTCTGGCACAGAGGATTCAAGCTGTGAGCTGCTATTCATGTGATACAAGGTTTGATTTACCTCTGCCCTTATTAGCTTGGTTTGTCATCTTAAGCAAGTCACTTGACCAGATGTTGCTTCTGGGTCATCCCTTGTTAACAAATGGGTGATCGTGTTTTTGTTTTAAGGTGGTGGTAATTAGTATTACAGAATTATCAGCATTTTGGTTCAGGGTTTTGAGGGGTGAACATACTCTGTATTCAGGGCTTGGTGAGTCGTATTCTCGGTATTTTTACTGTCTGTCTGTTTGTCTGTCTGTGTGTTTTCTTACCCCGGAATACCAAATTTTGACTGTTATTCCTCTTCCTGCCTCATACACGATGTGACACAGTAAAAAGTTGTAGTTAACACACCCCTTTTAAAATTAACATACATATTTTCAGCCAAACATAAGGAATTATGCCAGGTTGAAAATCTTGGTTGTGATAATATGCAAGTACCAGACTATGAGTATGACTTAAGTCCTACCTAAGGTCATCAGTGATTTATATTCTACTAAATTTTGGTCCCTTTGCTATGACTTTAATAAAGTGAGATTCTCTGTACAGTAGAAGGGGGATTTCTATGACTTAATGGGGAAAAACTGAAGTGATCTGATGGAATGTTTGTATATGTAACAGCCTGAGATGAGAGTTGTCAAAATATGACAAGTAAAATTTCTTGATACAGTGCAGCTGTGTGTGCATGGGGGAGATAATGTATTAGGATTAAGGGTAATTCTATTTTGTATAAATTGGTTATTCTACCTAATTTCCTTAATTTTACAAGCATCCAGCGGTTTAGCATGACTTGTTTTACTCAGTTTATTGAAAGCGCACAGCAGAGGTCATCTATAATAACTGTTGATTTAGGATATTTTTGGCTTGCTTGTCACCTTTCCCAGGGAAACACTGTGTGATACATGATCTGGGAATTACTTCATCGTGTTTCAGCATTACTAAATTTAGTGCGTAGTAATTGTTTAATCAGTTCCCCTTTTAGGTACAGTAAGTTTTTTTTTTCTTCACATAATAGACATGTATCCGTGTTTGAAGAACTTAGTATAATAAGCAAAACATGCTGCTTGATGAATAAAGCATAAAATATGTGACACAGTAAAGTGTGTATGTATGTGTGTCTATATATATATATATATATATATATATATATATGTGTGTGTGTGTGTGTATATATGTAATATACACACACATACATATATGTGCGTGTGTGTCTGCGAGCACATTACTGGGTTCAGAAATAGTGTGATAACAGACATAAATGTTTCCCAGTTGTTCAAAAATGTCTTGCAGATCTGTGAAAGGTAGAACAGGTACTTTGAACCAAAAATAGTAAACTCAACTGTTACACTTGGATTTTTAAAATAAATGTCCAAGTCATTCAACTTTAATAAAATGGTATATAATGCAGTTCACATTCCTCATGTTTTCCAAATGTTTAACCAATAAAATGTTGTTGTAAAACCCACTGTAAAGTACATTTAGCTTATTAACCAGCATGCCTGGGTCTGTGGTTAATTAAAATGAGCTGTCTGTTGGAGGATTTAGTCATTGTTCAGGTGGGTGTAAATGGTTTGCATGTGTTGTGTAAACTAGCTAAAGGCATCTTTTGCCCCTTGTCATAACCAGTAGTGTCTTTCCTTAATATTTAAAGGGGTGGTGTGGATTATACTAGAAATTCATCGTTGGATCACTGTCCCAGTGACCTAGGTTATATCCTTCCAAGTAATGGCCAACTGTCAAGCTTCCAGAGCTAAGTATAAAGGAAAGATTTGTTCTCAGTGGTTTCTAAATTTACTGTGAGCTAGGCCATTCGTATCCCTATTTTCTACCCATACCCAAAAAAGGGAGGGGGTTCTACACAATTTGAATATCCACAGGCAACTCAGATACTACATTGACAAGACAAAAATCCTTTGGGAATTCTAATCAGCTATTTATTTCCTATGAAAATAAGAAAAATGGACATTTGGCGTCAAAACAGAACTTTTCTAAATGGTTATCTTATGCTATTGCTTTTTGTTTCTCCTACTATAAGAAGTCACTTCCAGACAAGGATGGAGCTCACTCTTCCAGTGCTTTGGCTGCGTCTATGTCTTTTCGGAAAGAGATGACTCTAGAAAATTACTGGAGGTAGCAGCTTTGCTTGGTCATCTGTGTACTCTTGTATCCGGCACTACAGAAAATCTACAGCAGGCTTTGTGTAAGACTATTTTGCAGGGTTCCTGCTCCCTGATCCTTCTTCCTCCTCACTTTCATTCTAAGCTCTGATGTTCATATAGCTAAGGCTACTGGAGCAGTGATCTAATGACCATAGTACAGTAGCGCAAGTAAACTTACCGTAACAGTAGATGTTTGAATAGATCACTTTTGTAGTAGGAACATCCTCCCTCCAACCCACCCCCTTCGTTTTTTATTTTGGTTATTCTGCCAAGGCGAGGGTTTCTTGTCATTATTTTCATCTGCTGACACAGACCTATCTAGTAGCCTTTCTTGTTCTGAGATAAGAAAGCTATGCCACTTTGACATCCTAACCACTGATTTTAAACAAATCCCCTTGAGCTGTACAACTGTTAGGGTCGTGGAAGGTGCCCTAAAGCTGCTACTACAACAATAATCTATTAGAACATTTGCTGCTATGGTAAGTTTATTTTGTACAACTATACTTTATGCTTTCCAAATAACTAGTCTTCCTAAGAGAACAACGGATGAGGCCCCAAGTCCCACTCCATTGTGAAGAGTGACAGCCATCACCGCAAAAGAACTCTTCAGTCTGGTTTGTATTGTATCACTATCAGGTTTGGAATATTTGATGAAAAGTTACCCCATCTGAGAGAACATGTAATACATAGCCTTCTCAGCCTTTATAATCTTTAGCCCACTTAACCTTTATTGTGAAAGTTTGACCTTTCTATGCAAGCAGTAAAGTATAACTCTTGATTTGCATTAATGTGCATTAATGCTGTATATTACAACATATCTCCTGAACTGGTCAGCTGCCCCCCCCTTCCCCCACGGGTCCCATGTGTAGTGTGCATGCCATTCGTTTGAACCAACTTGCAAACCCATTCAACCAGGAACACCACCCTAAACCACCCCCCTGCAACGAGGACCCAAGAAACTACTGAAGACCTAACTAACTGCTGTGTTACTAAATCTCCAAGAATGCATATAAGCTGGTGTTTCCATGATCTATACCTTACCTGCACAAACACTGTTCAAACTTTATCTGTTACAGCATTTCCTGATAGCATGCACACTCACATGGACCCTGTCCCCCACTGCTCCCTAACTGTACCACCGGATTCTAACCACTAGGTAGCAGCAAACAACCACTCCTCCCTTTTCACCACTCACCATTCCCAACCGGCATATGCCCTACAGGTCCCTGGTGCACGTTCGGTCCAATGGAAACAGATAACACTATTGCCTAAGTCAACTGCTGTAGGCAGAAGCATTTTTCACAGCTGCTCAAAGGCTACAACGGACCGCACAGTCACTTACAATTTCGCTCTACTTAAAGGCTTTTAGAATTACCCTAACATCTACACTTGGTGACCACAATGTGTATTTAAACTAATCAAAAGTAACAACTCCTACTGAAACTGTTCGTCACACCTTTGACCAAGCCACCACTCCCAGTCAATATCAGCATTCACTGATTGAGTTCCGCTCACCTCTGCTCGGCTCTAACCCACTCTGTTCGCCCTGTGGGGGCTCACTCCACTCCCCTACCCTGCCCCCACTACCTGTACATTTCAGACATGCACCACCCATCTCTTCAATCCAACAATTAAGCATTACCACTCCCACCAGACACACCTTCCTTTCTCACTCCCCACCTTCCATTTACAGTGTAATCCCCCATACCATCTCCAAATTGAAATAACCACTTACCTCACTTGCCTGTCTTACTTATCTCACTCAATTACCACACACCAGTCATACATCCCCTACACACTCCACATCAGTGATACATGCCTACATACCACCTTTCACCTCCATAACTCATGAACTCTACCCACTCAACCCAATCCTACTATTCAAACCTACAATACGGCCCATCCGACATACTCACTGCACACCCCCAAACCACCAAATCTTTCCTATTCCTACACTCGTACTCCTCAGTCACACTAAACCACATCACGCATATCCTCCTTCAGATTACTCTGTCACTATCCAGTGATATTCATCCTAACCCAGGCCCATACACCCCTAGCACCTCCCCCAAACTCCCTACACACTCGCGTTTAACACACCTAAATCTTTGTCTTGCCACTTTCAGTGCTCAAAGCCTAAGAAGTAAAATCCCTAACCTCCATGCCTGGCTTCACCATAACCATCTCGACATAACCGAGATCTCCGATACCTAGCTTAAACCATCTGTAAAAGACAACTAAATCCTCCCACCTGGTTACCAAATCATTTGTAATGATAGAACTTAACAAAAAAAGGTGGAGGTATAGCTACAGTGGATATAAAAATTTACACACCCCCTGTTAAAATGGCAGATTTTTGTGATATAAAAAAAAATGAGACCACAGAAAATCATTTCAAAACTTTCCCCACCTTTAATGTGACCTATAACCTGTAGAATTCAGTTGAAAAACAAACCTGTTTGGGGAAAAATATAAAAAATAAAAAACAAGTGTGCACACCCTTAAACTAATACCTTTACCCTTCTCCTGACTGATACCTTTCAACAATGAGATCCCTTTGATGCTTTGTAAGCTCTCTGTGACCCATGGCTTTTGCTGTAGCAGGCAACTTAGTAAATGTCAGGAAAATCCTACTAGAATAGCTGAACTTTATTTGAGGTTAATCAGTCTCTTTAATTGATGGCAGGTGTGTACCCAAGAAGACTGAATGCTGTAATTAAATCAAAAGGTGCTTCAACAAAGTATTAGTTTAAGGTTGTGCACACTTTTATACAACCAGCGTATTGTACATTTTTTATTTTTTTTATATTTTTCTCCAAACAGGTTTGTTTTTCAATTGAATTCTACAGGTTATAGGCCACATTAAAGGTCGGAAAAGTTTTGAAATGATTTATTGTGGTCTCATTTTTTATATCACAAAAACCTGGCATTTTAACAGGGATGTGTACACTTATATCCACCGTATAATCTTCTCTTCCTCCTATACTACAACTCCTTACATCAATCCCATACCTAACTTTAGCAATGCTGAAATTACTACTGCTCTTCTAAAACTAAACAATCACAAATCCATATGCATAGCTGCCCTATACATACCCCCTGGTAACAACATCCTAGTTCTAGAAGATATCCTTTCTTGGTTTTCCTCCCAACATAAAAAATTAAACCTACATCCTAGGTGACACTAACATAAATTGGGCCTCAATAAATTCACTAGCCCCATCTCAGTCAATCTCTTCAATTTTAGCCAGCTTATAAACTCCCCCACTAGACCAAACAAAGGTGGGTCCTCTGGCACCATTATTGACTGGATCCTTTCATTCCATCCCAACCATATATCAAACTCCAGAATCCTTACAAACCCCCTCAGTGACTACCTTCCAGCTTTTGCTGACAGTCACTTCTGCCCCCTCCAGCAACACCACCATTACATACACACACAGTCTCTCCCATTTCAACCGTCAGACTTTCACCGACCGTCTAAAACTTGCTGACTTGTCCCCCCTAAAAACCCTGCCCTTCGACAGTGCCACTTCCTACTTCAATGACACATTCATAAGCACACTCAACAACCATACCTTATAAGAACCAAAAGAATCAAAGCTAATGACTCCCCCAGCTGTCCAAAGAATCCAAACTTACCATGCCACAAAGAGATAAAACCTGGAAACTATAAAAAAAAAAAAAAAAAAAAAAAAAAAAACCTACCTACTAATATTCAATCAACTTTGCAACTCTATAAAAAACTTATAACCAGAGATCGTAAACTATAAAACCAGCCACTCAAACAAGCCAAAACAGTTCTGGGCCACAATCTCCTCCCTCCTTCACCCTGGTAACAAAGAAAACCCCTGTCCAATCCCAAACCTTAATGACCTGGACACTACCAGCCAATTTAACTCCTCCTTCATAGATTCCATACCCAAACTGTCCTCCTCTTTTGTCCACCCTCCAGCATCAATTACTCCAGTTCCCCCAACCCCCCCCCCAATCACTTACGTCCCACTTTCAGACTTGAACCCATCCCAGCATGTACTATTAAAAAAAAAAAAACGACTACTCTGGTAAAACCCAGCCGGAACACACCTGGCACTCTCCCAACAACCTTCCTAAAATTAACTGCTGATTTTTTTTTTTTTTTTTTTTTTTTTAATTTCTCCAAGTCTTTTGGATTTCTAATACCATGATGGGAATGGACCATATTCCTAAGTCAAAGTATGATTTAAAGTTCAAGAAATTAGTATTGTTTCACTCTTTGCTGCTGACAGTATTGCCCTCCCCATTTCCATCTTAATCAAAAGGTCCATCCAAGAGACATATGCCCAATCCATCTGGCGCCATGCATACATCATTCCACTACACAAAGGAGGCAAAAACACAGACACCTCCCATTTCAGCCCTATAGCTGTACTTGCACCTATATCAAAAATCCTCGAGAAATGTATTCATACTCAGCTAATGTCATATCTTACTCAAAACAACCTTCTTTCCCCTACCTAACATGGCTTCCACACTGGCCACAGTACCATGACTGCCCTCCTATCCTTTCTCGAATCTATAAACCAAGCTCGGGTAAACTTGAATCTTCCCTGTTCCTTGACCTATCCAAAGCTTTTAGCACAGCCTCCCACCTCCTACTCTTAACTCAACTCTCTCCTGTCAACTTCTCCACCTTAGCCTGGTTCTTAAGCTACCTCTCTGAATGGCAACAAGCCGTCCAGTGGAAATCCTCAATCTCCCCCTTTCTTCAGAACACCACCAGGGTCCCACACGGTTCAATTCTAGGACCACTACTCTTCAATATATTTAACAACTTTCACCATGCCATCCCTGACTTATCTGTAATCCAATATGCAGATGACTCAATCATTTGCTCTGCCTTCACCCCCTCCGACCTACTTCTACAAACTCCATCAGCCTTCTCAAACTGAATGCTGGATGAAAAATGACCACCTCGCCCTTAATGCTAATAAAGCTAAACTGATTATCTTTTCCACCTCTAGAAACTCCCAGATAGACATAAACTCTTTCTCAATACTCAGTAACAATAACATCCCAATTGAAATGGGTTCTAATAATAAACTCCTTAGTGTCATTATTGATGAGCATCTAAAATTTGACACCCATGTTCAATCCACCATTAAAGAAAAACGCCAGAAACTTGGACTTTTGTGCAGACACAACCACTACCTCTCTCCCTCCACCAGAAAAACGCTAGCTTCCTCCTACATGCTCCCCTTTCTTCTGTATTTTCAACTCTGTCTACAACACAAACTCGAATCATGCTGCAATAAAATAAGCACATTTGCTATCAACTCAAAAAAACTCCTGCCATCATTGTCACTCTCTCCGTACACTACAGTGGCTCGACTTCCCAATTACCTGACCTTGCTTAGACTCACTAACGCCCACAAGCTCCTCCACAAACCCAGTAGCTGCCCCTCGCTCTCTACTACACTAAGCCCCTACATCTCTAATCGCTCACTAAGATCAGAAAGCCGAATCCTCCTACAAATCTACAAACTCTCTCGAATCCCCTGGCCACCACCTACTCTCCTGCTCCATTTCTAAACTTTGGAACTCTCTCCCTCCCACTCTTTGCAATACCCCCAACCACACCAACTTTAAATCTCTCTTATTCTCCTATCTTATGCCAATCCCACTCCCCAACTTAAATTTCCCCCTCTAGCCACTAACCGCTCCACCCTCTGCTCCAATAATTACTGCAGTCACCCCTTTATACCCCAATGGGATAGTCTTCTACTGCACCACAGTTATTTCTATTTGTCTTTATCAAAATATGTACTCATTCTTTTTATTTTTATTGTACTGTTTTCTGCTCTGTCTCTCTAATTCTATTGTATGTTATGTTTTACCACATCCATTTTTTTGTATTGCATGCTGTACTTTTGTCTGACAAAACTGATTGTATATATATTTTTTTCTCTAGCTGTTCACTGGAGCTTTTCTCCCTGGGCCAACTGAAAACTGGCTCTTCATGGCCCATTGGACATCCCCTATTATTAAATTGAAATAAATAAATAAATGTGTGTTTTAGCGGATCTTCCACTTTTCATTTATTGCATTTGGTTACTGGGGTAATCTGTCGAGGCAGCACACTGATTTTCAGTGGAATTTCAGGGAGAAAAACTCTGATTTACAAATATAGATCTGATGTCAGTCTTCACATAATCCTTGACTGTGGGCTTGGTTCCAAGCCTCAGAACAGACTTTGCTGTTATTCCAGATTATGCCTTCCAAAAACTCTCAAGCTAGGCTCTACCCATAATGCTTCTAACCAGACATGTTCAATCTGACCTCTCGAACTTTGGCATTTCTTTTAGCTGTAAGTTAGTTCTTTTATTAATGTCTAACCACTAAATCCTGTTCCTCGCTTCTGTCTTTTCTACCTGCTCCTCTAGTTTTCTTTAGGTGTGTGCGTGAGTGTTTTTTCCCCTCTCCATTACCATTGGGTACTCCTGAGGTAGCATTGTTGGTACTTATCCCTCCCTTTTACCTTCGGGTAACCTCCTTTGCCATTGTTGGTAATTTCTTTCTTTCATTTTTCCTTTCTGTTATATTAAAAAAAAAAAAAAAATTCCCTTAGTCCATCTGTGACCGTGTGTGTATCTGTGTGTCAGGTGGCCTTAGTTTTTCTTCATGGCTGACAACCCCCTCTGGTTTCAAGAGGTGTCAAAAATGTGAAAGAAAAATGCCAAATTCAGATGGCCACGCATTTTGTGTGTATTTTTCTTGGTACTGTCCATCTTTAGGAAGATTGTGCCATCCGTCATGGGTTCAGTGCTAGAACCCTGATAGAGTGCAAAAATAAGCTTATACTTAGACTTCTGAAATCTGATTTTGAAGACGCCATCTCTGGTACCAAAACTGAAGCCAGTTCCTCCTCTTCATCATCTTCCTCTTAAAAAAACAAAAAAGCTCACTGACAGCTTCCTCAGAACCACCTTCGGAATTGGCCAAGTCTCCCACGGTGCCGACAGTCTCCTCAACACCAGAGAGAAGATACTCCTCCTTGATATTGACCTCTTCAGTACCAGTATCGGTGCAGACCACGCTCCCTTTTGTACCAATGTATCACTGTGTACCAAAGAAGCCTCAGATGAGAGTTTTACCATGGACAATCCTATTCACCCTTGATTGACCCATTGGCAGACTGTCCTCCGAGTCCATTTATGGAGAGATTGTGTCCATTGGCCTCTTCTATTTGGTCCACCAAGAACCTATTGGAGTCACATTATTAGACTGGTGGACCAGCTCCTGACAGCAAGGGGATTACCTCCATCCTCTGTTCCTAGCTTGTTGGCTCTGGAACTTTGCCTTCTTCTACACCCATGCAAATTCCTCCTTCGACTCCAGCCGAGATTTCAGAGCCCCTGGTGCTGACCATCCCAGCTTCGACTGTTTCAATGCTGGTTGGAGCTCCTTCTCCGGCACTGGTAGTTACCCTGAGCTCTTCTGGTTTGTTGGAACCGGAGACCTCCCTGGATTGGGGCTTTGTTGTCAGTTTCGAGGGGCAGGGTTTGGCTTTGATATATTCGGAGCCCTCCATGCCCTTTGGGGTGTCGGCATATGCAAGTTCAACCCTGGCTTTCCACTTCAGAGGCAGCTTCCTTGGTGCAGGGTGGGACCACAGTTATAAAGAAGTCTGTTTTGGTTCCAGGCTACCATCCCTCTATGGGGGGTGGGGGGGGGGGTGGCTGCCTTTTTAGGCTATGGAGAGGGCCTTGTTCTCTTGTCCTTTGTGGACAAACAGGTCTGTGCCTTCGCTGTTGGGCCAAACAACTTGTCTGTCCCCTCAGCCAGAGCTTACAACATTCCCCTTTCAAAGGAACCAAATAGGCCAGAAAGACTCACAGATGTTCCATCCAGTCACAGGGAGGCAGCAGTCTTGGAAATTCAAAACTGCTCAACAAGACTCATCTTTAGTGCCAAAAAAAATGGACTGGAGACCGATTTGGGATCTCAGTCAGTTGAACTAATCAGCTCAACAAAACAAATTCCGGATGATCTCGATTTAGTCAATACTTCTATTCTTGGAAAAAGACAGTTGGATGTGCTCAGTAGATCTTCAGGATGTGTATTTCCATATAAAAATGGACAAGTGCTCCGGAAGATTCTTGCACTTCTGGCTGGGAGCCAGTCACCATCATTTTAGAACACTGCTTTTTGGTCTCACCACAGCCTCCAGGATGTTTACCAAATGCTTTTCAGTGGTAGTGTCTCTGCTGAGACTGGGTTCCAAGTGTTTCCATATCTAGATGACGGTCTCCTTACCACTCCAAACAAGCATAAACTCGTATAAAGGCATGAGATTCCACTCTTCATCTTTGTTCAGTGCAGGAATCACTATAAACTACAAAACATTCCATCTGGAGCCATCAAAACAACTGGAATTCATTGGAGCTATGCTAGACACAGACACTGGCTCTGTGTCATATAGAAAGACTCAAAGGATCAGATCACCAGTGAGCCAAATCATTTGTGACAAGAAAGTAACAGCAAGGCTCATTCTACAAACTCTAGGGTCAGTGGCAGCCTACATCACTCTAGTTCCCTCTGACCAGATACCACATACGAATTCTTCAATGGCTATTGGCCTTCCAATGGTCCCTGTTGAATCAGCCAGTGTTTCAGCTAATTATGGTCACCGATCATTGTAAAGAAGACCTGTGTTGGTGGCTCCATTTCAATGAAATCTTGGGCCGTCCCTTTCTCTCTCCTCAATCCCAAACCATAGTGACCACGGATGCATCCCAGATAGGGTGGGGGGGGGGACTTTATCTGGGAAAGGTGATACAAGGCACATGGTCCAAGCTGGAGGCCACCTTGCATATCAGCATTCTAGAGATGAGGGTGGTGCTCTTAGTGTTGCAAGCATTTCAAGTTGCCCTCCCTTCTGGAACATTTGCAGTTCAGACAGACATGTCAGTAGTCTAGTGTATCAACAAACAAGGGGAACCAAATTGCACCCTCTTTGTCGAGAAGTTCTGAGTCTCGCAATGGGTGGTTTTCTCCAGTCACTTTCTGATGACCACGCACATTTCGGGCGGCTCCATTGTGATTGTGGACAAATTGAGCAGAACCATCCTTATGCCTTACGAGTGGTCTCTCAATCCAGTGGTGGTGGGAGAGATATATTCCATCACTGGAGCCAACTTTGCTGAGATCTTTTTGCATCCTCTCTAAACAACAAGTGCAGCAGTTAGTTTGCCTTAACCCCCCCCCCCCCGGGTGAGTCACCCAGAGACTCTTTCCTTCCTGATTGCCCCCCCCCCCCCCGGTGTACTGTATGCCTTTCCCCTGACTCCTGCAGTATGTCAGTTTCTAAAGAAAGCCAACAAGTCGAAGAACAGAATAATCCTCATTGCCCCATTTTGGCCTTGAACAGTCTGGTTTGCCTTCCTTTGGCCTCATCTGCTTCATAAACCTTTGATACTAGATCCAGGTCCAAACCTATCCTAATGAAAGGTAAAAAGTAAAAAATGCACCAAGATAACACTCAGCAAAACGTTTAATCACAGCAAAGTACAAAGTGGTAAGTGCTTTCACAACCGAAGTTGCTTCATCAGACACCACAGTAAAAAATGCACAGGTTTAAATAGAGATTCTAAAATGCCAATTAATCAATAAAAATCACACAATGATTAAGTAGCAGTGAAAAACAATTAAGCCTCATGCTCAAACTAAAAAAAGCATTGCTTAAAAACATTGTAGAAGAAGGAATCAAATACTATACACCTGGAGGGGAGTGGTTCATCAAATCTTCAACGTCTCAAGCTCACTGCATTCCTTCTCCAGTTCCCATGATTGTCCACCATTCCTCCCTCACTTTTCCAGTCCAAAGCATCATTCTGGCCCACCACAAACCTTCAACTAGAAAATTGTATCATAACAAATGGCTAAATTTTGCTAAATGGTTGCTTGATTGTAATAATAACCCATATTTAGCACCTGTAGACAAAGTTAGACTTTTTAGCCTTACTCTATCAGTCTGACTCCTCAGCTTCTATCATTCGGGTGCATCTTGCTGTGATATCCAAGTTCCGTATTGGCTTATTCCAGAGTATGGGCAGTCTTTGGGAGATGAATCTGTCCCTCCAGCATGTTCTGTTAATTGTGGTAATGAGATTGTGATCTCTGGAGTGTGTGGCACAGGGGGATCGGGATTTCTTTAGGTGTAGCATTTCAAGTAGGGCTAGGTTGGACATGGCTTTGTAAGTCAAGCAGAGATCACCTCTACGTAGACAATAAGAGAACAGTCTGTCCATGTAGGACATGTGTTTAAGGCCTAGGATTCTTTTTGTGAGGTACTTTTGTGGCCTCTCCAGCTGTTGTAGGGTGTCTGGTCAGATACATGCCAAATGGGGCGTTATATTCGATGACTGGCTAATGAAGGATGAGTAGAGAGGGATGATCACCTCTTTCTTTCTGGATGCGAAACCTTTGGTTATAAGATTTGCCACATAGAAGGACTTTCTGACCACAGTGGCAGTGTGGTGGTCAAAGGTGACGTGACTGTCGACCTGGGTGCCCAGATTTCTTATCGCCCCTTCAGTATTCAGTGGGCTCCCATCAGTGTGGTAATTCATGGGAACTGAGCGAGTCTCCTGGACCTGTATACATTTTGAACTGAGTTTTTGTTCCAAAGGGGATGATGACGCATTTTTGGCATTAAGTTTCAGGCCATTGTGCCGACACCAGTCATTAGTCTTGGAGAGGCCCTTTTGTAGGCTGTATACATCACTTTGGGTGTTGATGATGACACTTAGCTTGCGGTCATCAGTGAACTTGGTCAACCAAAGTCCTTCTGTGTTGGCCTGGACTTCTGAGAAGTAGATGCCAAACAGGAGAGGGCCCAGGACCAAGCCCTGTGGGACTCCACTCATGACTGATCGTCAGTCTGACATGGAATCTGGAACTTTCACTCTGTGGGTCCTGTCTGTGAGCCAATTTGCACCCCACCTAATGATGTAAGATTGAGGCCTAGTTTGGTGAGTTTATCAATGATATCAGAATGTGGGGAATGGTATCAAAGACCTTGGCCAGGTCGAGATAGGCTGTATGCACAGCCTTGGTGACTACCTTGAAGAAGTCAACCTGGTTCAGCAGGCAGGATCTTCCCTTGACAAAGCCAAACTGTGTGGGGTCAAGAGTTTGGAGATTGCCTATGTCTTTAAGCAGATCCTTGATGATGCGCTCCATAGCTTTGCATACCAGGCTTGTCAGGCTAATGGGGTTATAGATACCAGGGTCTGTAGTTGCTCCCCCTTTATGGAGTGGGGATGACTGTAGCAGTGCGCCATTCATTAGGGACATAGCCTGAGGTAAGGCTGTGATTGAACAAGGCACACAGATGTGGTGCCAGTTTGTTTTTAGGTATTTTAACTGTAATTTGATGGATTTTAGACTTTCAATTTTCTTTAAGATGGCATAAATGCAGTTTCACATTTTTGATATATAGTTTGACTATGTGTCCCCAATGGTGGTGGTTGATTTGATTACCAGTAATTGATGATTGATAGTGGAGTGCAGGAACCTGTTTATAGTATAAACGGAGATAATGCCATTTACGTATGGACAATTTTTCCGTTTGTGAATAAGGTTGTGGGTTACAACCAAGTGTGAGAAAGTCAGGTAGTACAGTATTTCTGTCAGTTGTAATTATTAATGCCAGGCTGTGATGTTTCCTGTAAGGTTAGGTTAGTTACAATTTTGATACTTTATTATAGCATCGCTGTAGTTCTAACTGTGAGGACTGTAGGTTAGTGGCCTGGGGACTGAATAGAGAAGTGCTGGAAAAAGGTAGATTGAAGCAATGTGTCATCTTGTCACATCAGTTAGATGTAGTTTGATCCTATATCGGAAGCCAAGTTACTCCCGGTTTCATTTGGTTGTAAGATTTTCAGTTTTCATCTACAGTTATGCCCATGAGTTTGGTGTGAGTAGCAAGTTCTATTTTAGTTTCCAGTAGAGTTGAAAGAATCTTAGGTGATTTCTTGTAACTTCTCTACGGTTTGAGCAGGACAGATCAGGGTGGGAATCGTTTACATACTAGATTAAGGAGGTGAGTTTCTTAGCTCTATAGAAGTTAATGAAAACAGTGACCTAGATTGGACACTTAAGGCACATGGACAGATATTGGATATTGTTTTGCCATTGTGTTACATAGCTTTGAAACTAGGTAGATGAAAAGGCTGACATTTGTAGTACTGTTCAGTTGGTGCAGAAGTTTGGAATGGGATACTGTATCAGGTACTTTTCATAGTTGCAGAGAAAAAGCAGCTAGAGGATGTCCTGTATTTCTATATCAGTTAGCATTATTTGTAAAGCTGGGGAAGGCAGTATTGGTGCTGTGGTGGGGGTCAAAAGCCTTGCTTTTTGTGTGATAGTAAATTTTCAGTGACATGGTGTACTGATTGAGATTGGAAACATTTCTGAGCAATTTTAGAAAGGGGGTTTGGAATAGCTGTTGGTCTGTAGACTAACATGTCTGTACTAGTACTTTCTATGTATATTGGTATAATGTGGGACATTTTCATAGTACCGGGGCATAGCATTACATGTAGCATTATGTGAAAAATCTGTTGAGTAGAATGTATATAGGTCAAGGAAGTATGCCTGCTGTGATTTTGATTTACTCTGCTGGTATGTTATTCAGGGGCTAAACGTGTGCTTTACCTTGAGGACATGTGTAATGTTTGCTGTGGAAACTAGTGTGAAGGTGAATTTGTTACTGCTTGTTTGTCTAGGGGTGTAGATAGTTAGAAAGTATGCTCATCGTATTGATCACTGCTACAGTCATGTAAGATGCATGGCTATACCCTGCAAAGTATGTAACAGCTGGTCAACTGTTAACCTTATGCAGTATATAACAGACGGCCAGCTTTCAAAACTGCAGGGCACCACTCACTCATCCAGCCAGCTTGAGCTGAGCTGATTAAAAATGCAGGTTTATTTGCCAAGGTCCTCTGCAGGCTTTTGAGGATCGATGGGCGGCTTGTACAGTTCCATTGTAGGGCAGATAAGTTCCCTATGGGGAAAAAAAAATCTTCCACATATTTTTGTTTAAATTTACTTTCTTGTTTACAAAAGTATATTTTAAACTAGGAGTGAGCGTTTGACTGACAGGTGACTTACTGTACTTTTAAACAGGAGTGTACTTTTTTTCCAGACAATTTAAAAGTTACTTTAAACATTCTCAATAGCTTTTTTGTGGAGAAACTGTGTTTAAATTACTTTTTGGAGCTGGTAAAATGTATGAGTGCTTTTTGCTGTGTTGTAACTAGATTTTCCCAACTTGTGCTGCTTAGTTTCCTCAGGGAAGAAGCGCCATTTTCACCTTGACCATGGAAAAAACTACTGAGGTATGATGGTTGGTCCTTCTTCCAGCCATAAAAAGAAAATGTTAATACCTTTTGCCACCATAGCAGGCTACTAATTTGCCACAGGTGCAGGTGAATGATTCTACTTTGGCCAGAACTGGTTCCTTGGCTCACGCATCTTTTTACCCCAGATCCCTCTGGTTTTGCCCATACAGCCAGTATGGGCCAGTGGTTAAGCACATCCTCTGCAGCGGTTGGGTCTCTTCAGTGGGAAGGGAAAGAGGCTTTTGCCAGCCTTGGGAGAAGAGTCAGGGAAGCTGCACCTGTTTAACCAAAATGTGCCCTTTCCCTGGGGAAGCTGCTGCTGCCATTAATAATCCTGTTTGACCCAACTTTTCTGTCAAGAAGAAACCGAAAACTAAGCATTTATCTCCTGTACTAGTTTCACTAGAAAGGAGTACTTGATTAAGTCTGGCTCAGTGTCTTGTACAGACGATTGCCCCTTCTTATCAGGTTGTTTCTGGTAAGAGGAAAAATGGATTCCTCTTTTCCTGAAGAGATTCAAGAAATATAGTCTGTCAAAGAATGTGATGAAACTGATGATACAGTTTTTTCTCCTCGGATTTTTGATTCAAACTCCTTTACCTGAAACTATCTCCCAGGGGTTCTTTCTTTGAGACTGTTTTCAGAATGTAATAGTGTTTTCAGTGTAGGAAGACTGTGGCTTCTCAGTCCCTTAGAAAACACTATGGGCTGTTACAACTGGAATTCCTAGAACTTCCTCTCACCCTCCCCCCCCCACCCACCCACCCACCTAGTGCATTCAGCATTGGAGGATGTATTTGTCGCAGCCTATGGTTTCCCTGGCAGCCAACATCTGCTGCACTGAAGAAAGCAGATAAAATGTACAAAGTTCCTCTTTCTTTCAAAGTGTTACACACTCATCCAAAACTTAACCCAACAGCTGTAGCTTTTGTTAATCCAGCTTTTGCTAAAGTTTTGTTAATTTTAGTCATTGCCCTTCTGACAAGGATGGTAAAACAATTGATAAGTTTAGAGAAAAAAAGTATATTCTTTTGCAACTTTAATTTTTAAAATTCTGAATTCTCAGGCTCATATGTCAACATTTATTCTGACTAATTGTGAAAAGTATAAGGGATGTCTTATCTGCAGTTCCCTCCTGTGAGGGAAAATATGCTTTGTGTAGTTCAGTTTCTTCAATTTCTCAGGTCACTACTCATGTTATTTAAATTGTGTATATGATTCTGTAGATAATACATCCAGTGCTATTACCACTGTTACTGTGTTGAGGAGGTTTGCCCAGCTGAGTTCTCAGAACCTCCCAGAAGATGTAAAGAAATTAGATTTTAAATTTTCCTTTGGATAGAGATTTAGTTTTTGGACCATCTGCTGAAGGTATCAAAAATGTGATGAGAAAAGGTAAGCTGATATAGGAAGTCTCAGATTCTTCATCTATCTCTCCTTCTCCAAATTTCCCAAGGGATTTTCTGCTCCCTTATCCAATTTTGGCAAGGAACAAATATAGCCTTAGCAACATGCTAGTAAGTATTTAAATACAGTGGCAGGGAAGTTCCAAAAGAAAGCAGCCCCCCCCCCCAAAAAAAAGGACAGTTTAATAAGGCAAAATGACTACTTATGGGACCTTGTCCTCTTCCCCCATCCCCACCCTGGTAGTCCCTTATCCCTTCCAGAAGTCTGAATCTCCATTTCACTTTTTGACAACAAATTGTTTCAGACAAATGGGCTCTGAGAATGATGTGGCAGCATTACAGACTGCAATGGGAACACATTCTTCCATTGTAAGGAATTATTCCACATCCACAAGGCCAAACCCCTCTGTTCCTTCCTGCCCAAAGCACATGCTGTCTTGGGGGTAATAGAAACAGTTCCTCCTGTTCCTCCTTCCCAGTTGGGAAAAGGTTTTTATTCAAGAATGTTTTCCGTGCCAAGGAAAGAAAATGCCTGGAGATCAGTTTTGATCTTTCTTTACTAAACCTGTATGTGATAGTCCCCAAGTTCAAAATGCTTTTACTGCACAAACTGTTGCTCCTTCTTCCTCATTTGAGCTTTTTGATAACCTTACCTTTAAAAGATGCTTATCACTTTTGCATTCATCCAGATTTCAGATGTTTAAGATTTTATCTGTCTGGAACATGCTAGTCCATTCTCCGAATTACCATTTGGGCTATACACTACTCCAAGCAGTAATATATCTGGGGTGGAGTGAGAGAGGTAACTGCCCTGGGTGCATAGTGTTGGGGGGTGCAGACAGCTGTTCCCAATCTCTTTAACACAGTACCAGCTGGTATTGTATTTACGGTCAACCATGAGTGTTGTAGCATGCTGTATGTAATATAGATGGGCTGGGTGCCAGGCTTGTAAATCAGACACTATTGATTGATGCACTGTAATGTGTGATCATTAATGTGTAATTCTGGGTTCTTGCCATTTACAATCAAGGTTAATATCGTGGTGATTTCTGCCAAAGTCCATATAAGTATTTGGGTATATTGGATTGCAGAGAGGCTCAGCCCTGTCCTTATCCGGTAAAAACTTGTGTTTTTATTATTTGAGAGACTCGCTTTTCTGAAATAGAGACCTTTGGTGATTTCAGTTATTGATATCAGTGACTAAAAGGTTTGCACGTTAGTCGTATTGGCCACCTACAAGTGAGGGGATGCGTATTTTCTGGAATATGCGCATGATGTGCACAAGCACAATTGGTTGAAAGAAACTCTAATATATCACATCACAAGTAATTGAAATGGGGAAGTAGTGACATATGTATTCACCAATTACGGGGTGTATTTGTTGGTACTGGAGTTGGGAGGTTGTTGAGAGCGAAGCCTCCCATGCCAGAAGGAAGAAAGTTAGCTTGAAAGTGATGGTAGTAGGATTTTGGATTGTGGGGTAAAGCCCACAAAGAGAAGAGTGTATTTAAGATGAAAGTGAAGGTAGGAGGATTGTGGATGGACTTGGCAAATTGTTATCGTGTGTGTGGATCTTTGTTAGTTTGCTTCTAGTACCCCTTTACTTCCAGTGTAACTGTATATGATGCGTACCATTGCTCCTAAATTTCAATCAGTTGTGATTCAATTTACTTGTGATTCCACGTGAGTGCAGTTTTTGCACTATTGGCAAGGTTTTTATTTTGTTAATATATACTTGTGCGCAAACACTTCACTGTTGGACAGCACTGGATTTCACCCACCACAATCTGTGGTTTTATCCTCTACTTGGTGATTTCTGTCATAGTATATTTTGAATAACTGCATTTTATTACACACACCTGCTAACAGTACTTACTTTTCTGGGTGTTTATTCACGGTATGTCAGCGGTCCTGCTTGACACTGGAATTTGCCTACTGTGTAAGCACATTTCTCAGCGTGGTTAATGCTGAGAAGGAATGACAAGTGAAGAACAATGCGGTGCATATTAGGATGGCTCATGTTCCCTGTCCTCAGTACTTGGCTTAATGTTAGGACTGCACAGGTTTCCTGTTGGGAAGATCGCCACTACTTGGAACAAAATCCAGCTGGAAAACAGAACATGGAAGGAATTTAAACTGATGTGACCTACCCTCAAATACCTTCTGTTATGATAAGTACCTTACAACAGCACTGTTTTCCTGTAACTAAAATTACTAGGGTCAAAAACTGTGGTTTCCTCCCTTTGTACAACTGATTGACTAACAGCAAAAATAAACAGTATAATGATATATGTAGGCAGGTATACTATTAATAATTTGTGTGTAATACCTTTGCTAAGGCCAGATCCAGTTGCCTTTTGTTTTGTACAATATATCTTAAATGCGTCTTTTCCAGTCCCTGACTTAAAACATTGATCTTTATTATATTCCACTGGTTTTGCATGTATGGATTGTATGTCTGGCAGGTTAGGGTATCTTATTTTTTTTCAATTTACTTTTCCTTATTGGTATTTGAGTCAAAGAAAGAAAACTGGATACATGCTAGTTTATTTTGTATTTGCATTCCATCATGCATGGACTTGTGCTGCTAACAGTTAATGACATTAAAGTGTAATCCAGGACCTTTTAATTTGTTTAAATAACTGTTGTTCCCAGTAGTTATATTTACAATTTATGAAGGTCTACTACAGGAAGTATGTTCCTGTTTTAAGTACATCACTGACATCCTAAGTGACTTCAATCTAATTCTGCTTGGCCACACTGAACCCATATTGCCTAACTTGTGATCTGACATGTGATCACAAGTTGCAGCTGATAAAACGGTAATAACTAGCAACCATTTGCTGTTTGAGCTTGTACTTAATACATTGAAATTGTCAGATATGCAAGTTCTTTCCAGCCGTAGTACAGTTCACCATTAATCTTTTAGTGGTCTTTAGGGAGACCTAAAGGTCTCCCCATTTATTTAGCTTTTAACGTCAAAACATAAAACTAGTAAACAAGTCATTTTATTACTTGAGAAAACTACTCCACTGCTGATGCATTGGGGGCTTTTACTAACAGCAGATTCATAAACATTCTTTAATACTCCCTCATCTATAAATATTTGGTGTTCTATCTGTGACACCCTTACTGGTGTTTTACAAAGATTGTAGTGATGAGTCATATCCGTTGGAATAGCTCCATCACCCTTTCATATAGGCTCATAGGCACTTACTAGGCTATTGATCTGTCAGGATTTTAAGAAGGCTTAGTCTTATATTCCTGTGGTAGTTTTTTTAGCCCTTAGAATATATACCCAAATAACCCAGAAGCATGCAAAGCAAAGATGTATTGGTACATTTATTTGTTGCCACTATCCATGCGGGACATGAGTGCTGAAGATGAATTGCTTTTGAATGGAATATGCATGTTAAATTGCTTTATGCAGAGTGAAAGACTTCCATAGAAGTGGTATCCAGTTCGATACATTCCTATAACTTTAGCATGATGTTCATTGTGCATACAGCTGCAGTCATAACAGATGGGTTATCCTGCCGTCAGGCGGGTCCTCGGTCGGCCGAATTCCAAAGTCTAGGTCCGGCGTCGGTTGTCGCTTCTTCCCTGATGTCAGTGCGGCAGGGGTATAAAAGAACCAGCCGACACCATTTTCTTCAGTCTTTCTTGCCGCGCAGTGCCCGAAGTAGAAGCAATTCGCAAGTGCTGGTCGGCCAGCTCCTGAGATTTACGAAAAATATTTCAGCCGAAGTCTTCTTGAAAGCTAAGTATCCCGTTGGGGAAACTTTACTTGCCTCAGACCGATGTCAGACAAAGTTAATAATTGCATTTCATGTGGGAAGCAAATATCACATAAGGATTTCCATTCCTTCTGCATTCCTTCTGCATTCCTTGCTTAGGCCCAGACCACGACGTCTCGGCCTGTCATTTTTGTGCTAGATTCAACAAACGCACTATCAAGCATTGGGCGGAGTTCGCCCACCACTATTTTGGTAAAAAGTTTAATTACATTATGTCGTCGGATACTCCGACTCCACTTTTGAGTAAAAGACGCAAAGATAAGGACCGGCATACGAGGTCCGCGACTTCTACCGACACCACGCTAAAGCCGGCTACAGGTGCTCCGGTTCTCAGCGAGGCGCCTACGCAGCCCCTGAGTACTGATGACGCTTCTTTAGCGGTGTCTTTTGTACCCGAAGTCGCAGGCTCCTCGGCGCCCACTCCGACTACAGATACCGACGCCACCCTTGGCGGGGAAACTCGGAGTTTAGACAAGCCTGCCAGCTCTCAAGGTGTCTTCAGGCCTTCCTCTTTTTCCATTAAGGCTTTCACAAAATCTAAGGCAGCCATGAAAACTAAAAGACAAGCTCCACAGAGCCCCTCTCAAGGCCCCATGCCTAAAAAACAGATGCTCAAAATGACTGAGGATTTGATTACTCTTATCAGGGGTTCTCAACCCCCCCCCCCCTCGGACAAAAGGCACAGTTTTGAGGAAGACTACCCTTCCTCAGACCAAGCCTCTATTACCTCAGAACATTCTGAGGACCAGGAATATTCATATTCCCCTTTTGAAGATTCTGATGCTGAGGAATCCATCCCCTCGGCCCCCCCCCCCGAGGACTATTCTTTTGGGGAAACCTTACACACCTTGAGGGAACACTTTCACTGGGAAGGTCAAGATTACACAGATTCTGAGAAAAGGCTCAGGGATTTTCTCTTGCTTCCTCAGCACAGGCCTCTTGCTATCCCTCCTGTCTTGGATATTCTAGATGATGTGTACACAGAAGCCAGCCTCAACCCAGATTCTTTACCTCCAGCTCCTGTTAAACCTGACCGGTATTACCGGGTTCCTGATTCACACCAATTCCTTTACAAAAGCCATGCTGCTGACCGAGAAACTATTTCACAGGGTCCCAAGGGAATTACGGCCTCTACTGCCAAAAACCCATTACCCTCAGAGAGAGATTCCAGAGCTTTAGAAAGGTGGGGGAAAAAGGTATACACCTCGGCCACTTTAACCATGAGGGCATTAAACTGTCAGTTCCATATGTTAAAGTATCAACAGTTTTTGTTATCTCAGTTGAAAAGCAAAATGACACAACCTGAGCAACCAGATGTAAAGGAGTTGCAGGATTTGTTGCATAGTGCAGAGCAAGTGGGTAAACATACCTTACAATGTGGTGTTGATGCTTTAGAGGCCTCATGTAGAGCTGCTGTTACAGGGTCTGTCATATGTAGACCTGCTTGGCTCAAAGAGCAAACCTTACCAGATCATGTCAAAGCTAAATTACTAGATGCACCTCTTCAAAAAGATGTATTGTTTGGTGTTAAAGCTGAGGAGGTACTAAAGAAAATGGAGGAAAAGGCAAAATCAATGCAAACAGTGAAATATTTCCTACAGGTACAACCTCCACGTTTCAGCAGAAACTGGCCTTCAACAAATTGGTCCTTTCCAGCCACGGACAGACCTCAAAGAGGTAGATACAGGCGCCCGAGGGGTAGAGGGCAATCTCAGGGATCATTTAGAGCCAGACAATGGCAAGCACCTACACCAAGAGGTGGAGAAGATAGATCACAGTCATTCAGAACGCAGACGCAATGACTTTCCCCTCTGCATGCCAAGCAAAGCTTTAATGGCAGCACCTTTAGGCGGAAAACTGGCTTTATTTTCAAAAAATTGGCATATTGTGACAAAAGACAAATGGATCCTGGATATTATAGACAGAGGCTACAGATTCCACTTTCACACCCTTCCAAAAATGAGAGGCATGCCAAACCTGCCACAAAATCAAAGGGCAGAGGCACAAAAACAAATTTCAGCTCTCATGGACATGAAAGCTATTCAAGAGGTACCTGCAAAAGAACAAGGTCAAGGTTTTTATTCCAGACTATTCCTGGTACCAAGGAAGGACAAAGATTGGAGACCTATTCTGGACCTATCCATCCTGACCACATATTTACTCGTACCAAAATTCAAGATGCTCACATTACAGCAGCTTCTTCCCATGCTGGGCAAGGAGTCTTGGCTGGTAACATTGGACCTGAAGGAAGCATACCTGCATGTCCCTATCAGATAAGATTGCAGAAGATACCTCAGATTTCTTGCAGGTTCAACCCATTATCAATTCTCTGCATTGCCCTTTAGCTTATCTACTGCACCCAGAGTGTTTACGAAATGCCTGGCATCAGTAATTGCCTTCTGCAGACTTCAAGGGATACAAATATACCCATATCTGGACGACTGCCTGATCCAAGCGGACAGCAAGCACATACTTCTGAAACACCTGGCGTTTGTAATAAAGTTGTTGAACTTTCTGGGATACACAGTCAACAAAAAGAAATCAAAACTAATACCCTCTCAAACAATAATTTTCCTGGGTGCCAGCTTGGATACAAACACCCAGATGGCCTACCTCACGCCAGAGAAGCAAGGGCAACTATCTCAATACTTCAGAAAAATGGCAACTTTCACCAGGCTGACTGCAAGGAAAATCTTGCAGGCTCTGAGATTCATGGCATCTTGCATCCTACTGATCCCATGTGCAAAGCTGCATATGAGGAAACTTCAGTGGTACCTAAAAAACTTATGGTCTCAACACAGCCACAGTTTGGAAACAATTATCCCACTCATTCCATGTCTTCAAAAGGAATTTCTGTGGTGGGCTCAAGCATGCCAAAGAAACACAGGTCTCCCCTTCTGCATGCCTCAAGCAAATCAAATCATCACAACAGACGCATCGGACTACGCCTGGGGGGCGCACATGACAGATCAGTGCATTCAGGGCAAATGGTCCCAAAAGGAGAAGCACCTACACATCAATCAAAAGGAAATGCTAGCAGTACAAAATGCTATTATGGCCTTCAAAGGCCTACTGCATCCAGGCCAGCTATTGATAAGGACAGACACCACCACAGTGATGTGGTACATAAACAAACAGGGAGGAACTCATTCATACCCCCTGTGCAGACTAGCCATGTCCCTTTAGAACACAGCTCTGGAATTGCAAATCCAACTTCAAGCACAATTCCTACCAGGGAAGGAAAACATGCTGGCAGACAACCTAAGCAGAATTATGACAGATCCACATGAATGGAAGTTGCATCCTCAAGTTTTTGCAAAGATAATTCAGGCATGGGGATGGCCAGACATAGATCTCTTTGCTACCCATGAAAATTACCAACTGAAAAAATGTTGCTCAAGGACCTATCATCCACAGGCCTGGAAAGTGGATGCACTCTCTTTCAATTGGACAACATTGACAGTCTATGCCTTTCCACCTCTTCCTCTGCTGCCCAAAGTTCTATTAAAAGCCAGAGCAGAGAGGCCAAAGATGATTCTCATTGCTCCAGACTGGCCAAGACAACACTGGTATCCGCACCTGAAGAGCCTGACGCATTCCCCACCTTGGACCCTGCCTCTAGTGCCTCTTCTGTTGACCCAGCACAGTTTCAAAACCCTTCACAGTCAACTGAAAACCCTCAATCTATCCGCAAGGAGGATTCCTTGATTTCCCAACAGACTCTCCTCTCCAAGGAAGTACAGGATGTCATCTTGGAGGCCAGAAGACCTTCTACTAGAAAAGCCTACTCCGCCAAATGGAAATGGTTTTGTGCCTGGAATCAGAAAAAGGGCCAGAATCCTTGGGTACTAAATTTACCTCAAATATTGCAGAACCTAGCTGAGATGTTAAAACAGTGGACTTTCCTTCTCCATCAAGATCCATGCTTCAGCCATTTCTGCACAATACAACTCTGATCCTCCTTTATTCTCTCATCCTCTCTTAAGACAGTTCCTCAGAGGGGCTAAGAATATAAAACCCCCAAGGAAGCTACCAGTACCTGCTTGGGACCTCAACTTCATTTTAGAAAAACTGACCCTGCCTCCATTTGAGCCAGCTGCTTCAACAGAACTGCAATATTTGTCATGGAAAACGGCCTTCCTTCTGGCTATCACCTCAGCATGCAGGGTTTTGGAACTACAAGCCCTCATGGCTGTGCAACCTTTCATTATTTTCCATCAGGACAGAGCTTCCTTACGAACCAACCCTTCCTTTATGCCAAAGGTAGTATCCAGTGTAGCCTTGAATCAGACTATCCACTTACCTACCTTTTATCCTAACCCACAAAACAAAGGGGAAAGACTACTACATTCCTTGGACATTCACAGGCAACTTCGTTATTATTTGGACAGGACAAAGCCATTTAGAAAATCAGAGCAACTCTTTGTGTCCTATGCTACAGGTGCTCAAGGAAAGGCTATTTCCAAACAGGCAGTCTCAAAATGGATAGCCCACTGCATACGCTTTTGTTACTCATTTCATGGAAAAACTGTACCTGCAAGCATCAGATCTCACTCCACAAGGGCCACAGCTACCTCTGCAGCTTTCCTCAGGGGGGTTCCTACCAAGGATATTTTGGAAGCAGCTACTTGGAGTTCTGTACACACTTTCTCCAAGCACTACCACCTTCCACTATACTCTAAATCTAAAGCGGGCTTTTCCACAGCAGTCTTGCAGGACATCCTTGCTCCTCCTAGTTCCACTTAGTGCCTGCCACCCCTTTTTTAGCTTTGGGATTCTACCCATCTGTTATGACTGCAGCTGTATGCACGATGAACATAGTACAGTTTTGTACCTACCATAAATGTAGATGTTCGAGTGCTAATACAGCTGCAGTCCAGGTTTCCCTCCCTCCACCCCTCTTGGGACAGGCCTTATGACAAACACCTCCTCATACATCCTGATTGGGGTATTCTTTTATGGTGTATTTGCTTGCACACTACTGTTTTTTGATTATATTGCATTGCATTATTACATAAGTTTATGTTTTGCCTTCCTTCTGGGGGCACCTGACATCTGGGGCAAGAAAAACTGAAGAAAATGGCGTCAGCTGGTTCTTTTATACCCCTGCCATACTGACGTCAGGGAAGAAGCGACGACAACCGACGCCGGACCTAGACTTTGGAATTTGGCTGACCGAGGACCCACCTGACGGCAGGATAACCCCATCTGTTATGACTGCAGCTGTATTAGCACTCTAACATCTACATTTATGGTAGGTACAAAACTGTACTTTCTAATATGTTGCAAAGCACTTGAGATAAGTTGGGTGTTAACTTTACCATCAGACTTGTTAATGTGCAATAGGTACTTTTTTAAGACTATGGTGACACCACCACTTTTAATGGTTTCATCTAATGCAGTGAACCTGAATGTGTGATGGGCATTGAAACCCTGCACGAATGGAGTGCTCTCACTGGTCTTGTACCAGGTCACCATGATCGATATGTCAATGTTTTCAAGGGAAAGGAGTGCTTGTAGACAGTTGGGATTTTTGTTAAGGTTTCCTTTCTTATCCAGAGTCTGTTTTCTTATGTTGGAAGCTTTAGAAGACTTCCGAGGGGGTGGGCGGGGGTAAAGATTTAACCAATATACAAAAGCCTTTGGGAGATGGGGGAAGACCATCCTTAGCTTGAAATTGTCATTCAAATGGGGTTTACTATTTATCAGCTTGGAAGGAGATGGTGAACAGTCCTATCTGGTTTGCTAAGCCAGTTGTTGAATTCAAAAATAATTTGTCCATATTGTGGCTTCATTGTAGGTGATGGCAGTATGCTGCTCAAGGCTGGGTTCATACCAACTTCCGAAACACATTCTGGGAGATGTATCATGTCCCTTCATATGGCCCGGTGTGGTGCATCTCAAGTCATTTACACCCATGTGCACTATGACAGTGTGCCATACCTCTCAAGTGTACCTCATTATGAAGAACGTTCCCTATTTTGAGTCATAAAACGTATATATGTTCCTCCCATTTCCACACTGAAAGTGTCCATCATTTATTAAGAATTTTTTTTAACTTGTAGCCATGTTAAATACTGAATCAGATCATTCAGTGTTAAGAATTTTTTTAACCGGATATCCATTTTAAGTAATCTGATTAATTCATCAAAATATAAATTAACATATTCTACCTTCCTGAGAGGTAACTAGACAAAGTTATTTGTAAGCTGTTAGTTAAATGTTCTACATTTTGCCTGTTTGTTTCACATTGAGAAACAGTGTTCCACATTTTGAAGATGGGTGGTTGAGAACCATGGCAGTGTTTTATGTGTACTTTTGGAGCAGTTACTTGACATGTTGTATGTGTACTTGTGGCACCGTTAATTGACTGCGTGCTATTTCTGGTGATCCCTGGCACCTGATAGGCAACTGACCCTTACCCTTTCTTTGTAAAAGCCTGGTGAGAGGTGCATCGATGTGACTCACTGTACCTAGAAGGCCTAGGTGGTTTAGGTAGGATGTTCATCATGTTTCACTGCTGCAGTCATTACACTTGGGTTATCCTGCCGTCAGGCGGTCCCGCAGTCAGCCAGAGTTCCAAAGTCTTGGTCCGGCGGCGGTTGCTGTCGCTTCTTCCCTGATGTCAGTGTGCCAGGGGTATATAAGATGCAGCTGACGCCATTTTCTTCATTCTTTCTTGCCGCGCGGTGCCCGAAGCAAAAGCAGTTCGCAAGTGCTGGTCGGCTGACTCCTGAGATTTTAAATTCGAATTTCAGAACCTAAGTCTTCAATAAAGCTAAGTACCCCGTTGGGGAAACTTTTTCTTGCCTCAGACCAATGTCAGTAAAAGTTAATTATTGTATTTCTTGTGGGAAGCAAATACCTCATAAGGATTTTCATTCTTACTGTATTCCATGCCTAGGCTCAGACCACGACGTCACTAGTTGTCAGTTTTGTGTTAGATTTAACAAATGCACTATTAAACATCGGTTTGATTTTGCTCGCCATTACTTTGGCCGAAGATTTAATTATACAATGCCGTCAGAACAACCGACGACCGCAATACACAAAAAACGCAAGGACAAGGATAAGGACAGGTATCCGAGGCCCAAAACTGATGATGAAGCCTCTTCTAGGCCAGTCGCTGGTTCTCAGTGAGGCGCTTTCGCAGCCCCTGACACCCACTACCTCAGGGCCACAGACAGCCTCCGACTCCCACGTGGAGATGTCTAGGCCCCTGGATACTCAAGGTGTTGGGCCTATGGAAACTAACCCTTCAGATGAGTCCGGAGCCGCTGAGCAGGCATCGGCTTCTGAGGGTGTTTTCAGACCTTCACAGCTTACCATAAAAACTACAGCCAAGTCTAAAATTCCTTTAAAGACAAAGAAGCAAATACAGTATTCACCTGGACAGGCCTCCATGCCTAAAAAACAGATGCTCAAAATGGCTGAAGACTTAATTACTCTGATCAGGGGTACCCATCCCCCTCCTGATAAAAGGCCTAGGCAGGATACAGACTATGATTCCTCTGACCAGGTTTCCGTATATTCTGACACCTCTTCAGACCAGGGATACTAAGGGTCCCAAAGGGGTTAAGGCGTCCTCTGCTAAAAATCCATTTCCCTCTGACAGGGATTCTAGAGCATTAGACAGATGGGGGAAGAAAGTTTACACTTCTGCAACTTTAGCAGTGAGAGCTTTAAATTGCCAGTTTCACATGCTTAAATGCCAACAATATTTACTGTCTCAGTTAAAACAGAAAATGATTACAAGTTCAGAACATCCTGACTATAAGGAAATGCAGGAGTTATTGCATGCAGCTGAACAAGTGGGCAAACATACTCTGCAATGTGGTTTTGATTCATTAGAGGCTTCTTGTAGAGCAGCAGTTACAGGATCTGTGATTCAAACGCATGCTTGGTTAAAAGAACAAAGTTTACCAGATCATGTTAAGGCAAAATTATTGGATGCTGCTTTACAGCAGGATATTTTATTTGGTGTTAAGGCAGAAGAGGTATTAAAGAAAATGGAGGATAAGGCAAAATGTATGCAAACAGTGAAGGATTTCTTACAGGTACAGCCACCTCGATTTAGCAGAAATTGGCCTTCAAAGAATTGGTCCTTTCCAGTGTCAGACAGACCACAGAGAGGCAGATACAGACGCCCAAGAGGCAGATCTCGGCCCCAAGGCTCTTACAGACCACGACAGTGGGATGCTTCAATCCCAAAAGGAGGTGAAGACAAGTCACAACCTTACAGGAAACAGTCCCAATGACTTCCCCCTTCGAATGCCATGCACTTACCTTTTGGCAGCTCCCTTAGGGGGAAAACTAGCACTCGTTTCCAATCACCCAAGACAAATGGGTTCTGAATATTGTGTCTCAAGGTTACAGGTTCCACTTTCACACTCTACCAAGGCTAAAAGGAATGCCAGACCTGCCACAAAATCAATAGGCAGAGGCACAAAAACAAATTACAGCCCTCATGGACATGAGAGCTATTCAACAAGTGCCACAGCAGGAACAAGGACAATGATTTTACTCAAGACTTTTCCAGATCCCCAGAAAGGACAAAGCCTGGAGACCCATACTAGACCTTTCTACTCTAAATACTTACCTGGATGTTCCGAAATTCAAAATGTTGACACTACAGCTTCTTCCCATGCTGGGCAAGAAGGCTTGGCTTGTTACCTTGGACCTCAAAGAGGCATATACATGCATGTCCCTATCAGGCAAAATTGCAGAAGATACCTCAGATTCATAGCTGGTTCAATGCATTACCAATTCTCTGCACTGCCCTTTGGCTTATCTACTGCGCCCAGGGTCTTCACAAAGTGCCTGGCACCAGTAATTGCATTTTGCAGACAAAAAGGAATTCAGATCTACCCATACCTGGACGACTGCCTTATTCAAGCAGAGAGCGAGGACATTCTTCTAAAGCATCTGGCGTTTATAAAAAGGTTGCTAATTTGCCTAGGGTACACAGTAAACGAAAAGAAGTCAAAACTAGTGCCCTCATAAGAGATAATATTCGTGGGTGCCAGCTTAAATACAACGGCCCAGGTGGCTTATCTCACGCCAGACAAGCAAGGACAACTGACTCAGTATTTTCAATTGATGGCAACAAAGACCCAACTCCCTGCAAGAAAAATTCTGCAGGCCTTGGGATTCATGGCATCCTGCATTCTACTAATTCCATATGCCAGACTGCATATGAGGAAATTACAATGGTACCTAAAAAGTGTTTGGACTCAGCACTGTCACAGTTTGGAAGCAGTAATACCACTAATTCCCTGGCTACAACAGGAGTTTCGATGGTGGGCACAGGCATGTCACCACAACAAGGGACAGCCTTTCACTTTACCCACAGCCAGGCAGACATTAACAACAGATGCTTCGGATTACGCCTGGGGAGCACACATGGCAGGAAAATGTATTCAGGTCAAGTGGACCGCAGACCAAGTGCATCTTCACATCAATCAAAAAGAGATGTTGGCTTTACAAAATGCCCTAAAAGCTTTCATGGACCTTCTGCATCCAGGACAACTGTTATTAAAGACAGACACCACCACAGTTATGTGGTACATAAACAAGCATGGGGGCACTCATTCTTACCCCCCTATGCAGACAAGCCATGACCTTGTGGAACACAGCTCTAGCCTATCAAGTTCATCTGCAAGCACAATTCCTGCCAGGAAAGAAAAATACTCTGGCAGACGACTTAAACAGAAACATCATGGATCCTTACGAGTGGAAATTAAATCCACAAGTATTCAGCATGATAATGCAAAAATGGGGGTGCCCAGACATAGATCTTTTTGCCTCCCCACTTAATTGCCAACTACAAAAATTCTGCACAAGGACTTATCACACACAAGCATGGAAAGTGGATGCTCTCTTGTTCAGCTGGAAAAGCCTAAAAGTTTATGCCTTCCCACCACTGCCTCTCCTTTCAAAGATACTCCTAAAAGCCAGACAAGAAAAACCACAGATGATCCTGATTGCCGCAGACTGGCCACGCCAGCACTGGTACCCAGTTCTAAAGAATTTAGCTCAAGGCCCACCATGGATTTTACCTCAAATTCCACACCTTCTGACTCAACAAAACAATCAGATCCTGCACAGTCAGCTCAAAACCTTAAACCTGGCTGCATGGCAGATTCATTAGTCAAGCAGACAACACCTCTCTCTAAAGCTGTTATGGATGTCATTTTGGAGGCCAGGAGGCCTAGCACCAAGAAATCTTATTCGGAAAAGTGGAAGAGATTCTATGCTTGGAACCAGGCTCAAAGCTTTGACCCTCTTGTCCCCACTATTCCTCAGATATTACAATACTTAACTGAGATGCTGGACAAAGGACTATCCTTCTCATCCATTAACATCCATGCCTCTGCCATCTCGGCTCATTACAACACAGATCCTCCTATTTTCTCTCATCCATTGCTAAAACAGTACCTCAGAGGGGCTAAAAACATAAGACCGCCCCGGAGTGCACCAACACCAACTTGGGACCTCAATTTTGTCTTGGAAATCTCACTTTACCCCCTTTTGAGCCAGCCAATTCAGCAGAATTAAAATATATGTCATGGAAAACTGCTTTGCTTCTGGCAATAACCTCAGCACGAAGAGTCTCAGAGTTACAGGCACTAATGGCAGTGGAGCCTTTCATCATTTTTCACCAAGACAGGGTTTCTCTAAGAACAAACCCTTCTTTTATGCCTAAGGTGGTATCCGGTGTGGCTCTTAACCAAACTATTCACTTGCCAACTTTTTATCCAAATCCCCAGAATAAAGGAGAGAGACTTCTGCATTCCTTGGACATACACAGACAATTACGTTTCTACTTGGACAAAACAAAAGCTTTCAGAAAAACTGAGCAATTGTTTGTAGCATATGCTGCAGGGATCACAGGGAAAGGCTATTTCAAAGCTGACCATTTCAAAGTGGAAATGCTACACACAGCATGGGAAACCTGTACCTAGTAACATTAGGCCACAATCCACCAGGGCAACAGCCACTTCTACTGCCTACCTTAGAGGAGTACCTACTAAAGATATCTTGGAAGCTGCAACTTGGAGTTCAGTGCACACCTTTACCAAGCATTATCACTTGCCTCTTTATTCTAGATCCAGAGCTGGCTTTGCCACTGCAGTGCTGCAGGGCCTCATAGCCACCCCAAATTCTCTATAGAACCAGCCACCCTGACTCAGCTTTGGGATTCAACCCAAGTGTAATGACTGCAGCAGTGAAACACGATGAACATAGTACAGTTTTGTACCTACCATAAATGTAGATGTTCGAGTGTCTTCACTGCTGCAGTCCAGGTTACCCACCTGCCATCCCCTCTTTTTTACCTGGGACTTATCTATGCCTTTCAACCCTATACTACCTATGTGGTGTATTTGCTGGTTACTGAAGGTTTTGTTTTTTACCTTTATTGTATGTTTTATTAGCAATATGTATTGCCTACCTTTTTGGGGGCACCTGACATCTGGGGCAAGAAAAACTGAAGAAAATGCCGTCGGCTGAATCTTATATACCCGTGGCGCACTGACGACAGGGAAGAAGCGACAGCAACCAACGCCGGACCAAGACTTTGGAACTCTGGCCGACTGCGGGACCGCCTGACGGCAGGATAACCTAAGTGTAATGACTGCAGCAGTGAAGACACTCAAACATCTACATTTATGGTAGGTACAAAACTGTACTTTACTTTTAAGAGCTTCTGTATATGTAGGTCTGTGTGTTTGGTCTGAGCTGCATGTGATTGATTTAGTGTGGTGGTGTGTGCTACTGACAGCCTGCTATTTGTTGTGGCTTTGTGTGAGAGGTTTGTCTCCAATAACGTCATATGACTACATCTCTCACATATACTGTCTGTTTGAAATAGTTGGTGGTTGTTAGTTAACATGAAACAATTGATGTAATGTGGTCCTATCTCGCCTACATTCATTACTGATGGGCTCGGAGCCGAGAATCGGCTCCGACTCGCAGCTATAACTAGCACGAAGTCTCTAATTGGCTGGGCTAAGCCTGTATCCCAGGATGCACCACGCCCAAACCCCCATATCTCGTTTGCCGCTCGTTGAGTGAAGAGATGGTCTCGAGCTTGGCTGTGGCTAAGTACTTTATTGAACTATTTACTTAGTTTTCTGTGGAATTTTTTCCAACCAAAAACTATTTTAATAGCTACGTTTTGTGTCTGGGTGATTTTTGTGACCTTTTTGATAATTGTAGTTGTGGTATACTTGTGTTTGGTGGGCTAGGCCCGTTTAAGTTAGAGGGCCTTAGCCCTGTTCGGTGTGTCTCCTTGGTTTCTTTTAGGGGCGTTTGAGTTACAGTCCCTTCTCCTCCCTTCGTGTTGGTGTCGTTTTTCTGTCGCTTTAAAAATGTCGCTATACACTTGCAAGAGTCCTGCAGTGTATGTCATTCGTTTAGTTCCAGGGTCTTGCAAGAGAGAAAAAATAAGTTGATTCTCAAGAGCCTGTTAAAACCTGCCTTGGAAGAAGCTTTGGCGTCTTCTCCCCCTAGCGGGAAATCTAAAACAAAAAAGAGATCTCCGGCTCCGTCCAGTTCGTCAGAGCCATCAGAGAAAAGATCGAAGACTGTTTCACCTTCCTCGGCTCCATTGGTCTCGGAGCCGCAGGAGATGATGTCGGTACCGAAGACAGCTTCCTCGGTTCCACTGCCTTCGGAGCCGAAGGAGGTTTCTGTTGTGTTGGAGCCGACCTCTGCTCCAATTGTCTTGGAACCGATTCGGAGCCATTCTCCTAGCTTCGCATTGGATCCTTTAGAGAAGACTTCTCGACCCCCATCTGTGTCCTCCATGTCCTCCAGGTTGTCTGATTCGGATTTGGATAGGGTGGTGCAGAGGCTCCTCCAGTCACCAGTGTTAATGAAATTATTCTCAGCTCCAGCCCAGTTGGCTCCGGAGCCTGTCCTTGTGTTGGTTCCGATAATTCCTCCTCCGACCACCTCTGTGTCGCCGGAGTGTTCTGAGTCGAGTGAGGCCCTTGGGTCGGCTCCGAAACCCCCTTTGAGTTTTTCGGCTCCGACCTCGGCTCCAACCCTTTCGGTCCCATCTGATGGTTTCAGCACTCGGGTTTCGTCGGTCGGACCCGAGGGGATACATCGGGGCTCCAGACTTCGGCTCCGAGTCTTCCTCTTGGTGCTTCGGCCGGGGGAAGCCCTGTTCTGATCGTGGTCTCTGAGACGGGTCGCTCCTCGGATTCAGGTGGACCCGCCTTCGAGGCCATGAGGAGCGCACTGGCCAGGTCTTCGGTGACATCACTCGAGTCAACCACTCCTTTCCCGGACACTGCGACTAGAGCCTCTGATGCCCCCCTATCTGCAGGCAGCGGGGCTCGAAGGCCTGATGATACCCCCATGTGTGGTCCCCTGCTTTCTGAGGGCCCTTCAGAGTCCTTGCCTGAAGAGCCTCCCAGAAAGAAGCTGTGTAAGAGGAAGCACATAGACTCCCCAGATGAGTCTGTCACCTCAGACACTGACCTCAATGATGCAGAGGGGTCCCCAAAGTTGTCCTCCAATGTCTCATTCTCTGACATCCTGGAGATTTTGCGACAGAGAGGCGACTGGCCCTCCAAAACCCCCTCTGAGGAGGAGTCTGTCTTCCTCAAGGCCTTCGGAGCCTGACCTTCCGCCTCCTGGGTGTCTCCCCCCTTCGATGAACTGTTGGACCTTATTTGTCGAAGGGTGTGGGAACACCCCGACTCTGTGGAACTGGTTCCCAGACGCCCCAACAAGTTTTTGTCTGCGCCTCCTGGGAAAGAATGTTTGATGAAAGGAGTTCCTGTAGATGCCATGGTGGTGGCGTCTGCCACTCAGCAAGAAGTTGCAGAGCCTTCTGCTTCCGTTTATCCTCCTAACAAGGAGTCTAGGAGTATGGATCGGTATGGAAAGCGTACCCTGTCCTCAGCGACCTTTACTTTGCGGTCGCTGAATTATCTGTGTCATTTTACGAGGCTCCAAAGAGATGTCCTCAATGAGTTGGGAGATACTCTGTCGGGTAACTTGCCTGAGGTGGTGAACCAGACTGTCGACGCCCAGCTGTCTACCCTGTCTTCTATTGTTAACTCGTCCATGAGGCTCGTATCCTATGCAGCCGAGGGGGTGGGTAGGGCAGCTAGCTCAGGCGTAGCCCTCAGGAGGCAAGCCTGGATGTGCCTGTGTCACTTCGCGGAGGTCTTCACGTCTTCCTTCATGGACGCTCCCTTTGACGGGTCCTCCCTCTTTGGACCCAAAGTGAAAGACACTCTCACCAGATGTGAGCAAGAGGGTAAGACTTTGTCTGTCGTTGGGGCCCGTTTTTCGCTTCCCTCTAGACCTTATCCCAAGGCGCAGAGGGGAGGAAAGATGTGGTTCAGGAAGTCTCAGAAGTCTTATCCTGACCATCATGGTGACCCCCCCCCCAGAGGCAGAGGAGGGGGGAATTACTCTGGAAGACGTCACCCTAGGGGCGGGGGAGGCCCCCGCAACTCAGGAGACCGCAAGTCCTTTCGTGGTTCCGCCTACCAACGTCCCTGAGGGACTGCCCGACTGTGCCTCTCCAGAGCCAGTCAAGGGTCATTTCTCAAAGCATCTGCAAGCCTGGGAAAACATCACTCAGGATCGTTGGGTGCTTCGAATTATTGCTGGAGGTTACACCATTCCCTTTATCTCACCCCCTCCGCCACCCAAGAGAGTCCCAGACGTTCCACCCAGTCAAAGGGACCAAGCAGCGTTAGAAGTCTCAAAGCTGCTGGAAAAAGGAGTCATCCAACCAGTCCCCTCAGACCAGATCAGATCAGGAACTTACTCAAGGTTATTTTTGGTGCCCAAAAGAACAGGGGACTTGAGGCCCATTCTGGATCTCAGCCGTTTAAACCGCTTCGTCAGGAAGTCCAAGTTCCGAATGGTCACTCTTCAAACCATTTTTCCCTTGTTGGAAAAAGGAGTGTGGATGTGCTCCATCGATCTCAAGGACGCCTATTATCACATCAAGATAAACAAGGCCTCCAGGAATCACTTGCGCTTCCGGCTGGGAGCCAGTCATTTCCAATTTCGAGCCCTGCCCTTTGGTCTCACCACAGCCCCCAGGGTGTTTACCAAATGTCTGGCAGTGGTGACTGCTCACCTGAGACGTCTAGGATTCCAGGTGTTTCCTTACCTAGACGACTGGCTTCTCACCGCCCCCACCAGGCATCTACTTGTTCGAGCCACGGAGGCCGCCATCAACTTGGGTCAACTCCTAGGGATTACTTTCAACTGGCAAAAATCTGTCTTGCTGCCATCACAACGTGTTGCATTTATCGGCGCAGAGCTAGATTCTGTAGAAATGAGGGCTTTCCTTCCTGCAGAAAGAATAAAAGTGCTGCAGGCTCAAGTTTTGGCCTTATTACCTCTGAAAAAGGTCCAAGCCAGACTAGTTCTTCAGTTACTAGGTTCCATGGCGGCCACCATCATACTAGTACCCCTGGCCAGGCTACATATGCGGACACTACAGTGGCTTCTTTCGGTCCAGTGGTCCTTTTAAGAGCTCCCTCTGTCTCACCTGATTCTTATAACGGAACAATGTCGACAGGATCTGCGTTAGTGGCTTCATTCACCCAATCTAAACAAAGGGAGATCCCTGAATCCTCCGCCCCCTACTGACACAGTGACCACGGACGCCTCCCAGACAGGGTGGGGGGGCATTATCTGGGCAGAATGGTCCAAGGCACGTGGCAGGAACACGAGGTACACTTGCATATAAATGTCCTGGAGATGAGAGCAGTGCTACTAGCGTTGCAAGCACTTCACAGCTCTCTTCCCAAGGGCACTATCTCAGTTCTTTCCGACATGTCAGTCGTGTGGTACCTGAACAGACAAGGGGGAACCAAGTCCTATCCCCTTTGCAGAGAGGCCATGAGAGTGTGGAATTGGGCGGTGTCTTCCCAACTTTTTCTAGTGGCAACGCACATTCCGGGGGAAGTCCAATGTGATAGCAGACAGGCTAAGCAGAGCTATTCTGATGCTTCACGAGTGGTCCCTGAATGATCGAGTTGCGGCTCAGATCTTCTCCAGGTGGGGTCTATCTTGCTGCGACCTATTTGCCAGTTCCCTCAATGCCAAGTGCAGCAATTACTTCACTCTGATCCCCCCTCAGGGGGAGTCACCCAGGGACGCTCTAGTCCACGATTGGCCCCCCGGTCTGCTCTATGCCTTCCCTCCGTTTCCTCTGCTGCCAAAAATGATTCAGAAGGCAATTTCCTTGGGAAGCAAAATGACCTTGATCGCACCACACTGGCCCCGTCAAGTTTGGTTCCCCTTTCTCCGGAGATATACTATGGACGGTCCTTGGATTCTGGACCCAGTTCCAGACCTATTGACTCATTTGTCAGGGCAGTTCCACCCATCCCTGCAAACCCTCAAGCTCACTGCCTGGCTTCTCCACTTCCGTCCTTAGTCAGACAGCTTTCCTTTACACCGGAAGTGGTACATATCCTATCTTCTTCCCAAAAGCCTTCCACTAAGAAGATATACTCCAGCAAATGGAAAAGATTTGCTATCTGGGCCCAGTCACATAACCTAGATCCCTTCACAGCCCCTGTGACGGCAGTTTTAGAATTTTTAGCTACTCCCTTCAGACAAGGTTCCGCTGCCTCCACTATTAAGGTACAGCTGGCAGCAATTTCTAATTTTCGCGTTTCATATGAGCCTTCCCTCAAGGGCCATAAACTGTGTAAAGCATTCCTAAAAGGAGGTAGTTTAAACAAAACCAAACAGCTCACACAGCAAGTCCAAAATTATATCCAAGAGCACAGGACCTGAAGCCAAAAGTTAGGAACACAGATTTTAATTTCATTCCTTGAAAAAGCCTGGCAGGAGCTGGGTGAAAGCGCTTGGATTTATTAGTGCATCGTGATTCATTAAAATCTGTGTTCCTAACTTTTGGCTTCGGGTCCTGTGCTCTTGGATATAATTCCTAAAAGGAGCCTGGTTACTTCCTCCACCAATTTCACAGCCAGTTTTGCCAATGGATTTAAACTTGGTGCTTAGAGCCATAACTTCTTCTCCCTTTGAGCCTGCAGCCACTTGTGAATTAAAATATTTGTCTTGGAAGACAGCCTTTCTGGTGGCCATTACTTCAGCCAGAAAGGTATCAGAGCTTCAAGCCCTTTCTGTTAAACCTCCTTATTTGATTTTTTCATAAGGATAGAGTATCCTTGAGAATCAACCCTTCCTTTCTTCCTAAGGTTTCTTCTACCTTCTGTCTTCACCAATCAATTGAGTTACCGGTGTTTTTCCCACACTTTTCAAACAAGGCAGAATTCAAATTTCACCAACTGGATGTACATAGATAACTGAGGTTTTATTTGCACAGGACAAAACAAGAGAGGAAATCAGATCAGTTGTTTGTGTCCTTTTCAGAGAACAATATTGGTAGCCCTGTGACCAAAGGTACTATTGCAAGGTGGATTAAGGACTGTATCTCATTTATTTACACATCGGCAGATAGAGATCTACCTTTCCCAGTTAAGGCGCATTCTACCAGGGCTGTGGCTGCCTCAGTGGCTTTTCATGCTAGGCTCTCTTTGGATGAAATCTGTGCGGCAGCCACCTGGGCTTCCCCACACACCTTTATTTCTCATTATAAGCTGGACGTGGCTTCTAGAGGCCGGGCTTCCTTTGGTTCCACGGTGCTCAGGAGTGTTTTCCCATGAGCCTCCCAGGATATAGGTGCTAGGGACGCTGTCCCGTCAGTAATGAATGTAGGCGAGATAGGACCACATTACGTCAATTAGTTATGTACTCACCATAACGATAGATGTATGTGGTCCATCTCACCTACATTCTTACGTACCCACCCACTTTCCCCCTTCCTGGTGGACTTGGAGGAAATTTATATTCTTAGACCCTTCTGAGGATTTTATTTTTTCTCTCTTCTTGCTGTGTGTTCCTGTGGGTTTATGTATGTGTAATGATTATATTGTGGCAAACAAGATCTGGGGGTTTGGGCGTGGTGCATCCTGGGATACAGGTTTAGCCCAGCCAATTAGAGACTTTGTGCTAGTTATAGCGGCCAAGTCGGAGCCGATTCTCTGCTCCGAGCCCGTCAGTAATGAATGTAGGCGAGATGGACCACATACATCTATCGTTATGGTGAGTACATAACTAATTGCTACATTGTCTCAGGATGCTTATTCCAACCAATATGGCTACAGAGATGATTGGAAAATGCAAAGACATGGTTCCAGATGTGTGTAGCACCTTCTAGCAAATAAGCCCTAGGCTGTGCAAATGCGGGCAATGCAGAAAAGATAATTTAAAGAAATGCTGACAGTAGCAAACAGCCTTCAGTGTTCTACAGCAGTTAAATGTCTAGAAATGGATAGGTTCTTTCCATTTGCTCACTAGAATTAAACTAAAGCAAATCTCATGTAGCTTGCAGTAATCACCAAGGTGCAGTTATAGTAATCTCAGTAAGAACTGAAAATGTACTTATCCCATGGCTTGTAGGGTTGGTATTTCGTGACCGTTTTCTACCAGATTTCACTAATAAACTAACTTTGCAGACAAGTGTGTAACAGCTTGTAGAAAAATCAAATTCCTTAATTGCATATAAGAAACAGTGTTGGTCTCTAGCAGCAGAAAGTATGGTATTGCTGTGCTTTGGTGATTGATGATAGTGCCATAGAGTCTGAATTGTAAGCCAAGTCAGTAGTAATCATTTTGCCACAAGCAGAAATGAAAATTGCGTATTTTTACAGACTCCTCCAACATCCATTTTAGTTTACCTCATCCTAGATGTTTCTCCCCTACAGTATCATATAGTTGTATTTTTTTTCAGTGTCTGTATTTTCAGTTTTCGTGCTGAAAGTCTGTCCACTTTTTCAAAAGGTTTTTTATTTGCAGATCCATCCATGACATAGGAGAGCATATTCCTTTTGTTGTTTGAACTGGTAGTCACCATCCATGGTTTTAAATTGTGAACCCATGTCTACTGGGGTGCTATAAATCACACTCTGTTTTCCAAACAGTTATTAGTTTGAGGAGTCTTTATTTGAAGAGTGTAGACGAGTGATACTGTAGTTTTTCATTAACAAACAAGTATTTGTTTTGCCAGGGAAAGCGTTGCCTTTATCTGTGTAGCTGTGGGTAAAACTTCTTATTCCAGTAATTGCACTTTCAACATGGTGCTCCAAACCATTACAAAACTAACATGCATGTAAATGTTAATAAAAACAATAACACAGAAACGAGTATTACTGCAAAGGTGGCAAACCCTATGCATCCCTTAAAACCCCATTAATCCAATTCTGTTTAATCCAAGATCACTCATCTGGGAGAAATGAATACTCTCTTCCCTTTTGTTGACCAACATATTAAACCTTTTTATCAGCAGTGTTTTGATGAGTGCATTTGATTTTCCAAACTGAAATGGCAGTTTTTAACAGTCTGTCTGAAATGATGTGTTCCTTACACAATTAAGGATAGTGTTGGGTGTGGGAGGTAAATTTGTATTAACAAGCTTGAAATGTTCGCTATCAGTCACAGATAATTTGATAAAGGAATTGTTGGAGTGGTTTGCATACTTCCTACAGCTATATCAGTTGGCTATCTGAAACCTGCAATTTAGCTACTTTGTATGGAAATGGGTGTACCGTGAACTTTTTAGCATCTTTCAGTTAGTACAGCTCAAAGTAATTCATAAAAAAAAAGTGACACAATTTTTAAATTGGCAGGGTCATAAATGACTGCAGAAGCAAAACATTCTATTTACTCTATATACTGTATTATGGGGATGCTAGTGGTGCTACGGTAGCGTTGTCCCGTTCGATTCTCAGCTAGAGCGTCTTCTGTGTGGAGCCATGCGTGAATAGGCGTGCTTTCGTTGAAGGTTGTGCGTCAGGCCTGGTAACTCAGCACGTAAAAATCCACTACCAAACAGCGGACCGGAGTTCCGCTGTGGCGACCCCTAAGCCGAAAGACAAGAAGACTCAGCAAACAAGTGGGAAGGGGAGGCGAAGAGGTTATTTACATTGTCCTGGTTTGTGGATAGGCACAATAAATGAGGGAAGATTATATAACTGGCATCCAACTAAAAAAAACAAGAATATCTTTATCAGATTTATATATATATATATCTGTGTGTGTGTGTAGATATATATATATATATATATATATATATATATATATATATATATGTGTGTGTGTGTGTTTTATAATAATGTTTGTCTTTGTTAAATACCTACTTAAGTATTACTTTGTTATTAATGTGCTAAGATTCTGTGCCTAAAATACTGTTTCTACTGTAGCTTCAATGGAACCAGACATTTATGAACTGTGAGATGAAAAAGGAAGTTAAAACTTATGATCTGCCGATTTTTCATTCATTCCTTAACTGGGTTTGGATACGATCCTCGGATCCGACTCAGCCGTTACTAAAGCTTATGGCCACCAAAAACTGTCTAGCTCCTCCCTTTCCCATAATGTACCAACCCTAACACTCCTCAGATCTTGTTTGCTGCTTTAGTGTGAAGGCGTGGTTGCCTTTAGCTCTCAAGCTAGATAGCCTTTTTTGAATTCAGATAAATGAATTTTGCATTTAATCTTTAATATTATATTCTTTTACCTGCCTTTATACACTGTAGTGTGTACCTTTTTTACAATTGCTGGTAGTTCTATCCTTTGTACCCCTTTTTAGGGTAATCTTACCATCGCTGGTATTTCCTTTCTTTAGGGGGAAAAAAACTTTTGTTTTTTGCTATTAACATTGGAAATGTCTGAGCCCCCTTGGGGTATAATAAATGTATGGAATGCAGACATAAAATTCTGCTTTCAGACTCTCACACTCTGTGCGTGTATTGTTTAGGCCCTCAGCCTCAGCACCTAAATATTGAATGTAAGATTCGTCAAGGGTTTAATCCTAGGGCCTTGGCTGATAGGAAGAATAAATTAATATTAAAAGGATTACGCCCTTCTTCCTTCCCTGAAGTGTTATCTGGGGCTAAGCCCCCCCCCCCCCCCAAGCATAAGGCAGAAGAGTCTTCTTAGCCTTTTGGATCCTCTACACCTTCCTTGAAGTCTACCACTGAACCACCAAGGAAAAAGGCTAAGAAATCTGATCAGAAAGCTGCTTCTGCATCGGCATCTGACTATGATGGCTTTGTCAGATCCAGCTTTATCTAATTCAGAGCTGTTACAATATACTCCCCTTCCTTTGATCCCATACTATCATGCAAATCTTCTCCCTTCCTAGAAGTACATCAGCGCTCAAGAATCCCCATCACTATCGTCTTTGTGTTCTTCCAGGAGTCTCACCAAGGCAGATGTGGACAGGATGATGTAGTTTCTCTCCACACAAATACAGATGGGAGTTATTCTGGCTCCTATCTTATCTGGTCAGGAAGCCTTTATAAGCACTACACCACCTTTTTCGGCTCCTTCACCAATATGACCAGTTGTTTTGGTGCCCTTGGATCTGAATCTTCGGGGACTGTTAACTTCAGGTTCAAAGATCCTGGTTTCTTCGGATCCGAAGCTTAATCTGAGTGCTCTGGCTCCTATGGTTTTAGATCTGGATGACTCTTGGAGCTAAGGTGTCCCTGTTTGATCCGAGGAGTTAGTCATCTTCAAAGTTGTCAGAGCCATCTCTGCCTCTCAGAGCTTTGACACTGGATAGCTGTGCTACGACCCCTGCCTCTGGTGGGTTGCCTTCAGGGCAGTGGGAGCCGAGGTGTTGGAGGCTTGGTTTCTCAGCTCCATCGGCTTCCTACTCCATAGAGTGGTCTGCCTTTGAGGTAATGGAGAGACTGCAAACCATCAATTACATTTGTCAACTATGAATGTGTAAGAATAACTGGAAAGCGTGGACTTCTTGTTGACTTTGTTAAAATTGTCTGGAACTGAAAGTCATTTGCCTCACCATGTTATTAATGTTTGGAAGGACACTAAGGAGAGGAGCAAAAAGATGACGAAGTAAAAAAAAAATGTTTTTCTTAAAAATATTTCTGTGAACCTTTTCACAAAATAAACTGCATGTTTTGTGATGTATTTTTAGTTGTATGTGATAGCTATTCAGGTAAATTGATTCCTTTTTTTCCCTTCCTCTTCTTTTTTGGTATTAAGAAATGTAGGCATTACAGTGCAAAAACAGAAGAAAAGCTAGACAAAAGCATGTTTTAAGTTCATAGGGTGTAATCTTGATTTGTTGATGCACAGAATAGAATACATGTAGAGCTGATATGTTTGTTATACTTCTGCATAGGTGAATGTCTTAAGACCCTTAGCTTAGGCTAATAAATTTTAAGTGGAAACAAGTAAATGTACGCACACCGGATATAATGAAGAGTTTTCCTTTAGTAATGTTTCAGCTTATCTTTCAGGCTGTAACAGAGGACTTCATTTAACTTTTTTTCCTCTCCGTTCTTCATGGAGGCAAGCTGATAATAGGACAGTAAGAACACTGGTTTCTTCATGGCTAATAGTTGATGATTTCTGAAAGTATGCAAATAGTTTTCACATCTGGGGAGGGGGAATAAAGATTAAAAAAAAAGAGAGACAAAGTAGTGTAAATAGAAGCACAGGCAGTGATGTGTCTTATGGATAACATCAGTTTTAGGTTAAATAGGGCCTGTGTTAGCAGCTGTCTGTTTGGCACAAATGTTCTATTAGGAGGATTAAACTTCATTACTTGAAGATGTACGTAATTTTGTGTTTGTATTATTTTAATAGGTTATGGGTTGGTATTTTTGAGGGTTTTTATTAAAACAAAGTGTTGTAAAATGTGACATAGCTTTCACTGTTGATTAGAAAAACTGTATAAACGATTAACCTGCCAAACATTAATGGGTGCATGCATCACAAAAGCTAGAATTAGACATTTAAAAAAAACTGCACTGTATAATAGTTTAGAATAATGACTTCTTACCACAGTGGGAAGTCTTTCCATGTTATCATGGAATGTGAATGGTCTCACGGGTATAGCCAAAAGGAAAAAATACTTAATTAAGAAATGCAGAGTGCAAATAATGCTACAGGAGACACATTTGGAAAGAATTGAGTATGTGAATTTGATAAAGGATTTCAGGAGGGATATTCTGCAGAATATCAGGGACAAAGGAAAAGAGGAGTACTTGTTTGCTAGAGGAGTACCAGTAGTGCTAGAAGAGGAAAAAATAAAATGGCAGGTTTGTAGTAGTATGGGGCTACTGGCAATGGATGAGGATTACACTTGTATGTATTTATATTCTACTTAAAACTGCCATTTTAGAGCTTAAAAGATTTTGGGAGAAATAATCCGTTTTCAGCAGGGATTAGTACTTAATAGATGGGAACTGGAATTTGATTTACAACAATGAGGATGTAACTTTGGGCTTAGAAAGGAAAATAGATTTCTGAAGAAATTTATGAAAATGTTTGGCATGAAAGACATCAATTCAGTAGCAGGGACCCAGAGGGGATTTGCATATTATTCCCTAAGGTACAATTACTGGGCTAGAGTTTATGGAAATTGTATTTCTCAGGAACATGTGCATTTAATTGAGAACTTTGATATACATCCAATAGCTGTTTCATATCATGCACCAATAATTACTAAGATAAAAATGCAGGGTATTGAAGTAAAGATGAGACACGGTCACTTCCCCCCACCTATCGGTTAAAAAAAGAGGAATTTCAGGAATGGTTAGTGGAAATTTTCTACGAGTTATTAGGGAAGATGGAAAGTATTTTATTTTATTTTATTTTACATTTGTTAACCGGGAGAGTCCGACTGGATACATGTCCATTTTCAGTGGCGGCCCAGGGAGAAAAGCTCCACATGTACAAAAGATGACAATTCGTATTCATGGTTACATTGAAAAAAATGTAAACATTTTAAAAGGTGATTTTATATATATATATATATATATATATATGTATATATATTATATATATAGTTACATTGAAGTTTAAGATCTTTATAGATTTATAGTATGAAGTATGTACAGAAATTATTGGACAGGTTGTGAGAGTATAGAATGACATGATAATTAGATGTCATGAATGACAACCAGGAGAAAAAAGCTGGTTAGTTAAGAAGGGGAGTTATTGGAAATTAGATGTAGAAGGTTAAAAAACATGTGCTTTTGGAATGTCTAGGAAAACAGATTGCTATAGAAGAGTTAAAATACAAGGTATGAGAATGTTTCGGATAGGGAGTTAGAAACAAAGCATAAGAAAGGATAGGATAGCAAGTTAGGTTAGATTTAGTTAGTATTGTTCTAAAGGTTGTTGAGTATTATAAATAGTCTGGAAGTTATAGTTAGTGAGGAGATAAAATGAAAGTGTAGTTTAAAAAATAAAAGAAAAAAAGATCTGGTTAAGAATTAATTATTTAGAGGGGCTGCCAAAGGTTAAAGTGTTAAAAAAATATATTGGGAATCTCTTGGAACAAGAGGAGTTGCAATTGCTGAGTGCTAAAGAGAAAATAAGGGAGTACCTGGATAATATGCATGAGTTTAGATAAATGTTATTTTATAATGACTCCAGAGCACAAAAAACTTTTGCCACAATGACTTAGGATTGTTGTTAAACTTAGGGAGTCTGTAACAAGAAAAATAACTAGAGGTCTTGTAGAGGTATTAGAGATATTTCAGAAATTTTTTGTAAAACAGAAGTGGGGAAATCAAGAAAAAGTACATATGGAAGTATTTATGGAAGACTTAATATGCCAAGGTTAGAAGTAGATGAGGCTCAACAACTAACAGTTAAGATAGGAGAAGATGAGATGAAAATGATATATAACCAGTCTACAGGAAAGTCTCCAAGAGCAGATGGTATCGTGGTGGAAGTTTGGAAGTTAGGAGGGAATAAAGTGATAAAAATCTGTAAGGGTTTGTTTAACAGTATTTTAAAAGGAGTGGATGCACCAATATCTTGAAAAATAAAAGCTGTGGTGGCTGTAATACCTAAAGATGGTAAAGACCCATCTGATCCAGATTTCGTATAGGCCTATCTCAATTTTAAACCGTGATTATAAAGTGTCTATAATGGTTGAAAGAAGGGCAAAAGTGATTCCAAAATTGATCTGATCAGTGTGGTTTTGTGGAGAGTAGACAAGCATTTGACAACATTAATAGAACAGTGATGATCCAGAGGATAGCAGAATGTAATAAAATGCTGCTGTTATTGGTGGGTCTTGATGCAGAGAAAGCAATCAACATAGTAAACTGGGATTTTGAGTAAATCAGTGGAAGCATTTCCTGTTACACTCTTAAGGTTAATTAGAAGGATATTTGAGGGATCAGAGGCAAAAGTCAAAGTAGGAGGGTTCCTCCCTGATACATTGTGTTAAAACAGAGGAACAAAGCAGGGGTGTCATCTTTCTCCTTTTTTTATATGCATTCTATTTAGGACCACTGACAAAGAAAATAAAGGGCTTGGGAATTCAAGGGTATAATTGGTACGGTGCTCAAAAAAAGATGGCATTATTTGCGAATTATATTATTTTGTACCTGATGGAACCAGAAAAGGATTTTTTTTTGGGAGGGGGGGATATAAAATTAATGAAGATAAAACAAAACCTCTAGCTATAATGTACCCAGACATTAATTTGTCCAGCAATATCCATATTTATGGGAACATGATAAAATGAAGTATTTAGGAGAACGAATTGAAAAGGAATCTGTTATAGCAGCTAAGAATATGTGGGAAGAGACTAAAAAGATGATACAAAAACTGAGAGGCTAGAAGCTCTTGCCTATGGATATGAAGAGCAAGATACGAGCAGTCAAAAGTGTCTAGTCCCTTTAGTTTATACACAAGTCAGGCATAGGTTCATAGGTTGGTACTAGGCTATCGGCCCTAAGGCCTATACAAGCCTAGCCATAACAATTCCCTGGGTATTTCTTCCCACAATATTTACTTCCCTGGACCCCTGCCTAGCAGGGGGGCTGACGTGATCCCTGGGGTGAATTTCCTGTCTCTCATCCAATCGTCAAGGTTCCTTTTGAAGAGGGCCAAGGAGGCACTCTGCTTGACATGTATGGGCAGTCTATTCCAGAGTATGGGGAGTCCTTGGGTCAGGAAATTATCCCTCCAGCATGTTTTGTTCACTGTGATGACAAGGTTTAGATCCCTGGAGTGTGTGGCTCTGAGGGTTTGGGATTTCTTTAAGTGGAGCATGTCCAACAAATCAGGGTTTGACATGGCCTTTATGTTAAGCAGAGATCACCTCTGAGTAGACGATAGGCCACAGAGTATAGCTGGAGTTTTTTTTTTTAGACGGTTAGCATAGGGCATCTGCTTTAGGCCTGTGATTCTTTTAGTGAGGTATTTCTGTGGCCTTTCCAGCTGTTGCAGATGTCTTGTGAGGTACATACCAAACGGGGCGTTGTACTCTATAATGGGTCTAATGAGGGATGAGTACAGTGGGACAATGACCTCCTTTTATCTGGGTGAAAAGCCCTTAGTGATGAGGTGTGCCACATAGAAGGATTTCCTGACTGTTATGGCGATGTGGTTATCGAAGGTGAGACCACTGTCCACCTGTGTCGCTAAGTCTCTCATCACACTTTCGGTGTTTAGTGTACTGCCACATGTCTGGTAATTTATGGGTACATGGGTTTTCCCAAAGGGGATAACTATACATTTCTTGGCATTATGGTTCATACTGCATATTGTATAATCTGATAGGATTATTAACATTGCATCCATTGAAGCAGTATTAGCCACCCAGTTTACTTTGAGAAGTATAAGCAAGCTGGACTGGGGGCTGCTGATTAGGGAGATCTGCAGAAATTCTTTAAGGGCTATTCATTTAACAGCAGTGTATCAGTCAAGCCTGTGTTGTCAAGCTCAAAAATCTAGTGCTTGCCCATTGAAGAGCACCCACCCCTTTGTGAAGGGCTCCAGACTATATTGGAATCTCCCACCACTTCAGTCTTACTTGCTGTGATGCTGTCAGAAGCCCATTTTTTCAAGGCGAATGGGAAATGAAGGAGAAATATATGCAGCCGCTGCCATTAACAGTGTGGCAATAAAATGCCCCACTTCAATAGAGTAAATACCTGATTGACTATTAAACTGTATTTAAAGGAGTCAAAGGGTGACTTGTATAGTGCAGTACTATGGCCTTAACTTGAACATGAAGAGAGTGCTACACACAGTGTATTCCCTAGCCATACATTGCAGCTGTTGGAAAAATTACAAAGTTTGAATACATTTCTGACCTCATTCTGTAATGTTTCATTAACATTCCATGACAGAATGAACAAGTTCAGTCCCACCTGCTGTCTAAATACATTATTTGGCTGCATATGTTTCATATAAGGGTTTTTAAATTAATGTATTTTATTTTCTAGATTTCGGAAGCTGACATGCAGACTTCGACATGTAACACTAGGTTTACAGTCAGTACATGTGTACCTCTTACCTCATGTGCTGGTTAGAGTTGTACCATTTCCAGCTTCCAAGCCTAGTAATGGCGGTATAAGAACTTCACCAAAGAAGCCAGACTGGGTTTGGCAAAACCAAATTGCAACACCTTTTAAAGATTGACTAGGTGTGCATAAACAGAAATGCAGCACCCTGTTAACTTAGTCATTACATAAATGATGTGTAACGTTCCTGTAAATGGCTGCACTTGCAGGTAAAATAAAGCAACCATAGAGCTGTTGAGTGTTGCAGGTTTTGAAACCCTCCAGAATTGAAAGTGACCATAGAAAATAGCAATACCAGTTTGCATTCTAAAGTCTGTCACTCAAGTACTTGTAGAAAAGTCCTAATACTTGGAATTACTTGATATGAGGCGTTTCAGCAGTTCAAGATCCCATGCCTGAGCAGATGCGAAAGTCTCTGCAGTTCAAACAAAAATGTCCTAGTTAAGTCAAGATAACAGCCTGGAGTCTCATCAAAAGTACCTTGGTGTTCACTGATGCAGCACAAATGCTGAGCTACAAGAGTCCAAGGACTTTCACCTGTGAAGTGTACAAATGCAATGCAGTTAAAATAAAACAAGCTAAGTCAACAGTTCAGGGGTCTCAGCAAAAAACATGCTCAAATGCGAACAAAGTGGAGAACTACAGCAGTTCTAAAACTCATGCCCCACCACATGTAATAAAATGCTTGCACTCTGTTTAAGTCAAGTTTAACAGCCTTCAAGTTAAGGTTTAACACTGATATGAAGACACTACACTCCCTATGTGGGATGAAACAGTAGAGACCTCTAGTGAGCCTCCAAAATGGTTGTGCGCATAGCCAGTAGTCCCCAGTATGATATTAACAAAGAGTAGTGGGATTCCACCTAATGCCACAGAGGCAAGCTGGTAAATCTCTACACATTAAATAATAAAAGCTGTCCAAGTCAGAATCTTCTGTCACCAAAAATATTCCAGTTTGTGCACTGCAACTGGAAAGGTGAGTTGGTGAACAATAGTCATCCATATGCATTAAATTTAACTTCACTACACATGCCAATTTAGCTTTCTTACATCCTGGGAACTTGAGTAAAACACCACTGCCATTTTTGTAGTGTTTTTTCTAAACTGCTTCAAAGCATTTCCTGTTAAAACAGCTGACAGGCAGTGCACAGACCGCAAATAGTGTGATCCAGATCTGTACCATTCCTTCAACATTAAGGTAGGATGTTCTTCATCTCACATTGCTGCAGTCCTGACACTTGGGTAGTCCGCTGTCCCAGTCGGCCTGAATACCAAAGTATAAGGCTGACGTCGGTCAAGGCGCATTAGTCTGACGTCAGGACGTCAGGGTACAAATGCGCATGACCGACGTCATTTCCTCAGTCTTTTTTGCCGCATGGTCCGATGCAGAAGCAGTTTTGCAAGTGCAGGTTGGCGTTCTGAGATTTTCCGAAGTCGGAGTTTCAGACCAAATCCAAGTTGGCTAAGTACCCCGTTGGGGAATATTTTGGTTTTTTCTTGCCTCAGTATTTTACCGGATGTCAGAAAAAGTGAATAACTGTATTTCTTGTGGGAAACAGATACCTCATAGGGATTACCATACCTTGTGTATACCTTGCTTAGGGCCTGAGCACGACGTTGTTGGCTGTCGCTCTTGTGCTAGATTTAACAAACGCACTATAAAGAGAAGATTAGATTGTGCCAGGTTAGTTTTTGGGAAGCGGTGTAATTATAAAATGCCGTCGGATGCTCCGGCGCCGCTTCGTCAAAAAAGCGCAAGGACAAAACGGCAAAGCCTAGGCTGGAAGAACCGTCCGTACCGGACGTCGGTTCTTTAGAGGGCTCGGTGGAGCCAGAGGTTCAGCCAGAAATTTCTTTGGAATCCCAGGGAGAGACTTTATTACTGCAAGATGTGACCTCTCAGGAGGTAGGCCAGGCGGAAGGGGCTTCTCAGGTAGCTGTTCTTCCCTCCCTTCCTAAGGTGGTTAGGCCCTCCCCTGCTGTTTCCAAGGCTTCTCCCAGGGGCAGGCCAGGTTTTGTTTCAGGTGTTGCCCCTAGTTCTTCAGGGTCTGTACCTAAGAAGCATATGCTTAAGATGGCAGAAGATTTGATTACAATGATTAGAGGTTCTATGCCCCCTCCTGATAAGAGGCCTAGGGTGGAACCTGAGCTTGGGAGTTTTGAGCAGTGTTCGGATGCTTCTGAGTCTTCGGCTGAAGACTTGCAGGAGTATTCCCCTTACTCTGATTCTGATGTAGATGATTCTACTCCTTCTGCTTCTCCTCCTGAGGATTTTTCATTTTCAGAGACTCTTCATTCCATGAGGGAGCATTTTAAATGGGAAGGTCAGGATTTCTCTGATTCCAGGAAAAGGCTTAGGGAATTTTTGTTTCTACCCCAGCATAGGCCTTTAGCTATACCTCCTGTTCTAGATGTGGTGGAGGATGTTTTGCAGAGGCTTCTCTGAACCCTGATTCTTTGCCTCCTGCTCCAGTTAAACCGGATAGATATTATCGGGTGCCTGAAGCTCATAAGTATCTTTTTAAGAGTCCTAGGGCAGACCCAGAAATTGTTTCACAGGGGCCTAAAGGTGTTAAGGCTTCTGTTGTTAAAAATCCTGTTCCTCCAGATAAAGAGGCAAGGGCTTTGGATAGATGGGGTAAGAAAGTGTATACTTCTTCCACTTTGGCCATGAGAGCTTTGAATTGCCAGTTTCACATGTTGAAATACCAAAATTATCTCCTTTCACAATTAAAGTCTAAGGTAGATGCTTTGGCGGAAGGTATTGAGTGTAAAGAGTTGCAGGATTTAGTTCATGTTTCTGAACAGGTGGGTAAGCATTCTTTGCAGTGTGGTTTTGATGCTGTGCAGGCCTCTTTGAGGGTGGCTGCCACTGGTTCGGTTCTTCGCAGGCACGCCTGGCTGAGGGATCAGAATTTAGCTGAGCATGTGAAGACAAGGATTTTAGATGCTCCTTTACAATCTGATGGGTTGTTTGGTTCGCCTGTGGAAGCAGTTCTAAAGAAAATGGAAGACAAGGCTAAGTCTATGCAGACTGTTAAAGATTTTTTGCAGGTTCAGCCTCCAAGTTTAGTAGAAATTGGCCTACCAAGGGGTGGACATATCCTGCTTATGATTCCCAGTCTAGGGGTAGGTCTAGACGTGGTAGGGGCAGAGCTCAAGGTTCTTTTAGGCCTAGAACAGGGAGTTCACCTGCTCAGTCTTCTGGTGAGGGCAGGGGTCAGTCCTTTCGTAAACAGACCCAATGACCTGCCTTTTCAGCTGCCAGAATCTTCTCGCCTGGCAGCACCTTTGGGAGGAAGGTTGGCACTTTTCAAAGAAAACTGGAGTTTAATTACCCAAGACAGATGGGTATTGGATATCATTCACCACGGTTACAGGTTTTATTTCCATACCTTACCTCCTTTCAAAGGCATGCCAGACATTCCTCCTCAACAAAGGAAAGAGGCTCACAAGCAAATTTCTCTGTTGCTCCAAATAGGGGCCATTCAGCCGGTTCCTGTGCCAGAAAGGGGCCTAGGATTTTATTCTCGCCTGTTCCTAGTACCAAAAAAGGGGAACACGTGGAGACCAATTTTGGATCTGTCTATCCTCAACACTTATCTGGACATTCCCAAGTTCAAAATGTTGACGTTACAACAGCTTTTACCTCTGCTGGGCAAAGATCACTGGATGGTAACTTTGGATCTCAAGGAAGCTTACCTTCATGTTCCTATCAGACTAAATTGCAGGAAGTATCTGCGTTTTCGAGCTGCGAATTCTCATTATCAGTTCTCTGCATTGCCCTTTGGCTTATCTACTGCGCCCAGAGTGTTCACAAAGGTTCTGGCTCCAGTGATAGCTTTCTTCAGGCTAAAGGGAATACAAATCTATCCTTATTTGGACGATTGCCTGATTCTGGCTCAAGGAAGGGACGTGCTTCTTCAGCATTTGGAATATGTGATAGCAGTGCTAAGATGCCTAGGGTATTCTGTGAACGAAATAAAGTCCAGTCTAGTACCCTCTCAAGACATGTGCTTTCTGGGTGTGAGACTGAATACAGCAACCCAGATGGCCTTTTTAACCCCGGACAAACAAAAGAATCTTTCTCTTTACTTCCATCAACTATCTCATCAGTCCGGGCTGACTGCAAGGACAGTCCTTCAAGCCTTAGGGTTCATGGCATCTTGTATTCTGGTACTTCCCAATGCCAAACTGCATATGAGGAAGCTACAATGGTATCTCAAAAATGTATGGACACAGCACTGCCAGGATTTGGACACTGTCATTCAAATAATACCTTGCATTCAAAAGGAATTTTTGTGGTGGGCTCAGGAATGTCACCTAAACAAGGGACTCTCTGTGACCCGGCCAGAGGCGAGTCAGATTCTAACGACAGATGCCTCAGACACAGCTTGGGGAGCTTATCTGAATGGAAAGTGGATAAAAGACAAGTGTCCTGCCTGACTGCAGCATCTACATATCAACTTGAAGGAGATGTTGGCAGTCCAGTTTGCATTACTGGCTTTCAAGGATTTACTTCTTCCAGGGCAGGTGTTGATTCTAACAGACAACACAACTGTCATGTGGTACATCAACAAACAAGGGGGAACACATTCTTATCCTCTATGCAGGCAAGCAATGATTTTGTGGGAGACTGCGTTAAGCTTGCAACTGAATCTTCAAGCAAGGTTTCTGCCGGGAGCACAGAACTCCTTAGCAGATGTGTTAAGCAGGCAAATCATGGATCCCCACGAGTGGAAACTGGATCTTCATGTATTTCAGACATTGACAGTGTCATGGGGAACTCCAGACATAGATCTGTTCGCTTCTCCACTAAACCACCAGCTGCCAAAGTTTTGCACGAAAAGGTTTCATCACACAGCCTGGAAAGTGGATGCTCTTTCTTTCAGTTGGAAAAATCTTCATGTGTATGCCTTTCCACCTCTGCCTCTCCTCCCAAAGGTACTCCTAAAGGTCAGACAAGACAAGCCAAGGATGATTTTAATAGCTCCAGATTGGCCTCGACAGCACTGGTACCCATTGCTGAGGAGTCTGGTAAGGAAGCCTCCATGGCCCTTACCTTTGATTCCACACCTATTGTCTCAGAAGGACGGGCATCTACTCAATGTCAAGCTTCACTCTCTTCATCTAACAGCCTGGCATATTCTGTTTTGAACCATAGCAGGTCTCAGCTTCCTCAACAAGTTTTGAATGTGATTATGGAAGCCAGAAGACCTAGTACAAGGAAAGTGTACGCAGGAAAATGGAAGAGATTTTTATTTTGGTGTGCAGCAAAGGATTTGGATGTTTCTGAGCCAAATTTGAGTGTGGCTCTTCAATATCTTACTGAGTTATTGGACAAAGGTTTGTCTTTCTCTTCCATTAAGATTCATGCTGCAGCAATTTCAGCTCACTATGATTGTGACCCACCATTGTTTTCTCATCCTTTGTTCAAGCAATTTCTTAGAGGGGCAAAGAATATAAGACCCCACGTAGAGCTCCTACTCCTGCTTGGGACCTCAATTTTGTGTTGGAGAAACTCACTCTACAACCTTTTGAGCCTGCAGCTACTGCTGAATTGAAATATTTGTCATGGAAGACTGCTTTTTTGTTAGCCATTACCTCTGCAAGAAGGGTGTCTGAATTGCAGGCCCTTATGGCAGTTGAGCCTTTCCTGATTTTTCATAAGGATAGGGTATCTTTACGTACTAATCCTTCCTTTATGCCTAAAGTGGTTTCTAGTGTGGCTTTAAACCAAACTATTCATTTGCCTACCTTTTATGCAAATCCCCAAAATAAGGGGGAAAAGATTTTGCACACTTTAGATGTACACAGGCAATTACGTTATTATTTAAGCAGGACTAAGGATTTTAGGCAGTCTCAGCAGTTGTTTGTTTCTTTTGCTTTGAGTTCTCAGGGTAAGCCTGTGTCAAAACAAACTATTTCTAAGTGGATTGGGTTTTGCATTTCTTTCTGTTACTCCCATCATGGCAAGGAGATTCCAGCTGGGATTAGGCCTCATTCCACTAGGGCTACTGCCACTTCAACAGCATTTCTAAGGGGTGGCAACTAAGGATATTTTGGAGGCAGCTACTTGGAGTTCAGTGCATACCTTCTCTAAGCATTACCACCTTCCTCTCTACTCTAAATCTAGGGCTGGTTTTGCCACTGCTATTTTACAGGGCATGTTGTCAGCTCCTGCTTCTTTGTGATTTGCCATCCTCCCTTACCTCTGCTTTGGGATTCTACCCAAGTGTCAGGACTGCAGCAATGTGAGATGAACATAGTACAGTTTTGTACCTACCATAAATGTAGATGTTCGAAGATCCACATTGCTGCAGTCCAATTTTCCCTCCCTCCTTCCCCTCTGTGTTTAGGGGTGGTTGTGTGGGTGGGATTGTACCTTTCTTACTTTGTATATATTGTACATATATTTGGTACAGGGGTGTTTGGTGTGTTGTTGTTTTTTGGTTTGGCCTTATCTTTTTAGGGTCTTCTGACATCTGGGGCAAGAAAAGACTGAGGAAATGACGTCGGTCATGCGCATTTGTACCCTGACATCCTGACGTCAGACTAATGCGCCTTGACCGACGTCAGCCTTATACTTTGGTATTCGGGCCGACTGGGACAGCGGACTACCCAAGTGTCAGGACTGCAGCAATGTGGATCTTCGAACATCTACATTTATGGTAGGTACAAAACTGTACTTTATAGATGCCCTGACTCTTTCTCAGAAACAGTTTAACAAGGAGCACTTACCTTCTTTACTTCTGCAGGCTACGGTAAACATGATCAAGTTTAGGTTTCTAAGTTGTATCATCAAGTTGTGACCTGTTGACATTCAGCAGGCTTAATTACCAATATCTAATCTGTGTGGATTTCTTAAAACTTGAGTGTTACAAAATCTGGGCAATTCTTGTGTAATGTACTAGTGTCTCTCTAGTGTTACTAATGTTAATTTTTAACAAGTGATAACCTGACTTGGTGTTGTATACCTTTGTTACGTGCTCCAATCACAGACCTTTTAAGATGTACTCTTAATGTGTTTGAAAAGAAGATGGAACACGCATCTTAAGAGAACAGTAGAGTGAGATTAACTTTTCAGACTCCGGGCCTCATTTAGGTCATCTTGGAGGCTGCATCCTGTATCTTGGAGGCTGCATCCTGTAAAAATCTGAGTTGCGTATTTATCCCCCCAGCCTAGATAATCAGGGAGGCTTCTGAAATTAGATACAGATGTGGCATGTTTGACCATCAAAGGTAGTAAGTTCGGTAGTCTTGGGCCTGGAGTGGTAAAGAAATTTCTTTTTGAGGTAGTTTTTATAATGTAATGTTTCAGCTATCAAGTTACTGTTCTGTGTAGAATAAGCCTGTGAAAGGAAATTTCCAGACTACTTGCCAATTGATTGTTAATAGCACACCTATAAAAACAGCAGTGTCACCCCAATGCTTCTATATCTTCTCAAAAGCAGCGGAAAGTAACAATTTCTGAGGGTAGACTTAGAGTTTGCTGATGTCTGTAATGCTGTATATATGCACGAAGAACGGTATTCCAGAAGTTGTGTAACCAAGGTTTTAAATGGTGTAGGCATAAGATTATATATGTGTATGTATGCATGGGTCTACTGTTTTATCAAAAAAACATTTTTTCGAAAAACAGAAAGTCTAACCCATTTAAGTGAAAGTGCACTTTCACGAACACCAGTTTACGAAAGCATGGTACAGTGGGAATGAGGAAATATACCCTTTTTTTCCCACTGTAGTGCAATCTCAGAGTTAGTATGTAGAAGTAGCAGGGGTGTGGGGGGTGCAAAACCAGCCAGTGCTTTTTGTACTACCTGAGAGCCATTGATTAAAAATTGGATAGTCACAACTTATCTGCTACCTTATTTTATTTATTTTTTAGTTCTACATTTTTGACTGGGTTTGTCCAGTTGTCCAGTTGCCTCTTTTCAGGTAAGACCTGAAGTGTTATTCACAATGACTAGTAGAAATTTGGCCCAGACACCAGGCAGCCTTCCCTTACTCTTTAAGCACTAGGTGGTGCCAGATGGAGGAAGCAGTAAAGGTTGTTGCTAGAGAACATTTAGAGCGAGAGAATCGGGGAGAGATGAAATCCTAGGTGTGCAGTTGTACATACACAGGTGTTGGAGAATGTAACGAGTAAACCAGATGACGGAGAGGTGACAGACTAGAATTCGATGATGGATTGAGTGATGATATCCTAAGCTGCATTGGCTATATCCTGCAAGGATATAACAGCCAGCTAGCTTCCGAAGTGTCAGGGCACCTTCTATGCACCCAAACCATAAACTCAAGCTGGGGTGACCAAAATAACAGGTTTGGCACCAAGTCCTTCAGAGCATCCCTGCCTCATAATAGCCATGGAGCCTGCAGTTTCTTCTTTTAAGGAAAAATCTGTTTAAAAAAAACATAGTTTCTTCTGTTGTACAAGGCTTTCAAGGATTGTCAGCTTGTGCTGGTCCTTTACTTGGCAGATAAGTTCCTTCCGGGGGGAAAAAACCTCCATTTATAAAACTGTTTGCTATATAACATTTCCCGATTCAGGGAAGTTATTTTAAAGCCAGGACTTTGTTTTAATGGATTGTCAAAAGACTGTATTGTATTTTCTTCCTGTCAGTTTAAAAGTTGTTAAACAATTGAACACAATTTCTCCATAGAAGAAATGTTTTAATTTTACTTTTTGAGGCTGACAACGTGCTTTTTACTGTGCCGTTATTTGAAAAAAATAACACTGGCTTTTGCCTCAGGAAAGAGGCACAATTTTCATCTTTGCCATGGAGCAAACTGTCGGTTCCACAGCCGGTCCTCCTCCTGTTCATAAAAAAATAAACTGCCTTTGTCACAACAGCAGGCTAGCAGTTTGCCCCAGCTGCAGGGGGGTGACTCTGCTGTGGCCTTTAGTTGTACGTCAGACCACTCATCTTGTACCCCGGATCCCCCTGTTGTAGCACCTAAGCCACTGTGGCTCTGTAGTTAGCCATGTCTTCTGCAGCTGTTTGGGTTCCCTTAGTGAGGAAGGGAGAGCCATTCTTATTAGCCCTGAATCTGTGAACAGGGAAGGCTTCCCTGTTAGTCTGTTGTGCCCATCCTTGGGGAAGCTGCTCCGTTAATAAAAGTGTTGGCCCCATTTTTCTTAAAGTGACAGAAAATTAAAGATCCCCCCCCCCCCCTCAAATTTCCTTGGGCAGGAATAATTTACTAGGTCTGACTCGGGGCTTAATTCAGGCTGTTGATCATTCTTATAAAATAGTTTCTGTTAAAAGAAAGAGTGATACCTCCTTTCCTAAAGAAATTCAAGATTCTGACTCTGGACAGGATGATAGTGATTTCAGATTTAAACACAGAGGAGAGGAGAGCTCAGTTTCCGATTCTCCCTGTGGTGGGTTAGCTTTCTCTGAGATCATTTCCAGAATGGCCCAGCTTTGGAGGATGTGAGTGTTACTGCTTGCAGTTTTCCTGATAGCTAGACAGCTGCCCCTAAAAGGGTAAATAGGCTGTATAAAGTTTCTCCATCTTAAGCTCTTATGCACTCATCCGAAACCTGACACAGCAACTGTAGCTTTGGTTAATCCTACTACTGCTGAACATTTAGTTCCAGTCTTACTCTTTCTGATAATGATGGGAAGATTATTGATAGGTACAGGGAAAAATTGTATGCTTCTCCAACTTTGATTCTCAGAATTTTGAGTTGTCAGGCTCATATGTTAAGATTTATTCTGGCTAATTATGAAAGTATGAGGAATGTTTGGCTTCCAGTTTCTTCTTTTAAGGGAAAATCTGTTTTAAAAAACTTACGTTTCTTCTATTGTACAAGTCACTACTCATTTACAGTGCGTGTCTGTATGATTCAGTTGATACTTCAAGGGCTTTGGCCACTGGTACTGTGTTGAAGAGGTTTGTCTGGCTGCATTCTCAGAAACTCCCAGATGTTGAAAACTGAGATGTTCAATTCTCCTTTGGAGAAATGTTGTTTTTGGCCCCTCTACTGCACAAGTGATTTACAAGTGTGATGACAAGGGTAATTTGATATAAGAAATCTCTAAGAATTTTCAGCCTTCTGTTTCCAAGTTCTTTAAGTGTTCTCTAACCCCTCACTCGATTTTGGCAAAAAAAAAAATGTCTCAACAAAATGCAGGTGAGCATGCAACAAAAAATGGCAAGGGGAGCTCAAAAACAGTTCCTGAAACCTCCAAAACCAAGGTCAGTCCAACAAGTCAGAATAACTTTTGGACACTGGTTGGTTGTATTTTCATTTTTGATACCATTTGTTATTTCTGAAGTCAGAATAACTGTTTATGGGATGTTGTCCCCCCCCCCCCCCCCCAGCAGACCCTTTTCCTTTCCAGAAAGTCTGAATCTCCACTTTTCTTCTAGACAACAGATGCTTTCAGACAGAATGGGTTCTTAAGATCATTCATCAAGGTTACAGATGGCAGTGAGAGGAAACTCCTGCATTCTAGGGTATAATCCATCATCCACTGGACCAGACTGTTAATTCCACCTGTCATCATATGTTGTCCCAGGGAGATAGAGCCAGTTCCTCCTTCCCAGTTGGGAAAAGATTATTTGAGGATGTATTTAGTGCCAAAGAAAGAAAATGCTTGGAGACCAGTTCTGGATCTTTCTTTTCTAAACCTGTTTGTGACCGTGCCCAAGTTCAAAATGCTGTCACTTCACAACCTGTTAACTCTTCTTCCTCTAAGTTTCCTGATAACTCTAGGTTTAAAAGATGCTTATAATCACATCTGTATTCATCCACACTTCAGGCTTTTCTTAAGGTTGTGTGTGTCTGGATCACATTGTCACTGCTCTGCCTTACCCTTTGGACAATCCACTGCACCAAGAGTGTTCATAAAATGCCTAACTGCTGTTGTAGCTCATTGCAGGCTACAGGGTATCCACATGTTCTATATTTAGACAACTTGTTTATTTTTGCAGACACACTTTCAAAGTTGCAAGAATATTTCACTTGGATGAGTGACTTCTTACACAAGCTGGGATTCCAAAGTTTTTGACTCATTCAGCTAGACACCTCAGTTCAAAGAGCTTTTCTTCCATAGGAAAAAATAGATCTATATTTAAACCTGTTTTTAGAGTTTTCCATTCTGACTTTGGTCACGTCGAGGGAATAGCTTCAAGATTTCTGGACTAATGTCATCTATGCTTCATATAAAATCCGTGGCAGGACTCCACATGAGAAAGATCGAATGGTATCTGAAGTCTGTTTGGTCCTACTCTCCAATATCCTTTGTCTTTTCAAATCCCAGTGCCAGGGTTTGTCAGAAGAGAAGTTACTTGGTGGAGACAGCAAATATCCTCAAATCCAGGTCTCCCCTTCTCTTGCCCTGTTCCAATGCAGTCACCACAGACACATTGGACTTTTCTTGGGGAGCATTTTCAGGAAGGATAAAAGTGCAGTGTGTGTTTGTGTGTGTGTGTGTGGGCCAAGGACAGACAAGCATATAAATATAAAAGAGATGCCTGCCCTGATTAAGGCACTAAACTCTTTGAATCATCATTGGCCCCTGGGATATGCCACAGTCATGTGGTAATCAAGCAAGGGGGAACCAGGTCATACCCCCTTTTCATCCTAGCCATGTTAGCTTGGGATATAGCTTCACAGCACAGTCTCACTCTATAGGCATCCTACATTCTGTCAGAGCAAAAATGCATGGCAGGCGATCTGAGCAGTACAATGGCAGAAACTAGATCTGGGTGGAGGGATCCTCCAAGATTTGATCCATCTGTGGGGGAGGGGTTCCTCAATAGACCTATTTGCTTCCTACCTGAATAATCAGCTGGCAAGATTCTGCTCCAGGCCTCTCTGCAAGAAGGCCTGGAATACAGATGCCTTTTCTTTTCCTTATGAAGGAATGATGATGTATGCTTTTCCACCCTTTCAACTGATATCCAGAGTACTTCTGAAGGAGAACTCCCCAAGATCAACGTGGTGACTCACTTTTGGCCCAGACAACAGTGGTTCTTCCTTTTTTGGAAATGGCCACCGGTAATTACCACAAGCTTTCTCAGACTGGATCAATTCACACAAGATCCGGGGGTGTTAGATAACATCCTGACCCCAATCTACTTCAATTGACTGCCTGATGGTAGTGTCTAAATTCCCTTTAAGCACCTGTTTACTGAGGCCGTGGAGAAAAGAGAGCTAGCAAAAGGTTGCACACTGCTTTGGTGCAGAAGGCTGTGGGTTCTAGTCCCACACCAAGTAGATCAGTTGCTGACACTGCAGTATAGTATAGGCTTGCTTCACTCCTTAGTGTGCAGTCTGTAGGATGAGACACTAAACTGAGGCTCTATTTGCTTGAGTTGATGGTAGCTCAGATGAATGTAAAAGATGCCATGGCATCTTTAAAAGTTTAGGGGATGTTCTGTGATGCCCTGACCAAATTTACCCCTGAAAAGAGACTGCTTGTTTCATGGGACTAATCTAGTCAACAAAAGACAAAATAAAAATAAATAAAAATAATACATTACCAAATAGAAAAAGTTTTCTAGTTGGTTCCAACAACATAATCTGCACCCATTCAGGGCTAGTTGTTATCTAGTTTTACAATATTTGTGCGAGTTACTGTCCTACATCCTTTTTTACTTCTCCATCTAGGTTCATTTATTTGTCATTTCAGCTTGTCTGCCTATGGATCCTCCTCTTTCAATGCGTTCTTGTGTTAAAATGTTTTTAGAGTGGTTTTGTGGTATCCCAGTTTACTTTAAGCCAAACTGTCCATCTCCAGGTTTTCTTTCCTGAATATTAAAAATGAGGGAGAAAGGATACAACATACATTGGATGTCCACAGGTAACTAATCTTGACAGAACTAAATCTTTGAGGTCTTTGGATCAATTGCTCAGTTTTTGTGAGGGTAAGAAGGGACAACCTGTGTCAAAGCAGACCGTTTCTAAATGGTTGTCTAAAGCTATTAACTTTTATTATACTTGCCACAACAAAAGTATTCCAGGCAGGGTCAAGGCCCAGTCTACTAAGGCCTTGGCTTCATATATGGCTTTTTGGAAAGGTAGGATCCTAGAAGCCGTAATTTGGTTGACTGTACATACAAGGCACTATAAGCTTGATTTGTTCTCTGTCTAGATCAGGCTTTCCCATAGCCATTCTCCAGAGGCTCTGGGACTCTTCTTCTTCCACCTTCCAATAGTTGTAATCTGTGGTAATGTACCCATATAGCTTCGGTTACTGCAGCAGTGATCAATATGAAAAACACAGTACAGTTGTGTAAGGAAACTTACCATAACAGTAGATGTTTGAATGAAGAATCCTACAGTAGCCACTTCCTTCTCATCCCCCTTATTTTTTAGTGTGTGTTTGCCAGGGTGTGGACTTTTGTTTTGTTCCTAACATTGTCCTTTCAAAGCTCTGTCTTCCTCTCTTTGTTGGCATTGAAAGCTCTGAAGGATTTGGCACTTAAACCTGTCTGTTTAGCCACACAGCTTAAGCTGACTAACTGGCTGTGAGGCGTTTGTTCTGAATCTTTGGAAGCTGACCAGCTGTTATATCCTCGCAGGATGTAATTAATATAGCTAAGGCTGCTGCACCACTAATCATTTGAACGTCTACTGTTATACGTACACAGCTGCACTTTACAGGAGCAGTCCGATAATGAAGCTAGCAATGTGGTAGAGAAGCAGATTTAGAGGCTGAAAGCCGAGGCATGCCTGGCTGATAAAGTAACGAGTTTTAGGAGTATGTCTCTACAACTGGATACTCTGACAGAAATGAAGCAAAGAAAACATGCAGGTGGTGTAACTCAAGAAACAAGCCATGTACAAAGTGGAGTGGTGTTTGACAGGAGCAGAAGGGCTTCAACTTCAGAAAAAAAGGTAGATGGTAAGAATGAGAAGTAAAACTAGCGCTGTTAATTGATAGGTGTAACATTACCATTTGGATTTACTATGAGAAGTGCAAGCTTAAATACATTTTGGGTTAGACTTCTGTGAAGCAACGTCTGAAACTTTTTCAGGTGCAAAGTTTATGGGTGAAACAGAAAGAAGGAACATAAAAATATTTTATTTTTCAGGACTTTAGTTTGCTGTTAAAAATAAAACTGTAAATTAAAATTTTAGAAATGGAAGAATTTGAACTTAAAAATGTTTTCCAGCAAGAATCAAGCTGATTTAAGTATACTTTTCTCTGCCCTTTTATTTTTTTTTTTAAGATTAGTACTGCGTTTTATTTATTTGTTTCATCGAATATTAATTGAATATTGTGGTCTCTATCCTTCTGCAGTTGTTTCCCATCGTCCTTCCCTGTTCTTGTTGTGGTGTTAATCTTGGTGGCTTTGGAATTGCCTGCCCCTGCTGTAAATTCTTTTGGACACTCCTCCTCATTGGTCCATCTCATTTGCTCACTCAACTGAGTACAGTGAGATCATATTTTGATTTCAGACACTCCTACCAGTCCCATCTCTTCTGCTATGTACAGAGAGAGCTGCTGTGTATAGAGAGAGCATTTGGGAAGGACAACCCCTAGTCTCTTAATCTGCTCTGTTCCCTCCCTCTCCACTGAAAAAAAATATATAACTTTATTCAGCTGTTCTTACTTGACTTCTACCTTATTACCTTAGTTTGCTGTTCTGTGTGCTCTTAAGTGTACAAATGCTCTTATTCTGCACTTATTACTGCTTGTTAGTAGCCTGTTTAATATTCTAAGCAACTTAGTTTTAGTTGTAGCACTTGTGCTTCAGGCCATTTATTTTACATTTTGGGTTTTTGCAGAAAAACCCTTATCAAACCCCGCTCTCCATAAGTCCGCCAAGTACTCAGCACTATGTCTGGACAATCCACATCAGTATTCTCATGCCAGCCTGGTTGACATGGGCATACTGAGACAGTGTAGCAATTGCCTTATGTTCACGGACAGTTCCCTTCTCCTAGCACATAATTTTACTTGCGAGAGATACCTCTACAGCAGTAAGATGGAATCCATGCTCTCACACCACAGTCAGTACTCCTGCCAAAGAGGAGATTGCCAGTACAAGCACCACACCACCCACATCACAGAGCCATACACCCACCTGTGCAGGGGTCCTCAACAAAAACTTACACACAGTAGTCCGTGCACCAGTGTCTCACAAACACAGCCCATTAGGCAAAATAATAAACCAACACAGCCCATAAGGCATAACAATAAACCAGACATACTAGTCATTGGTGACTCAATAGTGAGACACTGATGCCCCCCTCACCAGGCTCAACAAGGAGAAGGTCAAGATTAGCTGTTTGTCAGGTGCTAGAATCCACCGCATCACACACACACTCAAGTCTCTCCACAACGGGTACAAACAAGTATGACTCTGTCATTATCCATGATGTCCTTCAAGGATGCATCTGCAGTCATAACATATGGGTTGTCCTGCCTCAGGCAGCCCCTCGGTCGGCCGGATTCCAAAGTCTGGGTCTGGCCTCGGCTGATGTCGCACTTTCCCCGATGTCAGAGCTTCTGGGGTATAAAGGCATCAGCCGACGCCATTTTCCTCAGTCTTTCTTGCCGCGCGGTGCCTGAAGCAGAAGCTGTTCGCAAGTGCCGGTCGGTCAGATCCAGAGTTTTCAGCTACCGAAGACTTCGAAAAAAGCTAAGTACCCCATTGGGGACTCTTTCTTGCCTCAGCCGATGTCAGACAAAGTCAATAATTGTTTAACTTGTGGGAAACAAATACCTCATAAGGATTTCCATTCTTACTGCCTTCCTTGCTTAGGCCCAGACCGCGACGTATCAGCTTGTTTAGCCTGTGCCTCCTTCAACCGACGGACTCTTAGATGTCGGTCGGAGTTTGCAGAGGAATTTTTTGGTACCGCTTTTGCTTATAAAATGCCGTCGGAGACTCCGACTTCGCATATGGTCAAAAAACGCAAGGAAAAGGACCGACACTCGCTGCCCGCGGTTTCGGCTGAAACCACGGCGAGGCCTACCGCGAGTGTCTCTGTTTCGGCTGAAACAGAGTCCACGGTTATTACTACTACCGAAACCATACCTCCGACCACCGAAGCCAGAGAGGCCCCGGCTGAGTCGGCTTCAGAACTCCCTACCGAATCTAGTGCTCAAGAATTGTCCGACACCATACCTTTGGACATGTCTACCCCTGCACGTGGGGCAGCTAGGCCCCCAGCTTCTATGTCTATTAAGGCCTTCTCCAGGGCTAAAGCTGCCAAACTTTCAAAAACTTTGCCTGCCAAATCTACTTCCCAGAGGCCTTCCTCTAGTTCTCAGATTCTCAGTCTTGCTGAGGACCTTATATCCTTAATTAGGGGTTCCCAACCTCACCCAGACAGGGCCTCCCAACCTCCTCCAGACAAAAGGCCCAGGACTGATCCCTCTGAACCTCTCTCCTCAGATTACTCCACGGATGGATCTGATTTGTCAGACCATCAGGAAGGGGCCTACTCGCCTTATGAGGATTCAGATGCAGAAGATTCTATTCCTTCGGCCTCCCCACCTGAAGAATTTTCCTTTGGGGAGACTTTACACTCCATGAGGGAGCACTTTCAATGGCAGGGTCAGGATTTCTCTGATTCTAGAAAAAGATTAAGGACCTTTTTGCATTTGCCCCAGCATAGGCCCTTAGCCATACCTCCTGTTCTAACTGTAATTGATGATGTGTACAATGATGTCAGTACTGCACCTGATTCTCTTCCCCCGGCCCCTGCCAAACCTGACAGATATTACAGGGTCCCGGATTCTCACTTCCACCTGTATAAAGCTCATGCTGCAGACCCAGAAACTATTTCTCAGGGCCCTAAAGGGGTTGCAGCTGCCAAAAATCCCCTACCCTCTGAAAGAGAGTCTAGAGCATTAGAGAGATGGGGAAAAAGGTTTATACATCTGCTACTCTTTCTGCCAGGGCATTAAACTGTCAATTCCATATGATACAGTACCAAGAATTTTTGTTAGATCAGCTGAATAAGAAGCTTTCTTCTCCTGAACCTTTAGACCATAAATCCCTTCAGGATTTGGTACACAACTCTCAGCAGGTCAGTAATCATTTCTTAAAATGTGGCTATGATGCACTGGAGGCTTCATTTAGATCAGCTATGACTGGGGCAGTAATTCGTAGGCATGCCTGGCTGAAGGAGCAATCTTTGCCAGACCATGTCAAGGCTAAACTCCTCGATGCTCCAATGGAGAAACAAAATTTATTTGGCTCCCCTGCACAGGAGATTCTAAAGAAGGTGGAAGAAAAAGCAAAATCTGTGCAAACAGTAAAGGAATTCCTGCAGGTCCAACCTCCGAGGTTCAGCAGAAACTGGCCTACAAAAAATTGGTCCTTTCCAGACACCTCCAGAGCACAGAGGGGCAGGAACAGACGCCCTAGAGGCAGAGGTCAATCAAAGGGTGCCTACAGGGGCCGTCAGTGGCAGCCTGCCAACCAGAGGAGTGGTGCCACAGCTACAACTACAACCACTACCACAGAACAGACCCAATGACTTGACTCTGATTCCGCCTACCAGGGATCAACTGGAAGCTCCCTTGGGCGGAAAGCTGGCTTTATTCTCGAAAAACTGGCATTGCATTACAAGGGATACATGGACATTGCAAATAATAGACGAAGGATACAGATTTTACTTCCACACTTTGCCAACAAGGGGCGGAATGCCAAACCTACCACCAAACCAGAAGGCAGAGGCTTTAAGACAAATCAGCAATTTACTTCAGATGAAAGCTATAGAAAGGGTACCATCTATGGAACAAGGCCAGGGATTTTACTCCAGACTATTCCTGGTACCAAGAAAAGAAAACCAATGGAGGCCTATTCTCTACCTGTCCGCGCTCAACACTTGTCTCATTGTGCCAAAATTCAAAATGCTGACCCTACAGCAACTTCTTCCCATGCTGGGCAAGGAGTCTTGGCTGGTGACTCTAGATCTCAAGGAGGCATACCTGCACGTCCCTATCTGACCAGATTGCAGAAGACACCTCAGATTTCTTGCAGGATCAGAGCATTATCAAATCTCAGCATTGCCCTTTGGCTTATCTACTGCGCCCAGAGTATTCACGAAATGCCTGGCATCAGTAATTGCACATTGCAGCCATCAGGGAATTCAAATTTATCCATACCTGGATGACTGCCTAATACAAGCGGACAACAAGAAAAAATTGTTAAAGGACTTGGCCTATGTCATACACCTGCTACAGGCCTTGGGATACACAGTCAACATCCAAAAGTCAAGACTAGTGCCATCCCAAAGGATAACCTTTTTGGGTGCGGATCTGGACACAATCACTCAAATGGCTTTTCTCAAAGAAGAAAAACAAAAACAACTTCCAGATTATTTCATGATTTTGACAAGACAAACTCAGCTTACTGCAAGGAAAGTCCTGCAGGCCCTGGGTTACATGGCATCCTGCATAATCTTGATTCCACATGCCAGGCTGCACATGAGAAAATTGCAATGGTACCTAAGGAATGTATGGTCTCAACACAGTCACAGTCTGGAAACCATGATACCAATCATTCCATGCCTTCAAAAGGAATTCCTGTGGTGTGCTCAGGCCTGCCAGTCCAACAGAGGGTTGCCTTTCAACAAACCAAAAACAAGGCAGACCATCACCACGGACGCCTCAGACCAAGGATGGGGAGCACACATGGAGGACAAATGCATCCAAGGCCTATGGCCTCAAGGGCAGCTAAGCATGCACATAAACCAAAAGGAAATGCTGGCAGTGAGGCATGCAATCGAGGCATTCAAACCATTCCTCCAGCAAGGACATCTGTTGATAAGGACAGACAACACCACGGTCATGTGGTACATAAACAAACAAGGAGGGACACATTCCTATCCTCTATGCCGGATGGCAATGAATCTGTGGAACTTATGCCTGAATCTCAATATCCAGCTGCAGGCCAAATTCGTACCAGGAAAAGAAAATTCACTAGCAGACAGCTAAAGCAGAACTACCACGGATGCACACGAATGGATGCTGCATCCAGACATCTTCAAACTCATAACAAAGAAATGGGGAATGCCAGAGATAGATCTGTTCGCCTCCCCACTCAACCACCAACTGAAGAAATTCTGCTCAAGGACATACCACCCACAAGCCTGGAGGGTGGACTCTCTCTCTTTCAGCTGGAATGCCCTAACAGTATATGCCTTTCCACCTCTCCCATTGATGTACAAGGTTCTACTGAAGATCAGGGAGGAACAGCCAAAGGTGATACTAATAGCTCTGGACTGGCCAAGACAACACTGGTATCTGCTACTGAGAAGCATGTCTCAGGCGAACTCATGGCCTCTTCCCCTATGGCCTCTTCTTCTAACGCAGAACAATTCCAAGACCCTACATCCAAACTTGAAAACATTGCAACTAACTGCCTGGAAAATTCCTTAAAACCAAACCCAACTGTTTTATCTCAGAGGGTGAAGGACATTATCCTGGAGGCTCGCAGACCTTCCACAAGGAAGACATACTCAGCTAAATGGAGGAGATTTTTCATTTGGAGCACATCAAAGGGCACAGATGTCACAGTGGCAAACATAGCACACATCCTAGAGTACTTAGCAGAATTGTTCCACAATAGCCTGTCTTATTCTTCCATTAAGATTCATGCTTCAGCAGTTTCAGCAGAATACAATATGGATCCACCTATCTTCTCTCACCCTCTGCTTAGGCAATTTTTGAGAGGGATCAAAAATGTTAAACCTCCAAGGAGACCCCCTCTACCTGCATGGGATCTCAATTTTGTGCTGGAAAAATTGACACTACCTCCTTTTGAACCAGCAGCATCAGCAGACCTACAGTTTTTATCTTGGAAAACTGCTTTTCTTCTGGCAATCACTTCAGCAAGAAGAGTATCAGAGTTACAGGCATTAATGGCAGTGTAGCCTTTTCTTATTTTCCACCAGGACAGAGTTTCACTGAGAACCAGTCCTACTTTCATGCCAAAGGTGGTATCCAGGGTATCCTTGAACCAAGCTATTCATTTGCCTACTTTCTTCCCTAACCCACAGAACAAAGGAGAAAAACTTTTGCACACCTTGGATATACACAGACAACTACGCTACTATCTGGACAGAACTAAAACCAACAGAAAAACTGACCAACTTTTTGTAGCATATGCAACTGGGGTGCAAGGAAGAGCAATTTCCAAACAGACAATTTCAAAATGGATAGGGAATTGCATTCGTTTTTGCTACTCCTTTCATGGAAAGACAGCTCCTGAAAATATCAGGCCTCATTCCACAAGGGCCACAGCCACCACTACAGCTTTCCTACGAGGGGTGGCTACCAAGGGCATTTTAGAAGCTGCTACTTGGAGCTCCGTGCATACATTTGCCAAGCATTACAATCTACCTTTATACTCCAGATCCCGAGCAGGGTTTGCAACTGCAGTTCTGCAGTGGATCTTAAGTACACCATCCTTTTCTTAGTACCTCCTCCCCCAGTTTGGCTATGGTATTCTACCCATATGTTATGACTGCAGATGCATCCTTGAAGGACATAGTACAGTTTTGTACCTACCATAAATGTAGATGTCCGATAGGTATGCATCTGCAGTCAGGATTACCCACCCTCCTTCCCCACTGTGGTATTCCTAGGGTGGTTACCCCTCTTTCAGCTAGCTGGGGGAATCTGTTATGGTGTATTTGTTTGTTTATATATATATGTATATAATTTGCTACTGTTTGGAACTTTTCAGCATTTATCCAAATTTAGCCTTCCTAGAGGGCACCTGGCATCTGGGGTAAGAAACACTGAGGAAAATGGCGTCGGCTGATGCCTTTATACCCCAGAAGCTCTGACGTCGGGGAAAGTGTGACATCAGCCGAGGCCAGACCCAGACTTTGGAATCCGGCCGACCGAGGGGCTGCCTGAAGCAGGACAACCCATATGTTATGACTGCAGATGCATACCTATCGGACATCTACATTTATGGTAGGTACAAAACTGTACTTTGGTGTGAACGACTTGAGATATACTTCGCTGGACTATATAAAGAGAGACATGATTGAGATCTCAGAGTATGTGCTCCAGCAGGTATGACCCTAGCCCTAAGCAGCATCCTACCTTCACCAAGAATGATACCCCAATACCAACAAGAAATGTTTGACTTCAACAATTGGCTTAGTTTTTGGTGCCTTTCTAAGGGGATCCAGTATCTCTCTGCCTGGGATGACATGGTTGATAGGCCACGATGCATTGCCAGAGATGGCCTCCACCTGTCACCCCTAGGGTTCCGGATCTTGACCAAAGCTCTTGCCTCCCCCATTGTGCCTTTTTTAGGCCACATCCCAAAGACAAATCTTCCCAACATAAATAATCTGTCAGCAAAACAAATTGAAGGTCATGCTGCTCAATGCTAGGAGCCTTAATCTGAAAATGCAGTCACTGGAGGCTCTCTTCATACTGGAAGATGGCGATATCTGTGCAGTCATGAAAACTTGGTTCACGGCTGCAGTGAGTACCCCTGCCTTACCAGGATATACCTCATTCCACACTTTCCAACCCCAGAATGAGGTTGGAAAGACTAAGGGTGGTGGAGTCTCTGTCTTCATTAAGGACAGGCACACCTCCAGATTGGTTTACCAACATGACGCACTGGAATTACTCCAGGAGCAACTGACAGTTGGCAAGATGCCCATCCAAGGTATAGCCAGCTATAGAGCCCCTTCCATGTCTCAGGACACGCACACCTCCTACCTAGACCTACTTGACTCCATCAAGCTACCCCCTAACACCCTGATCCTTGGTGACTTCAATTACCCCACCATAGACTGGGTGAACTATTCCTGCACTAATGCAGTCACCCAACAATTCCTTGACTTCATCAGTTCTAATGCACTAGATCACCTGGTCTTATCCCCCACACGAGGAGATAACTTACTGGACTTGGTTCTCACCAACATGGGCAACCACTGCACCACTTCCATAGTATGTTCTTCCCTGGTGAGATCAAATCATCGGTCTGTCTCATTCGAAGTTTCTCTGCCACTCAACCCCTCCCCAGCCATAACCAGGCTAATAAACTTCTCAAAAGCTGGAGGGTATCAGCAGCTTCACACCACCACCACCCTCAGATGATGCAGACAACTATGCTGAACAGTACGCCAGTGCAGTATGCAAGCACCTGTACAACTGCGTGGACTCAGCCCTACCCAACAGAACTAAAATCTGCTCCTCAAGAAAATACAAACTTGTCTAGTGGACATCCTCTATCAACAGGCATTTTACAACAAAAGGAAGAAACTGTAGTCCAGGGGTAAAAAGGAACAAATTCCAAATTAGAAAAACTCCCTTGTCTGCCTCAACAAGCAAATGAGATCACTAGTGAAAACCTCCAAAGCCAATTATGAGTTGAAACTAGCCTCCAAAATGAAGGGAAACCACAAGTCCCTTTGTCAGTTACATTAGGAACTTCCATGACAAAGCCCAAATTTGTTCTGAACTAGTACTTAATGGTACCACTTACACTGATCCTGCTGACTTAGCCAACCTGCTGGCTGATAGATTCAGTGCAAACTTCACCCCATTATTGCCCCACAAAGGCCCAGTCGACATCCCTATACTTGTCCCACACCTCACATCTCTGTAGACCAAGTGTTAAAAGGCCCTATCCAAGGCAAAGAACACAGCTTCCATGGGACCTGATAGTATCCCAGGTTGTATTCTGTACCATCTCCAGCAAGAGCTAACTTCGCCATTTAGCACCCTATTCAACCAAGGCTAACTACAGGCTTCATTCCAGCAGAGTGGAGAATTGCCATTGTCATCCCTTTGCACAAAGTTGGTGCCACTACTGACCCAAGAAACTATCACCTGATCAGGTTGACAAGTCTGATCTGTAAAGTCATGGAGCGTGTTATTATGGATGTCATAAACAAGGACATAGGCAATCTCCAAGCACTCGACCCCACCTGATTCTGATTTGTCAGGGGCAGATCTTGCCTATTGAACCTAGTTGACTTCTTTGAGACCGTCACCAAGGCCCTGGATGAGGGAGAGTCAGTACGTACAGCTTACCTTGACCTGGCCAAGGCTTTTGACACAATTCAATTCTCTGGCATCATCGAAAAGCTAACACAACTTGTTTTTAATCCCAGTCTAGTCAGATGGGTGGCCACCTGGCTCACAGATAGGACCCACAAGGTCAGAATAGGTGCTGCCACCTCCAACAGCAGACCTGTCACTAGTGGTGTTCCCAAGGGATCCGTCTTGGGACCCCTACTGTTTGGCATATACGTCACAGAGGTCCAGGCAAAGACAAAAGGCCTGTGGTTGACCAAGTTAGCGGATAACTGTAAGTTGGGTGCTGTCTTTTGACGCCCCACTTGATGTTAACATACTGCAGGAGGGTCTCACAGTTCCAAATAACTAGTGCCAAAGTCATGGCCTTAAGTTAAATGCAAAACAAGTATTATCGTACCTTTCAGCAAAAACACGGCCCCTACTGATTATCACATCAATGGCAAACCCCTAAGCACACAACCTGTGGTGAGAGACTTGGGTACTCAGGTTGACAATCCACCATCATGTGGCAGCAGTGGTCAGAAAGGCCTTTTACTTGGTTCATCTTATAAGTAATCTAAGAAATCTAGAAAAAAGGAGGTTATTACCTCTATGTACTTCTCCCTTATTAGACCTATGATCGAGTATAATGCCCCGTTTGGTATGTACTGCTCCAGACACATGCACCAACTGGAAAGGCCACATAAATACCTCACAAAGAGAATCCATGGCCTCCAACACCTGTCCTATGTGGACAGGCTTAAATCATTATCACTCTACTTGGTATCATACAGATTGCACAGAGGTGATCTGTGTCTCACCTACAAGGCAATATTGGACCCTGGCCAACTAGAAATGCTCCATATCTGTAAGTCTATCTCCTCACGCACTATCTGCCTGATAGGCCTAAATCTAATATGCGACATCAACAAAACCTGCTGGAGAGAGAGGTTAGTCTCCCAGAGGTTGCCCCTTCTCTGGAATAGATTTTCCATACATGTCAAACAGAGTACCTCACTGACCCTCTTCAAATGCAGCCTTGATGAGTGGATGGGAAACAAATTTGTCTCTGGGGTTCCACCTTTGTCCCTCATTGACAGGGCAACAGTTGCTGACTAAGGTTTCTTTTTTTGGGGATAAACTCTTGGTTAGACTTGTAAGGGCTCCAGGGCCATTAGCTTAGTAACATCCTATAATCCTATGTGATAAAGTGCATATGTAAAGAAATTGTATGATAACAGATGTGTATGCACAGGATATGCATGTTGGAGAAGAAAAGAAAAATGTGGTTCCATAAATCTCTGGGACCATTCTAGGATTCATGTGGGGAAAATTCCACCAGACGCAGAGGGGAAAATTTTTAATGGCAGACGTCGCTCAAGAGGCAGTGGAGGCCCATGAAACCACATGAAACCAGGGCTTTAGATATTCTTTTTTGATAGGCCATATCAGCACTCCTGAAGTGCTGCCCAATTGCCCTACTGTGGAGGCAGTCGGGGGCCAATTCTCTCTACACTTGGATGCCTGGACAAGCATCCCAAAAGATTCATGGGTGCTATGAATAATATCTGGAGGCTATTTCATACCATTTTCCCTTCTTCCCCCTCATCAAAGGAGGAAACTTCCCATTGTTCCACCCAGTCAGAGGAAGGCTACAGCACAAGAAATTCAAAAACTGCTAGAAAAGAGTCACCCAGAAGGTCCCACCAGACCAAATAGGATTCTGAACTTTATTCATGCTTCTTTCTACTGCCAAAGAAAACAGGGGACCTCAGACCTATTTTGGATCTAAGCAAATTGAATCAGTATGTAAAGAAAGCGAAGTTCCGAATGGTCACAGTCCAGTCCGTTCTGCCTTTTCTACACAGGGATGATTGGATGTGCTCTGTAGATCTTCAGGACACGTACTGTCATATCAAAATACAGACTATCAAGAAGATATCTCTGCTTTTGGCTGGGAGACCGTCATTACCAGTTCAAGGTACTGCCCTTTCGACTCACCACAGCCCCCAGGGTGTTTACCAAAACTCATAGCTGTAGTTGCAGCTCACTTGAGACTGAAGGGATTCAGAGTGTTTCTGTATCTAGACGGCTGGCTTCTAACTGCCCCATCCAGGCTTCAACTTCAACATGCCAGGGAGTATTTGCTCCATATTTCCGACTACTTAGGCATTGCTGTAAATCTCCACATATCGAAACTTGCTCCAGTTCAGAGCCTGGAATTCATCGGGACAGTTTTAGACGCATCTACACAAATAGAAGTAATGCAGTGGATAGGCAAGGATGCAATCAGGAATCTGGTTGTCAATTCTGTCACATTTATCTCCCCCAGCAAGATTAGTGCTTCAAGCTCTGGGGTTAATGGTAGCTGCCCTGCCATAGTATTACTGCCTCTTGCATGTTTTTTTATGCGAGTTCTCCAGTGGTCTCTAACTGTACAGTGGTCCATTCTATATCAACCCCTGTCTTTTCAAGTCAAACTCACCCCGATTTGCAAGCAACACATTCACTTGTGGATACTATCTTTTCCTGGGCAGACCCTTTGTTCTACCGAACCCAGTAGCTACAGTGACCGCAGACGCTTCTCAACTGGAGTGGGGGGATGCCATTTCTTAGCAAGATCTGTCCAAGGCATGTGCCCCCACCCCTCAAGAGACCAAGTTGCATATCAATGTCCTAGAACTAAGAGCAGTCCTAGTGTTGCAGGCATTTCAAGATGTCTTCCTTTTGGGACTATTGGACTTCACACCAGCAACTTGTCTGTAGTCTGGTACATCAACAAGCAAGGAGGAACCCGATCTTACCCCCTTTGCAAAGAGGGCACAAGAGTTTGGGAGTGGGCAGTCTCATCAGGCTGCTTTCTTGTTATGATTCCCACCCCATTGAAAGCCAGCGTGCTTGCAGCTAAACTAAGCAGATCCATTCTGCTGCCTCATGAGTGGTCTCTAAATCAGTTGGTAGTGAATATGAATCTGTTGTTGTCTTTCTCATTCTGCTTCACTGATGGGTTATAGATCCCATCCTTGGATGCAACTCAGCTGCCTTCAACAGACTTCAGCTTCTAGGCTTGAGCCCCTCCTTTACCCAGAATCCTGTGCCCCTAGCTCAATCTCCTTAGATCTCATTTCCTACCAGTGTGTACAGACGTGATTTCCAGCGCTCAATAGCAGACAAGTGCTTTCTTTATAATATAATATTTTAAAAGACTAATTCTTAATTTTTGTTAATCACTTGTACTTTTAATTCTTCCTCCTTACCTATTCAGTGTGTCAAGAGTTGTTAGGACATTTTTCTATCCCCTTTCCTTTTGGGCCTTGGCCCTCTTTTCCCTTATTTAAAACTACTATTTGTCTTAAGTAGTTTAGATTTTTCTTCAGTTGTGGACAAACCAGTGGGTTTTAAAAGGTGCACCAAGTGTGAAAGAAAAATATCCCACATAGGCCCACATGACAGCTGTGTGTATTTTTAAGAGCAGCTCACCTGGATTCTCTTTGTTCCATCTGTGAGGGGTTTAAGCCTAGAGCCAGTCAAGAAAGGAAAATTTTATTCTGAAGGGCCTTATGCCTGCTCCATTATCTTCTCCAGGGGGTTCAACCCTCCTCAAAGGAATTGCTCGGCCCTGAAGCAAATAAACACTGCCACAAGGTCTCCAGGGCATCTTCGGACCCTCCAGCTAAGATTCCGATCTGAAGATTCTGCACAGAGACCCATGTCAGCTTTCTCAGATCTGATAGATTTGGCAGCTCTGAGTGAACCCTCTTCAAAATTTCCAATTCCATCTACTTTATCAGATCCAAAGATTTTGCATCTGACCACTCATTCATTTCCTCGGATCTGCAGTCTATAATTCAATTGCCTGGGCGATCTATTAGATCTCTCTTCCCCCGGTTCCAACAAAAATTTCACAAACACCCAGGCACTCGTGTCCTTTCTCAGTGGCTTCTTTTAGATCCTGTAGAAAGCCTGTATGATATAGGCAAGATGGTAAGGTCTATTATCATGGCTCAGATCCAGATGGGGGTACTTCCAGCTCTGTCCTCTCGTGGATCCGAGAGTATTCCTCCCACTTCTTTGTCTCTTCCAATACGAGTTTCGGTTTCAGAGCCCCAGGACAGCAGTCTCCCAAGGGATTCGAGGTTAGATCAGAGGACCTTTGTTTCTCTGATGCCGACCGTGAATTTGACTACCTTTACTCTGAGATCCTCTGATCGGAGTGAGTCCCGGATCTGGGATGTCGCAGCCGGATCCAAGGGTCGAGGTTTGGTTCCAGTTCTATCTGATCTTTCCCTGCCCCTTGGAGCTTCAGCCCTCAACAGTGCAGGTCCAGTTCTATCTGGGAGTCGGGGTTCCTGTGTGCTTCTGCCTTCACCTGGAGCTTTGGCTCTTAGGGAGTTTGGTAGGGTATTCCCAGGAACTTCAGCTTTCCAGGTTTTAGAAAAGGCATTTTCTTCCAGTAGAGCACCTGACTGTTTGATTTCTGCTCCTCTTTATGTTCCTGCATTGGATCTGGATTTTGAAGCTTCTGTTTCTGTCCAGAGTCAGCCTGCCTCTAAGGACTTTCAGACCATTCCACCTGGGGTGGCCCCTCCTCTTCCGATTCCTCCCCTGAATATCCCACTGAGGAGATCCTGTGGAAGAGGATGGACAAAAGGAGGCACTTGGGCTCTCCTGTGGAGTCCCTTACCAAGGATACGGATTACCATGAGGGAGAGGGGTCTTCCATATCATCACTGGACGATATCTCCTTTACAGACATCTTAGAAAATTTAAAACAAAGATGTGGCTGGTCATCCAAGCCCCTGTCCAGAAGAAACCTTATTCATGGAGATCTTCGGGGTGGGACTGTCTACATCTTTGGTAGTCATCCTGGGGGATGGTCTTAAAGACCTTGTCTCCCTTCAGGCCTGGAAGGAGCTGGACACCATAGAGCCTGTACCAAAGTTCCCAGACAAAATCCTTTCTCCCCCTGAGGATAGAACCTTTTGGAGTAAGGGCATCCCAGTTGATGCTATGGTGGAGGCAGCAGCTACAAAGTAAGAGCTGGCTCAGCAAAGTTCGACTGTCCATCTGCCGAACTGAGTTCAGAGTGCTGGGTAGTTTTGGGAAGCGAGTCTTTGCTTCGACTTTTTTGCATAGAGCACTTAATTACTTGGCACATTTTATTCACCTTCAGAGAAACCTAGTTAAGGAAGTCAGTCTTTTGCAGAGTGCATGCCTGAGGAGGAGCTAGACAAGAGTCTCCAAAGCTAACCACGTTTACCTTCCTGGCACATTCTGCCATGATGCTTGTTTCCCATTCAGCGGAAGGATCCTCAAGGACAGCTGGCACCATCATTGCGATACGTCGGCCATGCATGGATGAGGCTGTGTGATTTCGCAGAGCCCTTTAAGGTGTCTTTTTTGTCAGTGCTGCCTTTGATGGTTCATCTTTGTTTGGACCATCAGTTAAGGACACCCTGACCCGCAGCGAACAAGAAGGTAAGACCTTGTCTGCCATGGGGATCAAGTTTTCCACCCCTCAATGAACCTACTCAAGGAATTAGAGGTGGTAAGAAGACTTGGTTCTATAAATCCCAAGGTTCTTTTCGTGATCAAAGTAGAGATGACTACTCCAGAGGTAGAGGAGAAGGCTTTAATGGGAGACGCCACCCTTTAGACAGAGGGGTCTGCAAAATCAGGGCTTCATGGAACCTTTTTCCGATGAGCCCTTTCAGCTCTCCTGAAGTGCTGCCCGACTGACTCTGCAGGCAGTTGGGGTCCGTTATTCTTTGCACCCAAGAGCCTGGGCCCAAATTATAAATGCTTGGGTGCATAGCATAATACCCAGAGGCTACTACATTCCCTTTACCCTACCCCTCCTAAAATTCAAAAGAAACTCCCAACGCTCCACCCAGCAAGAGGAGTTGGCAGTAATAGAAATCAAAAAATTACTGCAAAAGAGTCATCCAAGAGGTCCCAGTGAACAGAGGGAATCCAGAGCTTGCTCCAGTTTCTTTTTGGTGCTAAAGAAAATGGGATCTGAGGCCTGTCTGGGACCTAAGCAAAACCATATTTATGCATAAAGATAGAGAAGTTCTGGATGGATGATTGGATGTGCTCTGTGGACTTAGACGCTTACTATCACAAAAATAGACAGGTGCTCCAGAAGTCATCTGCGCTTCCTCTTGGGAGCCATTTACTTCCATTTCGGAGCCCTGCCCTTTGCTCTCACCACAGCCCCCTGGGTGTTCACCAAATGCATGGCAGTGGTCGCAGCTCATCTGCAACTGCAAGGGTTTCAGGTATTCCCATAGCTAGGCGATTGGCTCCTAACTGCCCCCACCCAGCTTCAACTGTCTCAGGCAAGGGACTATCTTTATCAAATATTCCACTTACTAGGCAGGCATCACTATAAATCTGGACAAGTGACAACCATTGCCAGTATTGGGGCCTAGCTAAACACCATTACGCAGATAGCTTCTTTACCTCAGCATCGCATCAACACTTTGACTGTTCAAGTCCAAGCCATACTGTATCTCATCCCTTGCCTCCTGCCAGATTGATTCTGTGGCAGCTGCTGTAATATTGGTTTCTCTAGCCAGATACTGTGTGCGCATTCTGCAGTGGACACTGTTCAGTGGTCAATTCTACATCAGTCCCCATCAGTTCCTGTCAGATTGACCAACATTTGCAGAAGTCATAGAGAGTGGTGGATTTTCTCAGACCTCACGGTCGGCAGACCTTTTGTCCCCCCCCCCCCCCACATAGCTACAGTGACCACGGACACTTCCCACCTAGGGTGGGGGGGGGGGCATTTCAACGGGACGATGGTCCAAGGCATGTGGACTCTGCTAGAGACCAGATTGCATATCAGTGTTTTAGAGATGAGAGTTTTCCTCTTCTCACTGCAAGCCTTTCAGGACGCTCTCTATCTGGGGACCATTGTGATTCAAAATAAGAGGCCAGCACCACAAGGACAAAAATAAAGGACACAACTTAAAATGTATATCATTTAGGACTGCTTGTTGAAATGAAAGATGGACACATGTTTATTCATAGGTGGAGTGAAACTGGATTTGTGAAAATGGAATTCAGTAGATCTTTGAGATACATCCTGTGAACCAAACAATAATTTCAAATTCAGTTTTCTACAAAAAGCTGTAATGTCATTAGCCAAATAGTTTTCATCAATAAAAAAAACAGGAATATAGTTCAGCCCTTTATTAAGAAGTTCAGTTTGATCAGAAGACAGTGTATGCTTTGAGATATTATGTACATTGGAATACTCAGTAGTTACTTCACCATTGATTGCAAAAGATTTTCTATAGTGTCTACCCTTGTGCTTGCGTCCCCCCTGTTACTGTCATAGGAAATGATGGGAGACTGAGTGTATTTAAACTAATGAATATGTATTTGGATATCACTGATGAAAGCTACTTGCCGAAACCGGTCTGGAATGTGATATAATTAAAACATTATTTTTGTCCTTGTGGTGCTGGTCTCTTTTATTTTGTATCTACTAAGCTTGTTTGGCCGACCACATCAGCCGTACTTGCTAGCTAACTTGTGGGACCATTGTGATTCCCACAGACAATATGTCAGTTGTCTGGTATATCAACAAGCATGGAGGAACCCGTTTATACCCATTCTGCAGAGAGGCCGTAAGGGTTTGGGAATGGGTGAGCTCTTCAAACCACTTTCTACTTGCAACACATGTACCGGGAAAATTCAGTGTGTTGGCAGACAGGCTCAGCAGTTCCATTCTGATGCCCCATGAGAGTTACCTCAAGTCAATCAGAAGCAAACAAGATATTTGACCATTGGGGTCTCCCCTGCTGTGATCTGTGTCCCCTTACAACAAGTGCAGCAGTTATTTCACTCTGATCCCTCCTTCAGGGAGTTCCCAGAGAAAAGCTGTGGTCTACGATTGGTACCCCGGTCTCCTTTATGCTTATCCCAGAATTTCTTCAGAAAGCCAAATGGTTAAAAACCACACTGATTCTCATTGCCCCTTTTTGGCCTCAACAGATTTGGTTCTCCTTCCTCTGGCCTCACCTCAAATAGCAGTTGGTATTAATTAATGTATATCTGATGAAGTCCGAATGTTGAGGACGAAAACGCGTGGTTGTTTTTAAAAGCGTTAATGTGCTTTACGTACTCATGTTTAATAAATTGAGTTGGATAATAGCTCTTCGTTCTCTCGTTTTAGCCCATTGCACTCTTTTTGGACTCACCTCAAATGTCCTCAGTGGTTACTGGAACCTAAACTAGACCGCCTCTCTCACCCCATGCTAAGACTCCACCCGGATCTCCCCTTGCTCGAGTTAACCACATAGTTTCTCCATTTCCAGTGATTGCATAGGGTCCAGGTTTTCCTCGCCAGTCAAAGCTATCATTCTAGCTTCTTAGAAAGCTTCCATCAAGAAGGTATGTAAAAGTGGAAAAGCTTTTCTATTTGGGCTGCTAATAATCACATTGATCCCTTTTCAGCACCTGTCCCTCAATCCTTTTCTTTCTGGAGTCTTTATTTAAACAAGGTTCTAGTTTTGTGACCATTAAATTCCAGTTATCAGAAATATCCAATTTCCATTCAGGATTACTATCTGGATCCATTGCTTCAACTAGGTGAAAGGTATTATCTAAAGTTGTTAATCTTCCTTTTCATCACTGATGGGTTTGGTTCTGAGCCCTCGGAACCGAGTCGGCCTTATACCAAGCTTGCATGCACCAAAAAACTCTCAAGCTAAGCTGCTACCCACAATGCCCTTTGCTCAGTTACCTCAGATCTCGTTTGCAGCACAGCCATATAGCAGTGTTTCTCCGAGCTCTCCAGCTAAGTGCTTTTTTCATAAATATTTAATAGCTTGAAAAAGTTTTTTCTTCCTTATAACTTGTTCTTGTTCTATATTGCTACTGCTCTACCCACAGGTATTTCTCTCTTACCATTGGTAATTTCTTTGTATTTCTAACTTTCTACCTTTAAGGTATCTTGTTACCATTGTTGGTATTTTCTTTTTTCTCTCCTCCATTTCCTCTCTTTCCTCTCTGTGTTCCTTGTGTGTGAGAGTGTGTTTGGAATGTCTGAAAAGAAGGAAACTACAGGATTTAAACACTGCTCTTCTTGCATTGGGAAACTGCCGAATAGTGACCTCCATGAGGAGTGAGTTTACTATTTGGGGGTTCCGCATTTGTCGGTGGAACCCCCGTGTGATATCTGTCCTAGTTTGTCAGAGGATGCTGAATGAATGTCTTAATAAACTTATTTTAAAGGGCCTGCTTGCTTCACCTTTCTCGGTGGCCATTTCTGCGACGGAGGTCTCACCCCCTCCTGCTTCGGATAAGAAATGTCCTCGACTGGACCCCTCTTTACCGGCTGGAGACAGAGGCAAGGGTCACAAGCACAAGGCCCATAAGTCATTGTCTGAACACCGATCTGCCTTCTTGGTGCCGACTACCACATCAGTTCAGAGCTCGGCTCCAATGAAGTTTATTGAGGTAGCCTCATCGGCGCCCACTCCGGCACCAACAGTTACAGCACTGCCTATGTCTTCGATACCGACCAATATTACGTCTTCGATACCGACCAGTATTTCCATGTCTTTATCAGCACCGACGTCACCCGTTTCGACCCCGTTATCGGTTCTGACAACGTCCTCGGAACCGTTCCTATCATCCACTCCTATAGTGACTTCTGCTCCGAGCCCGTTCACGGCTCCGACCATACTGTTATTACCTGTTGCAAAATTGGAATCGGTGCTGTTCTGCGACACGTCACGGACCCGATACTCATCCAATGTGGACCCATTTGCCAGACAAGCCTGCAGCCCCTTTTTGAACCAGCCTGACTCTCCTTCAGGTGCATCGGTGAGATCCACCAGGAACCTTTCCGAATTGGATGTGGTTGTGACCTTTTGATCAGCTGCTGACTGCTAGGGGAATCTCAAATCCACCTAGACCCTATACCACTTCTGGCTTTGGGTCTATTTCTCCAGCAACCCCTACTTACTCTCCTCGCTTGGACCCCCTCAAGGCTCATCTAAACAACTTTTACTAGAGGAATTTCTTCAACAGCTCTGTCTGAGGCTCCGAGATCCATTTGGGTGCCGGTTCCTTCGGAACCCACCTTTCCTCAATCTCATGCTTGGGGGGTTGAGCCCCTGGTCCCGGTGTCTGTTCCGACGGTTGCCCCGACTTTAGAACAGAGGGTGACTACTGCCCTAAGCTTGATTGAGGCTCCATCCCCTTGGGGGGGGGGGCCGTCTGGAGCGGGGTGTGACCCTGGTTTCGATTCTGTCTTTTTTTAGTTCCGGGCTCCCATTCCTCTTCGGACAGACCTGCTTTCCGGGTGATGGAGAGGGCACTTGCTTCCAGCAATCCTCCACAGTTGGTTATTCCTCCAGTTCCCTCTGAGCCGCAGCTGTCAAAGTCTACACCCCCAGGACTCTTGAGAGCACAAGGCCCAGGAGACCCCTGTTCAGGGCATTTCACTTTGAGTCTTCTTCGGATGTTCCCACCGAAGAACCCCCTAGGAAACTGGTGTGTAAGAGGAGACACATGGACTCCTCGGAGGAGTCACTCACAGAGGATAAGGCTACGATGATGGGGAAGGGTCCCCACGGTCACCCCCCGCTGATGTCTCCTTCGGGGACATCATGGAAATCTTGAAACAGAGGGGTGACTGGAAGTCCTCAACCCCTTCCTCAGAAGAATGCGTATTCCTGCAGGCCTTTCGCTCCCTGTCCTCTACTTCTTGAGTGACCCCCCCCTCGATGAGCTGGTTAAACTCATCGTGCAACGGGCTTGGAAGAACCCCAACTCCATTGAGGCCATCCCCATTAGATCAGACAAAGTATTCTCCCATCCGGAGGATCAACCCCATTGGTCCAGAGGCTTGCCAGTGGACGCTATGGTGGTGGAGGCTGCCACGAAAAAGGACCTTGCAGAAAGTCTTGCTGTTCACTTGCCCAGCAGAGAGTCCCGGGCAGTGGACAGGTTAGGGAAGCAAGTCTTTGCGTCAGCGACCTTCGCGGTTAGGTCTCTGAACTTTATGGCACATTTTACGAGGCTCCAGAGACATCTTATCTCCGAACTCTCCGGAACCCTCGCGGGTCAAGTATCGGATGGAGCACGAGATAAGGTTGCTTCCGAACTTGCCACCCTAGAATCGATATCTAATTCATCCTTGAGGTTGCTGTTGCATGCAACCGAACGAGCAGCTCGAGCTGCAGGTGCAGACGTAGTCATGAGAAGTCATGCTTGGATGTGCATCTGTGACCTCGCGGACTCCTTCAAGTCTTCCTTTCTAAATGCCCCTATCGAGCCCTTGGCTCTGTTTGGTGCGACAGGCAAGGATACACTAGCCAGGTGCAAGCAAGATGGGAAGACCTTGTCTGCCGTTGGCCTACGCTTTCCCAAACCGCAGCGTTCATTCTGCAGGAACCAGAGGAGCAGAAAAATGTGACAGAAGAAGTCTCAAGGTCCTTTCCGAGATGCATGTGGTGAGGGCTTCTTCAGAGGTAGAGGGGGTTCCAGCAATGGAAGACGCCCCTTTTGGGGCAGTGGCGGTCCCCGGAACCAAGGCTCCAGAGATTCCTTCTCAGGTAGACCATTGCCAGCGCTCCTGAGGCGCTGCCCGATTGTGTTCCTCTGGAAGCAGTTGGAGCGCGTTTCTCTCTGCACCAAGATGCCTGGCTGTCCATTACGAATAATCAGTGAATGCAGAGAATCATTACCAGAGGCTACCATATTCCGCTGATATACTATCCAAGATCTCCAAAATCCCTTCCCAGTGTTCCACCCAGTCAAAGGGAGGAGGCAGCTTCCAAGATACGAAAGCTACTTCAAAAATAAGCCATCCAAAAGGTCCCCTCAGATCAGTGCGGATCAGGGTTCTACTCAAGATTCTTTTTGGTGCCAAAGAAAACAGGGGACTGGAGGCCTATTCTGGATCTCGGTCATCTAAATAAATCAGTAGTTCAGACCAAGTTCCGCATGGTCACGATTCAATTCATCCTCCCCTATCTGCAGGAGGGTGTGTGGATGTGCTCATTAGATCTCCAGGATGCATATTACCATATCAAGATGGACAGGCTCTCCAGGAGTCTCCTTCACTTCCGGCTGGGAGCCAATCACTACCAATTCAGAGCCCTGCCTTTTGGTCTCTCGACAGCCCCTAGAGTGTTCACGGTAATGTCTGCCAGTGATAACAGCTCATCTGAAACTTCAAGGGATTCCAGGTGTTTCCATATCTAGACAATTGGCTCCTCTCCACCCCCACCAAGCGTCTCCTTGTCAGGGCCCTCCGCTACACATTGCCGCTAGCGGAGTCATTAGGCATCACCATACACTGGAAGAAATCAAACCTTCATCCATCACAATAACTGGAATTCATATGGGCAATATTCAACACGCAGCCAAGCCTAATTTCTCTTCCTCCCCAGAGGCTTTAGAGACTCTGGGCACAAGTTCAGGAGATACTCTGCCAAAGCAAAGTGTCTGCAAGGGAGGTTCTTCAAGCCGTAGGATCTATGGCCGCAGCCATCCCCATAGTCCCTTTAGCCAGACTACACATGAGATTACTACAATGGCTCCTTCAGGCCCTGTGGATACCCAGTCTTCTCCCCCTGAACTCAAAGATTCTCATCGCCATCATTTGCAAACAAGTCTCCTCTGGTGGATACGTACAGACGAACATCTTTGGTGTCGTCCTTTCCAGGTTCCACAGCCCAGTGCCACAGATACCACAGATGCTTCCTTGATAGGGTGGTGGGGCCACTCCCAGGGAAAGTCAGTTCAAGGCATGTGGTCCGATGTAGAGGTCAGTTTGCATATCAATGTCCTAAGAGCGGTGCTGTTACCTTGCAAGCTTTTCATCTGCTTCTTCCGGCCGGAACGATTGCTGTCCAGACAGACAGTATGTCCATGGTCTGGTACATAAACAGGGAGAGACCAAGTCTTACCCCCTTTGTCATGAAGCCATGAGAATCTGGCAGTGGGCGATAACTTCCAACCGATTCCTGATCGCAATGCACATCCCGGGGAGCTACAGCGTGATTGCGGACAGACTGAGCAGATGCATACTTCATCCACATGAGTGGTCTTTCAACCAGAGTGTGGCGATGGAAATTTTCAGTCGCTGGGGCCAGCCATGCTGCGGCCTTTTCGCCTCCCTTTCAAATGCAAAATGCAGCAGCTACTTTGCCATCTTTCCCTCTCTCGGGGAGTCACCGAGAGATGATCTAGTCCACAATTGGCCCATGGGTCTCCTTTATGCTTATCCTACAATTCCTCTGATTCCCCTCGTTCTGTGGAAGGCGATTCAGTTGAGAAGCAAAGTGATCCTCATTGCTCCATTTTGGCCTCGTCAAGTGTGGTTTCCCTTCCTCATACCTAATCTGTTACGACCTCCTTGGATCCTTGACACTCGTCAGGACCTAATTTCTCACCCACAAGGGCTGACTCCTCTGAATTTGTCCACCCTCAAGCTGACAGCTTAGTTTCTCCACTTCCGTTAGTTGCCAGGCAAGAAACCCTTTCTTCACCTGTTCGGGATATTATTTTGGCTTCTCATAAGCCATCCACCAGAAAACTTTACAAGGATAAATGGAAAAGATTCTCTGTTTGGTCTCATAATCAGGAGCTAGACCCGTTCTCAGCCCCCATAGCCACTATTCTTCATTATTTGGCTGAGCTGTTCGACAAAGGTGCCTCTGCTTCTACCATTTGAGTCCATCTGGCAGCTATTTCCAACCACCATCACGGGTCTGAAGGAGTACCACTTATCTCCTCTCGTCTTTGCAAGACCTTCCTCAAGGGTATTTTTCACAGCAGGCCTCCCATCAGACAGCCAGTGGAGGCATGGAATTTGTCCTGGGTTCTGCAGGCTCTCTCTCTGCCCCCCGTCTGAACCGGCTGCCACCTGTGATCTAAAATTCTTATCGTGGAAATCCTTATTCCTGGTGGCTTTAACTTCAGCAAGACGAATTTCGGAATTACAAGCATTATGTATCAAGAGCCCTTATTTGATCTTTCATAAGGACAGAGTATCACTTCAAACTAACCCATCCTTCCTCCCCAAAGTGGTTTTGGACTTTTCCTTTAGCCAGTCCAATGAGCTCTCTGTGTTTTTCCCAAATTACTTGAACAAGGGACAGGAGTGGCTCTAGGTCAACTGGTGCCCTAGGCAAAAGGGCTCCACGGTGCCCCCAACACATTACCTGGTGCCCCATCCTGATCTACCTACACCAAATAAATACTGGAAAAGCGCCCCTGCTAGACTGGCGCCCTAGGCGGCCACCTACTTGGCCTATGCCTAAGGCCGGCCATGACAAGGGAGAATACTGCCTACATTCCTTGGATGTTCATAGACAATTATGCTTTTATCTGGACAGAACTAAATCATTCCGCAAGTCAGACCAGCTTTACATTTCCTTTGCAGGCCCTAGAGTGGGAGGTGCAGTATCAAAAGTTACTTTGTCTAAATGACTTCGGGATTGTATCGCCTTCACATATTCACTTATGGAGGTGTCTAAGTCAGGCCAAATCAAAGCTCACTCAACTAGGGCTATTGCAGCATCTGTTGCCTTCCACTCTAGGGCCTCCGTGGATGACATTTGTGCAGCTCCCATTTAGGCTAAGTCCCACACTATTAGGGTTTCTGCCCAGAGATGGCCTCTGGCTTATTCTTTCTCTATATGTTGCATGCAAATTCAATCTGAGGTAACTGAGCAAAGGGCATTGTGGGTATCAGATTAACTTGAGAGTTTTTTGGTGCACGCAAGCTTGGTATAAGGTCGACTTGGTCCCGAGGGCTTGGAACCGAACCCATCAGTGATGACTGGAAGAAGATCAACAACTCGGATGGAATGTTATGGTAAGACATAACTTCTTTTTTCTTAGACCTCTGATCAAGGACCCTACTCCTCCGTGAGATCTGATTGTCATCCTACAAGTTTTGACCCAAAGACCTTTTGAACAGGCTAATGATTGACTTGAAATATTTCATTTATCGTGGAAATCTGCTATACTCGTTGCTGTTATGCTAGCAAAAAGAGTTTCTGAATTGCAGGCACTTTTGTCTAAGCCTCCCTATATTTTTTTACAAGGATAGGGCTCTGTACTAATCCTTCATTCATGCCAAAGGTGGCTACAGAGTCTAATATTAATCATTGCTTTCAGTTGCCAGTGTTATTTCCTAACTATTCCAACAAAGAAGAATATATGTTACATTCCTTAGATGTTCACAGTTACATTTCTATGTTCAGAGGACCAAACAGTTCAGGATATCAGAGCAGTTTGTCTCTCTCTTGTGTAATCATAAAGGTCAAGCAGTTTCAAAAGTGACAGTAGCAAAGTGGATAACCAGTTGTATAGCTTTTGTCTATGACAAGAATGGTTTGATGTTGCAAGTCCTCCAAAAGCCAATTCAACAAGATCCATAGCTGTGTTAGCTTTTTCATCAAGAATTCCTATTCATGACATTTGTGCTGCAGCTACCTGGTCCAAGCCCCATACCTTCGTCACCCATTATAAGTTGGATATGGTTTCCAGGAGCAGAACTTTCTTTGGCTCCGTGGTGCTCTGGCATATCCTTCCTTGAGGCCACCCAGGAAATCATTTGACTCAGTGGAACAGAATGAGAAGGACAACATCAGATTAGTATTAGTTAGGTACTTACCATAAATTATCTGTGTTCTCTTCTCATTCTGCTTCTCCTTCCTGTCCAGCCATCCCCCTCCAGGAACCACTTTTTAGTTCTGGAGGATCTGGAATAGTCTTTGTTGGAACCTACATGCCAGGTTGAGCCCTTGGTTCCTTTTTCTTCTGTCTTTTGTCTGTAAGGGGCAGCAAACCTGATCTGAGGAGGTTGAACTAGGGCCAGAGGATTCTGGGTAAGGGAGGAGCTCAAACCTGAAGCTGAAGTCTGTTGAAGGTGGTCAAGTCAGATTTGAGGATTGATCCATAACCCATCAGTAAAGCAGAATAAGAAGAGGACAACACGGATACCAAAAACTGGTAAGTATATAACTAATAATTTTCAGGCGTTTGGGCCAACCTTGCTGTGACCAGTTTGCCACTCCTCTCAACAAGTGCAGCAAGTACTTTTCTCTGTCCCCTCCTTCGGGTGAGTCACCGAGAGATGCTCTTCCTCACGCTTGGCCCTCGGGTCTCCTTTTTGCTTACCCTCCTCTTCTCCTTGATTGTGTTTTTTGCATAAACAGGCTGAAAAGTTAATTCTCATTGCCCCCGTCTGCCCTCCGCAACTATGGTTCCCCTTTCTACTGTCTTGTCTTCGTTATCCTCCATGGATACTGGAACCCACTCAGGAACTTCTCTGTCACCTGTTGGGGATTCAACACCCCAACATTCAAGCCTTCAAGTTGACTGCATGCTTCCTCCAGTTCTTCCCTGGTTTGTGACATTATTTTGGCTTCTCAAAAGGATTCTGCCAAAAACGTTTGTAAAAGTAAGTGGACAAGGTTCACTATTTAGACAACTCTTTTCAAAGATGATGCTAGTTTCTGACAGTTAAACTTCAGTTGGCAGCCATTTCAGATTTCACACAAGGAATATGTCTTTTTCCTTAGCTTCCTCTAGATTATGCAGAGCTTTATGAAAAGCATTTTTCTGCTAAAGCCTCTAATAAGGGATCCTCACCTCTTTGGGATCTTGCGGTAGTACTTGAAGGTATGACACAAAAACCCTTTGAACCTTCAGATAAATCTGATCTAAAATTTCTGTTGCTGAAGACTGCTTTCTGGTAGCTATTACTTTGACTAAAGGAATTTCTGAACTCCAGGCTCTTAGGTTCATAGGTTCATACTAGGCTATCTGCCCTGGGGCAATTATAAGCCTAGCCCGATTCTGTATGGCTTACGCCACCCCTTGATTTGAGTATATTGTGCCCTTTTTAAGGTTTAGTTTACTGTGCCTCTGTCTAATAGTGACACGGGAGTAATCCCTGGGACAAACCTATGATCCCCCATCCACTTATCGAGATTCTTCTTGAAGAGATTCAGTGAGGAGCTCTGCCTCACATGAACTGGACTTCTATTCCAGAGCGAAGGGAGCTTCTGTGTTATGAACCTGTCCCTCCAGCAAGTTCTATTTATTTCTGTGCTGAGGTTCAAGTCCCCTCGAGCGTGTGGCTCTAAGGGATTTAGATTTACTGAGGTGGAGCATGTCCATTAATTCTGGATTTGACATAGCTTTGTATGTCAGGCATAGATCACCTCGAAGTAGGCGGTATGCAACTGAGTAGAGCTGGAGTTTTTTTAACCGAGCAGCATATGGCATCTGTTTGAGACCCTTGATCCTCTTGGTGAGATACTTTTGGGGTCTTTCTAATTGCTGCAGGTGTCGGGTAAGGTACATCCCAAAAGGGGCATTGTATTCTATGGTGGGCCTGATGAGGGATGAATAAAGGGGCACGATTACCTCTCTTGATCTAGATGTGAAACCCTTCGTGATGAGGTGGGCTATGTAGAAGATCTTTCTAACCACTTTGGCAATATGGTTTTCAAAGGAGAGATTGCTATCAACTTGGGTCCCCAGGTCCCTAATAACTTTCTCTGTACTTAATGGGTTTCCGCCTATGTGGTAATTTGTGGGCACATTGTTTTTGCCAAAGGGTATGACTATACATTTTTTGGCATTTAGCTTTAAACCATGGCGCTGGCACCAGTTATCTGTCTCCGTGAGACCTTTTTGAAGGATGTTTGTGTCAGCTGGAGAGTTGATTATGGCGCCCAGTTTGCAGTCGTCTTCGAACTTGGTGAGCCATGGTCCTCCCACGTTTGCCTGTACCTCGGAAAAATATATACCGAACAAGAGTGGTCCCAGGACAGAACCCTGTGGGATGCCACTTGTGACCGGTTTCGTGTCTGACATGGCTCCAGCAACTCTCACTCTGTGGGTTCTGTCTTTGAGCCAGTTTGCGACCCATCTTGTGACATAGGGGTTTATATTTAAGCTGGATAGCTTATCTATGATGCCCGAGTGGGGTATTGTGTCAAATGCCTTTGCAAGGTCCAGATAGGCTGTGTGGACTACCTTCCCTTCATCTGTGGCTTTGGTGACTGTTTCAAAGAAGTCATCCAGGTTCAAAAGGTAGGATCTGCCCTTGACAAAGCCGAACTGGGTAGGATCTAGTGTCTGTAGGTCCCCAATGTCTTTGTTTATGAGCTCCATGATGATCCTATCCATAGCCTTGCAAACTAAGCTAGTCAGGCTTATGGGGGGATAGTTTCAAGGGTCCGTAGAGGCTCCACCTTTGTGGAGTGGGACCACTGTTGCTGTACACCATTCTGTGGGCACATATCCTGTAGTGAGGCTGAGATTGTATAGCTGCTTTATTTGAGGGATTAGTTCCTATTGGAGTTCATGTAGGACGCAACCTGGGACGCCATCTGGTCCCATGGAAGCAGTGTTTTTTTTGCTTTGGAGAGGGCAGCCTTTACCTGAGCATCTGAGATGTTTGGGAGGCAGCCCTCTGCCGGGATAGATACTTGCTCTTTTGGGAATGTTTGCACTGAACCTGTCTGCCAGGATATTGGCGATGTCTGTGGGTTCAGTGTATTTTTTGTCGTTTAGAATCAACTCAGAACAAGTCTGGGAGTTGCATCCCAGGTTTCTAACATAACTGAAAAAAGCCTTATGATTGTCTTTGGTGTCCTGTGCAATTTTTCTCTCGAAGCTGGCCTTGGAGGATTTTATGAGGGATCGTAATATTTTGCTAGTACTGATCAGAGATGCCTTCCCTATTAGGGATTTTGCTCTCATGTAGTAGCTTCCTCCTTCTGTTGTACAGTTTATTTATGGCAGGGGTCCACCAGACTGGACGCCTGCCTTTGGATGATTGGGTCTTGGTTTTGTTTGGGATAGCATGATCCATGCATTCCTGGAGATGTCCGTAGAATGCATTTATATAGGATTCTGCAGTTTGGCCCGTAGTTTCCACTGGCCCTGGGGCCTTGAAGGATTCCACTTCGGTTTTGAGAAGTGAGAAGTTCGCTTTTGATAAATTTTTCACTGTGGTTTTCTGGGCTGGGGGTGGGGTCGGGATGTGGACATCCAGTGAAATTAATTTATGGTCTGATCTTACCAATGAGGGATATACTTCTGGTGTGGAGCATAGAGTCCCCATGTTGGTAAAGATCAGGTCTAGTATGTTGTCCCCTTTTGTGGGAGTGGTGACTAGTTGTTCCATAGCATTTGAGTTTATAATTTCTATATCGATGTTCTCCATACTGAGGAGAGCTTCGAGTGCGTGCATCTTGAGGTTAAGACTTCTGGCGTTTAGCAGCATTACCCTTAGTTTCTTGTTCCTTGTGCTGTCTATGGGGGTGGGTTTGACTTTTGAGCCTTGTCTAAAAAAGGCACTGGGTGGCAAGAGCCTTTGCCAATATCCGAAAGCCCAGTGGTGACAGGTGCAAGCCGTCCCTAGCGAAGCAATCTGGCTTGTCGAGCATGTCATCCCAGGCTGACAGACACTGGATCCCCTTTGAATGACACCAAAATTTTAGCCAATTGTTAAAATTGATCATTTTGTCTTTGTACTGTGGCATCATTCTAGGTGAGGGTAAGATGCTGCTCAAGGTCAGGGTCATACTAGCCTGGGCTACATGATCAGAGAGCTCCTCTATGTCTCTTTTCATGTAGTCCATGGAGGTACGTCTCAGGTCATTCACACCAGCATGTACAATGACCGAGTCATATTTGTATTTGCTTTGGAGTGACCTGAGTGCTTGCGTTATGTGTCGGATCCTAGCACCCGATAGGCAGCTCAACGTGACCTTCTCTTTATTCAGCCTGGTGAGCGGGACGTCAGTGTGTCTGACAATAGAGTCACCTATAACAAGAGTATCAGATGTGTTATTCAGCCTTAAGGGCTGTGGCTGCTTGGCACACTGACTTTGTGGGTTATGTGTTGTGTGTGTTTTGTTTTGAGGTAGCGTTTGCTTGGATGTCTGCTTTGGAGGTCTCTGTTGCTTAGGTAGATTTTTATTTAGAACCTCCGAGTATGTTTTTGTGTATTTATGTGTTTGGTTCGCTGATGTGGTGGGACTATGTGATACTAGAATTGTGTTGTGTGAGGTTACCTTCTCCTCCTGACTGGTTACACCAGTTTTGAGATGAGAGAGCTCAGCCTCCAGTTTGGCTAAATAGTTGCATCTCTCACATATATTTGAACCTGTTTGGAGGAGGAGAGGGTTGTCCGTGTACATGAGACAGTTGTAACATTGCCTCAACATTCCCAGATTCACCAGCTGGACTGGAGAGGAAACCATTGACTGACCTTTGGACATGCTAGAGTAATAGGGAAACTGAATTTAAGACGGACCAATAGAGGACAGGGTAATCGTAGAGAGTATAAGAGTAAATAGTGCTTCTGGTTTAATAGTGCTAACTTGTAGGATTACTTAATTGGACCAGTGAAGGGCCTTAGAATGAGAATATGGTGTTTAAATTGAGAGATAGAGCAGTTCTAAGGGAAAAAGTGAAGAGCAGACTTTGTGGAGCCAGGAATAGTTTAAACCCAATTAGGCGGCGCTGCCCGCTGTTGCGCTATGCACAAAACCGTGCAAAAGAGGGTTTTAAGAGAGGAAGATGAAGGAGTTTTGGAATTGACCCAAAATGGCCAATAAAACTACAGTTTCAAGTCAGTAACCACTCCCACAGGGGCAGGCAGGCTGCTCAATGTTTTTCACTGCCACTGATCAACAGAGAGACTTCCCTTTAGCCCAAGCAAAAAATGGCCTCACAGAAACTTACAAACAGTTCAAGAACAGCAAGCCTGTAACTGAACTTTTTTAAATCTCAGAAAAGTGGGAAAAAAGCAAGATTTTTTTTTTTGTTTGTTTTTTCAGAGATAGCAGAGGTTCACAAGTATCAACAAGTTATAACAGTGCAGTAAATGACCCCACACAAGAGTGCTAGGCCAAAGACAGATAAAATGCAAGTTTTGAGAAAAAAACGATTTTAAAAATAAGTGCAAACAGGAAATTCAGTAAACAGCTCTAGGCTGTGCTCTAAATACAGTTACTAATGCCGAAATCAAATTTAACAAGCCAGAAAATGCTCAAAATAGGCGGCTATACAGAAAAACTTAGCAAATAAACAGAGGAAAAATACTTAAAATCTCAAAAGTGGCTCCTTTCTTCTCTCAGCGTTTTCTCCTCTTGGTGGGTGCTTCACCAACAGCCAACAAGCCTGAAAAGACGCCAAAACCACGAGGCAACCAGGTTTTAAGAGAGGAAGATGAAGGAGTTTTGGAATTGACCCAAAATGGCCAATAGAACTACAGTTTCAAGTCAGTAACCACTCCCACAGGGGCAGGCAGGCTGCTCAATGTTTTTCACTGCCACCGATCAGCAGAGAGACTTCCCTTTAGCCCAAGCAAAAAATGGCCTCATTATTTTCCACAAAGATAGTGTTTCTCTGCAGACTGACACTTCTTTTTTTTTTACTTAAAGCAACTTCTGAAAGTAACATTAACCAGTCCATTTACTTACCAGCTTTCTTTCCAAATTTTGCGAATAAAGGAGAGTACATGCTACACCTCCTTGATGTACACGGGCAATTACATTTTACCTCCACAGGACTAAACAGTTTAGAAAGTCAGACAAGCTTTTTGTATCGTTCTCTACAAATCACCTAGGCCAATCAGTTCCTAAAGTCACCATAACTAAATGGATTACAGACTGTCTTGTCGATTTACTCTAAGAAAGGTATGACTCTGCCAAAACTCCTCCAAGCTCTCTATACTAGATTAGCTGCATGGTCCAAGGCTCATACCTTTGTTTCACATTATGAATTAGAATCCTATCTAGAAATAGTCTTCTTTGGTTCAGCAGTATTCTGCAATAGCCTTCAATGAGGGCCACCCAAAGCGAACGTAGTTTGGGACTCTGTCCCATAAATGAGGAAGAATGAAAAGAACATCAGATTTTAAGTTCTGTACTTGCCATACCTCTAGGCATCTGCATTGTCCATTTTCATTCTTCAGCCCCCCATTCATTTTCTCTTTTTGGATGGACCTATTAGACTGTTTTTTGGAGCCTGCAGTTCCTGGTTTGAGCCCTGTCTTTTCTATCTACTTTTTATGTTTGTCTATTAGTAGATAGGACAGCAAACTAAATCTGAGCTAATGGGGATGGAGTTGGGGCATTATGGGTAGAGGGAGGAGCTCAAGAGTTGGATCCGAAGTCTGTAATATGCGGCCGAGTCGGATCTGAGACCCCCATAAGGGGAAGAATGAAAATGGACAACAGATGCCTAGATATTTATCATGTTACACTGCTGCAGTCATCACACTTGGGTTATCCTGCTGTCAGACGGTCCCACAGTCGGCCAGAGTTCCAAAGTCTTGATCCAGCATCGGTTGCTGTCGCCTCCTCCCTGATGTCAGTGCGACAGAAGTATAAAAGATGCAGCTGACGCCATTTTCTTCAATCTTTCTTGCCGCGCGGTGCCCGAAGCAGAGGCAGTTCACAAGTGCTGCTCGGCCTACTCCTGAGATTTTCATTCCGAATCCAGAACCAAAGTCTTCTAAAAAAGCTAAGTACCCCATTGGGGAAACTTTTTCTTGCCTCAGACCAATGTCAGTAAAAGTTAATAACTGTATTTCTTGTGGGAAGCAAATACCTCATAAGGATTTCCACTCCTGTTGTATTCCATGCCTAGGCCCTGACCACGACGTCACTGGTTGTCGGTTTTGTGCTAGGTTTAACAAGCGCATTATTAAACGTCGGTTTGATTTTGCCCGACATTATTTTGGTAGAAAATTCAATTACACTATGCCGTCAGTAATTCCAACTACCGCAATGCATAAAAAGGACAAGGACAGGCATCAGAGGCCCAAAACTGACAACGAGGCCTCTTCTAGGCCGGTCGCCGGTTCTCCGGTTTTCTGCGAGGCACCTACGCAGCCCCTGACTACCGCTTCCACAGAACCACAGACCACGTCCGACTCCCACGTGGAGCTGGCTGGGCCTTTGGACTCACTAGGCCTTCAGCTTTACCGATCCTAAACCTACTGAGGGAATCGAAGTAGCTGAGCAATCCACAGTTACAGAGGGTGTTATCAGACCTACCCAGTTAACCATTAAACCCTCTGTTAAGTCTAAGCCCCCCTTAAAAGCAAAGAAACAGGCACAACTCTCTCCAGGACAGGCTTCCATGCCTAAGAAACAAATACTAAAAATGGCCGAGGACCTAATCACCCTGATCAAGGGGTCCCATCCCCCTCCTAATAAAAGGCCCAGACAGGATGCAGTCTATGAATCTTCTGACCAGGTGTCCATTTCCTCTGACTCTTCCTCGGACCTAGGATATTCTTTACCCCCATATGAGGATTCTGACGCTGAGGAATCTATTCCGTCAGCCTCTCCACCTGATGTCTCAGTTGAAACAAAAGATGCTTCCAGATTCAGATCCTCCTAACTTAAAAGAAATGCAGGATTTATTGCATGCTGCTGAACAAGTAGGAAAACATACTTTGCAATGTGGGTTTGACTCCTTAGAGGGCCTCCTGTAGAGCAGCAGTTACAGGCTGTGTCATTAGAAGGCATGCTTGGTTAAAAGAACATACATTACCAGATCATGTTAAGGTAAAATTATTGGATGCACCTTTGCAGCGGGATGTGCTGTTTGGAGTTAAGGCAGAGGAGGTATTAAAGAAGATGGAGGATAAGGCAAAATCTATGCAAACGGTGAAAGATTTCTTACAGGTTCAGCCTCCTCGTTTTAGCAGAAATTGGCCAACAAAGAATTGGTTCATTCCAGTCACAGACAGACCTCAAAGGGGCCGATACAGACGTCCAAGAGGTTGAGGTCAAACACAAGGCCCTTACAGGCCTCGACAGTGGGGCACACCAGGCCAGAAAGAAGGAGAAGATGGGCCTCAATCTTATAAAAAAACAGACTCAATGACTTTCCACTACAGCTGCCAAACAGCTCTCTCTTGGCAGCCCCCTTAGGAGGAAAACTGGCACTTTTCTATCACAACTGGCATTGCATCACCAAAGACAAATGGGTTCTCAACATTGTATCTCAATGTTACAGGTTCCATTTTCACACCCTACCAAGGCTAAAAGGGAATGCCAAATCGGCCACCAAATCAATGGGCGGAGGCTCAAAGCCAAATTACAGCACTCATGGACATGAGAGCTATTCAAAAGGTACCACCACAGGAACAAAGACAAGGATTTTACTCAAGACTCTTTCTGGTTCCCAGAAAGGACAAAGCCTGGAGACCCATTCTGGACCTTTCTACACTAAACACTTACCTGGATGTACTGAAATTCAAGATGTTGACACTACAGCAGCTTCTTCCCATGCTGGCCAAGAAAGCTTGGCTCATGACATTGGACCTCAAAGAGGCATACCTGCCTGTCCCTGTCAGACAAAAGTGCAGAAGATACCTCAGGTTTCTAGCTGGTTCAATGCATTATCAATTCTCTGCACTGCCCTTTGGCTTATCTACTGCGCCCAGGGTCTTCACAAAAAGCCTGGCACCAGTAATTGCATTTTGAAGGCAAAAAGGAATTAAAATTTATCCATACCCGGACGACTGCCTGATTCAAGCAGAGAGCAAGGACATTCTACTAAAGCATCTGGCGTACATAAAAAAGTTATGAAGTTGCCTGGGGTACACAGTAAACAAAAAGAAATCAAACCTTGTGCCCTCACAACAGATAATATTCCTGGGTGCCAGCTTGAACACAACGGCCCAGATGGCTTATCTCACGCCAGACAAGCAAGGATAACTGACTCAATATTTTCAATTAATGGCAACAAAGACCCAACTCCCTGCAAGAAAAATTCTGCAGGCCTTGGGCTACATGGCATCGTGCATACTACTAATTCCATACCTAAAGAGCGTATGGTCTCAACACTGTCAAAGTTTAGAAACAGTTATACCTCTAATTCCTTGCCTGCAACAGGAGTTTCGATGGTGGGCACAAGCTTGTCACCTCAACAAGGGACAGCCTTTCACTCAACCCACAGCCAGGCAAACACTGACAACAGATGCATCGGATTACGCCTGGGGAGCACACATGGCAGGAAAATGTATCCAGGACGAGTGGCCCACAGAGCAAAGACATCTCCAATCAAAAAGAGATGCTAGCTGTACAAAATGCTATTATAGCTTTCAAGGACCTACTGCATCCAGGGCAATTACTACTAAAGACAGACAACACCACAGTTATGTGGTACATAAACAAGCAAGGGGGCACACACTCCTACCCCCTCTGCAGACAAGCCATAACCTTGTGGAACACAGCTCTAAACTACCAAGTTCATCTGCAAGCACAATTCCTGCCAGGAGAGAAAAAACACACTGGCAGACAACCTAAGCAGAAACTTATGGACCCACATGAATGGGAACTGAATCCACAAATATTCAGAATGATAACACAAAAATGGTGGAACCCGGAAATAGATCTGTTTGCTTCCTCAAAGAACTGCCAATTACAGAAATTTTGCACAAGGAGCTACCATCCACAAGCATGGAAAGTGGATGCCCTCTCATTCAGCTGGAAAAAACTGCAAGTATATGCCTTCCCTCCTTTACCTCTCCTTTCAAAGGTACTTATAAAAGCCAGGCAGGAAGAGCCAAAAATTATCCTGATTGGGTACCAGTGCTGGCGTGGCCAGTCTGGTACAATCTTAAAGAACTTAACACAAGAACCACCCTGGAGTTTGCCTCAAATCCCACAGCTGCTGACACAGCACAACAATCAGATACTTCACGGCGAGCTAAAGACCTTAAATCTAGCTGCATGGAAAATTCCTTAGCCAAGCAAGCAATGCCCGTCTTCAAAGCTGTTATGGATGTTATTCTGGAGGCCAGAAGGCCTAGCACCAGGAAAGCATACTCGTATAAATGGAAGAGATTCTGTGCCTGGAACCAAGCACACAACCTTGACCCTCTTGTCCCAAACATTCCTCAGATACTGCAATACTTAACTGAGATGCTGGACAAGGGCCTCTCTTTTTCATCCATCAAGATCCACGCCTCAGCTATCCCTGCTCATTACAACACGGATCCACCAATTTTTTCTAATCCTTTGCTCAAACAATACCTCAGAGAGGCTAAAAACATAAGACCGCCCCATAGAGCACCCACACCAACTTGGGACCTCAACTTTGTTTTGGAAAAGTTAACTTTACCTCCTTTTGAGCCAGCTAACACAGCAGAATTAAAATACATCTCTTGGAAAACTGCTGTGCTACTGGCAATAACATCAGCACGAAGAGTTTCAGAATTACAGGCACTAATGGCAGTGGAACCTTTCCTCATCTTCCACCAGGACACGGTGTCTTTACGAACTAACCCTACGTTTATGCCAAAGGTGGTATCAAGTGTGGCTCTAAACCAAACTATTCACTTGCCAACATTCTATCCAAAGCCACAGAACAAAGGGGAGAGACTATTACATTCTTTGGACATTCACAGACAGTTATGCTTCTACTTGGACAAAACCAAAGCTTTCAGAAAAACTGAACAATTATTGGTAGCATATGCTGCAGGAGCACAGGGAAAAGCCATTTCAAAGCAGACTATTTCAAAATGGATAGGACACTGTATACGTTTCTGCTATACCCACCATGGGAAACCTGTATCTAGCAGCATCAGATCTCACTCCACAGGGCAACAGCCACTTCAACTGCCTACCTCAGAGGAGTACCTACCAAGGATATTTTGGAAGCAGTCACATGGAGTTCTGTGCATACTTTCACCAAACATTACCATTTGCCTTTATACTCCAAATCCAGAGCTGGCTTCGCCACTGCTGTACTGCAGGGCCTTATAGCCACCCCTAATGCTTTATAGATCCAGCCTCCCTACCTCAGCTTTGGGACTCCACCCAAGTGTGATGACTGCAGCAGTGTAACACGATGAACATAGTACAGTTTTGTACCTACCATAAATGTAGATGTTCGAGTGTAAACACTGCTGCAGTCCAGGTTACCCTCCCTCCTTCCCCTCTTACTTTCTGGTTCTTACCTAGGGCATCTACCCTTTATTACCTATGGGGAGTATTTGCTGGTAACTAAAAATGGTTGTTTGCTTTCATTTATGTATTTTTTACTAACAATTTGAATTGCCTACCTAATTGGGGGCACCTGACATCTGGGGCAAGAAAAGCTGAAGAAAATGGTGTCTGCTGTATCTTTTATACCCCTGTCGCACTGACGTCAGGGAGGAGGCGACAGCAACCGACGCCGGACCAAGACTTTGGAAGTCTGGCTGACTGCAGGATCGCCTGACGGCAGAATAACCCAAGTGTGATGACTGCAGCAGTGTTTACACTCGAACATCTACATTTATGGTAGGTACAAAACTGTACTTTATGGTGAGTACATAACTTGTAATTAAGAAAAAGAAAAATGACATGAGATGTAAAGGTGATAAAAGAAATGATGAAATGTGGGAACTTCAAGCTGGGAAAAGTAGAGTATGGGCATACAAAAGGGGAATTTTTTAAACTGAGAGAGATTATGTATTCAAGTGAAGTAAAGGAAGTGACAGGTGGGGTAGTAATAGAATTTTCAGATAACAGAGCAATACTGTCCGTGTTTGGTGATTAATTAATTCATAAAAGAAGATACAGTTATAAAAACTGTTAATGCGATGCGAGTTAAAAGAAGGAAATAAAGGGAAGGGAGACTACAAAAGGAACATACAACAGTGAGGGAGAATTTTATAAAAGTTGGACAAAATGGTGCACAATATGTCAACACTGTGGTATAGAGGGATAAAGCCCTAACTATGGCCCGGGCAACCCAAGTTCAATTAGAATCTTGGACATCTGTGGTGATGGCAGGGAGAGATGGGCCTGCACTTTCCAAGTGGGTGGGCATTCACGATGGTGTTCCATGAGGGCAGAGCGCATCCCCCAATAAAAGGAGTAGGCCTCGGATGAGGTTTGTGAACACGGGAGGGGACAGAGAATGGGCAGGTCATAAAGAAACAAAAACTCCCCTCACAGAAGTAGTTGTCCAGATCCCCCTGGATGCCCTTAAGTTCCACTGACTCTAGCCCTAAATGGAGAAAGTCTGGGGGGTTAGCCAGGTGGCTGCTAGACCCCAGTAATGGATGTGGGCCTGTAGATAAAGAGCAGAAGAATGATGCAGGGGAAGAGGAAGAAAAAGTTTTAAAAAAATTTGCAGTATGAAAACATGGTGAAAGATTTTGAGAAATGAATGAAATAAGGAAGTAATACAGTAAGCAAAATAGAAAATTGTATGAGAAAAATAAAGAAAAAAATGGCAATGGTGTATAGATCGAAATATTTTTAAGGGAAAACAAGAAGTTTTTCCTCTTTTGTGAAGCTAAATGGATTTGTTATGTGAGAATGGGTTGGTAACATGTATATAAAATGAATTATGGAAATAGTAAAATATTTTTAGAAAAAATGGTTAAGTAACATTTGAAAGGGGAAGGTAGAAAGTAAAGAAAATTTTGGGTAGAGCAAATATAAATTAGAAGAAGCTAGACTTGAATAAAAAGAATTAGAATAGGTTGTAAAAGAAGGGAAGGAGGAATCAACACCAGGCTTGGAATGGTATGGATATTATAAGGGGATGTAAATGTGATGTAAGGGGGAAGTAAATAGTAGAAATACTAAACAGTTGGTTACTGGAAGAGATAGAAGATAAGATATGTGCTAGGGTGGTTAAATGTGTGTGGAAGAAAGATGACAAAAAATAATGTAGATGCCAGTAACACTGGGGAGTGCTGATTATAAAACCTTCATGAAAGTATTGCAAAAAAGCATGGAGACTGTTTTGGAAGAAGTATTATGGAAATGGATATATGGAGGAAAGGAAAAATAAGTAAAGGACATGTCAAAATAATATCTCTTACTACTTGTATTACTACTAAGGGAAAATAAAGATGTAAGGTTGGTTGTGTGTGAGCATTTCACTCTAACTCATTAGACAAAGTGAGATATTTTAGGGAAATATGAGATAGAGAGGTGTTATGAAATGTTTTAGATGAAGGTTATGGTGAATGGTTGGTTAGGAAAGAAAACCAGTGTTGAAAAAGAACCAAACTGAAAGTAGACCGAAGGGGGGTAATACTGTGCCATTAAAAAGCCTTTAACAGATCCACATTAAAACCATTCAGAGTAGAAAAGAATAAAACGTTGGGCACTTTAGTCACTACACTGGACTTCATCAGAATCTTCTTTCAGCTGCTCCCGTTAGGGGTCGTTACAGCAGATCAACTGTTTCCATTTCTTCCTGTCCTCTGCATCTTGCTGTGTCACACCAACCACCTGCATGTCCTCTCTCACCACATTCATAAACCTTATCGTAGGCCTTCCTCTTTTCCTGTTACCTGGCAGTTTTATCCTTAGCATCTTTTTTCCAATATACTCTGCATCCCTCCTCAGCACATGTCCAAACCAATGTAATCTTGCCTCTCTGGCTTTGTCTCCAAACCTTCCAACCTGGGCTGACCCTCTAATATACTTATTCCTAATCCTGTCCATCCTCGTCACACCCAGTGCAAATGTTAACATCTTCAACTCTGCCACGTCAAGCTCTGACTCCTGCCTTTTTGTCAATGCCACTGTCTCCAACCCATATAACATAGCTGGTCTCACTACCCTCTTGTAGACCTTCCCTTTCACTCTTACTGGTACTCGTCTGTCACAAATCACTCCTGACACTCTTCTCCACCCACTCCATCCTGCCTGTACTCTCTTCTTCACCTGTCTTCCACACTCACCATTACTCTGAACTGTTAATCCTAAGTACTTAAACTCATCCACCTTTGCCACCTCTACTCCCTGCAGCCTCACCATTCCTCTATCCTCCCTCTCATTCACGCACACATATTCTGTCTTAGTCCTGCTTACCTTCATTCCTCTTCTCTCTAGAGCATATCTCCACCTCTCCAGGGTCTCCTCCACCTGTTCCCTACTCTCACTACAGATCACAATGTCATCTGCAAACATCATAGTCCATGGGGACTCCTGTCATGAAGTGCAGTGGATTAACAAGGAGGAAGTAAGGATAGCTATGAAGAGGATGAAGAACGGAAAGGCTGTTTGTCCAGATGACATACCTGTGGAAGCATGGAGGTGTGTCGGTGAAATGGCAGTGGAGTTTTTAACTAGATTGTTTAATGAAATCTTGGAAAGGGAGAGGATGCCTGAGGAATGGAGAAAAAGTGTTTTGGTACCAATTTTTAAGAATAAGAGTGATGTGCAGAGCTGTAGTAACTACGGAGGGATTAAACTGATCAGTCACAGCATGAAGTTATGGGAAAGAGTAGTGGAAGCTAGGTTAAGAAGGGAGGTGATGATTAGTGATCAGCAGTATGGTTTCATGCCAGGAAAGCGCACTATAGATGCAATGTTTGCTCTGAGAGTGTTGATGGAGAAGTACAGAGTGGGTCAGAAGGAGTTGCATTGTGTCTTTGTGGAGTTAGAGAAAGCATATGACAGGGTGCCTAGAGAGGAGTTGTGGTATTGTATGAGGAAGTCGGGAATGTCAGAGAAGTATGTAAGAGTGGTACAGGATATGTACGAGGGTAGTGTGACAGCGGTGAGGTCTGTGGTGGGAGTGACGGATGCGTTTAAGGTGGAGGTGGGATTACATCAAGGATCAGCTCTGAGCCCTTTCTTATTTGCAATGATGATGGACAGGTTGACAGACAAGGTCAGACTGGACTTCATCAGAATAAAGGCAGTTAAATCACTCTGATACTTATACAAGTCGTCATTTTAGCCATCCTATTGGGTAACAAATCAGTAAGCTATTTCAGTTAATTTGTTCTTATCCTTTCTCCTTTTCCAGAAAAAAAATTATATATAGATTTGTACTGATGTATTTGTTAAGAATTGTCCAATATTGTCTTCCTCCAGCTGTATAAAATTCCTTAGTATTGTATTTGTTGAACTTAAACTATGTATGTTTCTCCTTATTGTAAAACTAATGTTATTACTCTGTGTCATCTAAATTTAACATGGAGTTTTTCTCCCTGAGCCTACACTGAAAATGTGTTTCTGACCCAGTTGACTTTCCCGGTCAACAAATGTAAATAAAAAGGCAATTGAAGTTGTAAAAGCCATACGAAGGAGACTCTTAAATGACCTATGCCCAGACAGTACAAAACATAAAACAATGTGTATGTAATGATTTAAAAACATTTAAATACATGATGTAACTAAGAAATAAAAAAATGTGTGCAACAAAAAGTATCACTCCATAAGACTAATCCTGTTCCCAACGTTTTACACATTAGAATGATTAGGCAATACAGCATAGATATAAGGAAGACTTAAGGCACAAAGCAGACCCTATAGAAACCATGTCCTTAAAATGAGACTGTACTAATGGTATGGTTTGAATTGCCACCTAAGCTCCTCCCATTCTAGCATGTCTTTCCATGGGCTTCCCCAGGCAGTATTCTCATTGCTGTCCAGAATGTAGAATTTGAAATAGTGGACATTATCTTTAATATGTCTGTACAAGATGTTCAAATTTTCCCTCCTAATATATAAATATTACTGATAAAAAAGAAACAAAAACCTCTTGAAAATAAAAACAGAAGCTCCAAAAGCCATGAGTGTAGAACTGAAACGACTTTAATTCACAAATCCAGAAAAAAGCGTTTTCGCTCCTGTAACAACAGAAGCTTCTTCAGCATATGCAAAACAACTGTTCAAATGATTTAAAAACCTTCATTAGTGACAAGATGTTGATGTCACTCGTGGCTTTTGGAGCTTCTGTTTTTATCATATAAATATTGGTATATTCTCATTTTTAAAGATTTTTCCATTTTTCCTACATGAAAACCTTGGCAGGATTGACACTGGGCCAGATACACAACCCTAGAACTGTAGCAATAATACTTGTACTTTAAAAGACTTTACCATAATTTGCTGTGTCAACCCCTCCAAAATGTACCTGCACTGGTTGGATGGGCCACATTTCTTTCATTTGCCCATGTTCTTGTCTCAAGCTGACTCTCTCAAAATGTTAAAGCAAGTGTCTTTTCTATATACAGATAAGGGAGAAGGACCTAAAATATCAAATTGCCCCCCTCCAATATTAAACACCTTGCAAGTTTTCTGAATCGCAACATTGATGTCTTTAACATCCAGGTTGTAGGTCAGGATTGTACAATACCCATCCTTGTTGTTGCGGATAGTCACTAATGGGACCCAAACTCCCTCTCCCTAAAATGGGAGCAAACACTGATTGCTCTCATTTAAAAATTACTTCCTCTATGATACCTTGAACAAAAATGGAAGGATACCCCTGTCTCATGAACATTGATTTTAACTTTAAAGTTTCCTATAAGAAAACTTCATGTTGCGAAATCATATGTTTGAGTCTCGCCATTTGACTATAGCTCTTTTTTGATATACTGGATGCCAACTTTTAAAATGCAGTAATGAATATGAATATGCTGGCTTCCTGTAAATGGTGGACTTGAACCTCTGCTGAGATATATTTTTGGAGATGGTGACGTCTAAATAGAGTCAAAAGAGGTACTTTTACTAAAATTCAAAAATGAAGTTGTGGTGTTCAAATAACAAAAGCATTCCTCAAGATACTCCATGCTACTCTTCCAAAAAATATCTTCAAGGTAACACCCATATAAAGAGCAATGTTCAAAGAAAGGGGAGGTCAAAACACATCTAAATTTCTACTCGGCCATGACCAGATTGGCAAATGTTGGCATGCATACAGCCCCCATAGGCACACCTGTGCTTTGCTTTAAAGAGTTGTCCTTCAGAATGAATAAAATTATTCTTAAGCACAACTTCCATCAGGTCAGTGTACAATTTTATTCTAGAATGGTCCAAAGTACAACTCCTACACAAAGTTGTAGAACCATTCAAGTCTGGTGTTGTGCATATAACTTGATAACAGGTTGACAGCATCAGAGGTAGCAAAGTAATGCCCTCATTATACAAATCTTTGAATACTAAGTCCCAGGAGTAGTTGTTGAGATAAGGGACATCTCCACAACACCCTTTAAATGATAATCAATATACTGGGCTAGAGTGAAAGTTTTAGAAAATTTGGCTCAACAATAAGACAAAGAGAATTTGCCAGAATTTATACAATATTGGGAGGAAAATTTTGAACAATTCCTTGTACAGACATAAAGACAATATCCATTATTTCAAGCCTTATGGTTTTTACAACTTCAATTGCCTTTTAATTAACTGAATTAGATTACTGACTTGTTACCCAATGGCACTTGCACAAATATCTGAGTGATTTAATTGCCTTTTATACATTGTAATAAGTCCTGTTTAGTGATGAAAGCGCTCACTGTTTTTATACTTTTCTACTCTGAATGATTTTAATGATCTATTAAAGGCTTTTTAATGGCGTAGTATTACCCCAATTCGTCTATTTTCAGTTTGGTTCTTAGTTTAGTTCTGTATTTTACATCGGTTACAATATTGAAAAAGGTATGAAACAGGGTTATCTTATCGGTATATGTTTGTACTAGTAATGATTGAAATAATACAAACATATTGGTGAAATGAGAGAAGCAGGAGGGGAAACTGAGAAAGATGCAAAACCCGTCTTTCATATGCAGGTAATTTAGTTGTAACAAAAATGTGGTATGGATGAAGGAAACTGTGGAAGGGAGGGGGTAAGTAAAGCTAGGTTAAGGTTAAATAGGTCAAAAAGTAAAGGGTTTGATGAAATATATTAGGAGCAAGGTTTAATGAAAATGGAAAAGAGAACAAAGGAGAGATTCTGAATGAAATAAAGTTTGTTACTTGCTGGATAACTTACTAATGATCCTTTAAAAAGAATGTATATTTAAGTACATATATACTGGGAAAGTTGGGGCATTTGGGTAGTTTACATGTTTCATGGGAAAAATAAAGGAATTGTAGAGTTTTAGTTTTATTTTGGGATCAAGACAATACAGTTAGACACGGAGTTGTAATTAAAAAGGGTTTACATTAAAAATCCAATTGTATATTTTGACATCACTTCACCTTTTTGGGTATTAAATGTATGAAGGCAAAAGAAAGTAGTTTGATAGGGAAATACTGTATGTGAAACATGGAGATATGGGAAAAAATGAGAAGGGAAACAAGATATAAGAAGACAAGGAGGAGATGGGGAAAATGTGATGAGATGAAGTTATGTAAAATATAATGGAGAACTGTTTAAAAAATCCATGGAAAGATCATAAGGATGAGGTTAGAAAAGTAAAAAATAGAAGGTTAAGGTTTGGAGATTTTTGTGAGGCTATAGAGATTTTTTGTAAAGATTACTATTGGCTACTTTGTATAAAAAGATAATAAATGTAAATCATTTAAGGGAAGAAAATGTAATGATTATAAATAAGAAATGAAGCATTATTGTTTGGATTGAAAAGAATGAAGTTTTTTCTTTTTTGAAAAAAATTCAAAATTAGTACAAGTGAGAAGGTATTCGAAATATAAACAGAGATGTAATATTGTATGGAAAACATGAAAAATAAATGGCAAGTTGACAAATGAGATACTAATGTTAATAGTATAGGTGTTGTGAAAAAGGTGATGAATTGTATAAAAGTAGGAATGGTTGAGATGCGTTGGCTGAAATAAAAAGATGGTTGTGGAGAAAAGGCTAGAGGGATAGAATGAAAGATGGTAAAGTTTGGGAAATTGAAGGTGTGAAATACTGAAAGTATTGTAAATGTAAATATTGTAGAAATGTAGATACAATGTAAGTGATGTGATGTATTACGATGCATATAAATAAATAAACCCCTACGTTTGATAAATGCTTTGTGATCTTTTACATCCACCTGGGCTATCATCAGCTCAGGCATGTGGAACATCAGTTTAAAGCCTCATACAAAGTACACCACACTCAGGAGTGCAGCACCACTCTTAGTCTACACTGCAGTGTCAGTCCTGGAAATTAATTCAACTGCCTGGTATAGGAATAGAACCCAAAACCTTCTGATCTGGTTACAGAAATCCAGTTTGACCTGGACTAGGACCTTCATGTAAAAACTGAATAGGTGTATGCACTGTGAGCAGTCAGGATTCAGTGATGCGCTCTTGTAGTTGGAGGGCTGACTGGGGGGGGGGGGGTGGATAGGATTGAGCATCTACGAGAGACTTCTTCAAGGACAGGGCAAGACCTAAGGATATAATTACTCTGTTGACTGTTACAAGGAGACTGAGCTGAACAGCAGTGAACATTAGTAGTAAGGTGTAGAGAGCATAGAGTATGCCCTGATGTTCACTGGAGAGAGCTGTATAAATAGAAAATAGGGAGCAGGAAGTTGACTGCTCCTCTTTGGACAGGGGATCATTAGCACGAACACCAGGCATGAATTTCCACTTCCCCAGACAGTGCTTGAGGCTGGCTTTGCAAGTAGTCCTGGAGGTAGTTGCCTGATATACAGAAGGAATGTATCCCAAAAGTGGGGAAGGTGTTTAGTAAGAACCCTGCTCTGCTGGTAGGTGCTGCTGACCTTATAGCAAAGGTTTTGGTCTGTGGATTGGACGAATTGTTAGACTGCTTATTCTGCAGAGGTAGAGAAGGCCAAAATGTGCAGGGTCTTTCTTTGCATGAAATGCTAAGTAAAAGTCACTTGTCGTGTACCCATGTAAGAATGAACAAAGGTAAAGGGATTTTAGCCTGTCAGGGTAGCTTAAGTGACTCACACCAGTGTTTTTGTTAGTTAGGAGCCCTTGTAACTTTACATGGTTTACAGTGTGTTTAGGTTGGTACTTTCCAAATGGGGTGTTATAATCTATGATGGGTGTAATAAGGGAGGAGAGTACATGGATGAGGGCATCCTTTGACTTACATAAGTTGTCCTGACAGATCTGCTTTGTGAAGCAGAAGGATGTTTAACCACAACATGCATGATACTCAAAAGAGAATCAGTTTTCTGTGTTGGAACCCAAGATGTCCTATTGTCATGTTGCAGTATTCTCACATGTGGGATCCTCCGCCTCAGGCAACCTGAACATCTGGTTCATATACAAAAGCTTAGCCTGGCTGCTGTAAGGTGCATGGGAAGTCGCACACATGGATCTTAAACCGTGGGCCATAAATGTGATGTTCGCACGCAGAGACCTCAGAACTTCTCTGCCGCAGTCGAACATCATATCGCTCGTTCAGCTCCGTGCAAGTGACTCCTAAAAAGATTAGTACCCCATTGGGGAATCCTTTTTTACCTTTTCTGCTAAGCTTAGATTGCTGTTTAGCTTTTTTATCTAGCTCATTCTGGTCATATCATCTAGGAAGGGAAAATGTAATTGCGGTCGACAAATTCTACAGAAAGACAGCCATGACCTCTGCTTGTTTTGCTTAGGGCCATCCCACGACTGCAAAGCTTGTTCAATCTGCCAGTCATTTGTTCCTAAAACACTGTGTAGCTGTCTGACAGCCCTTAAGCTTTTTGTTGAAAACTAACGTCTGAAACGCCTTGCCCTTGATATCGAACCTGAACTGGCCATCCTGGTAGAACTGCCAAAAAACAAGGCCGAGGTAGCTAGGCCAGATACTGTGCCTCTGAGTACGGACATCTCGCCAGCTTCCAGTCTAGGGGCTGAGGAATGTCAGATAGGTCCGGTGACTTTGGTGGGTACCGTTTTGGAAGTCACCCTTGTTTCATCAGCCTGCATATTCGTGGAGGTACCAGCAACATCCGTTTCTGTTGTTGGGGGTAACCAGGTTCGCCCAAACGGCTAGTGTTACCATCTCTTACCAAGGAAGGCACGTCTACTCCTAGGCCGACGCTGGACATTAGGCCTTCGCCTACTCAACCAGGACCAAAGAAGACTCCTCTGAAAAGGAAGCAGAAGTCAAAGCATCACCCCCCCCCCCCCCCCCCCAGCAGAAGATTTGCCTGACTGGCAGGCGTTTTCACAGTCCTTTTTTCAGGACTTTATGGCCATGAGGCCTACTGGTTCTCAAACTCCTGCCCTTCCAACCTTGAGCCCCAGGCCTGCTTCTGCTGGTCCTATGCCATTTCCACATAAACATGAGGAAGATTCTTTCTTCTCCTATGCCTCACAGATAGCCTCCCTCTTGGAATACTGCTCCTGGGATGAGGATTCCTTGGAAGGGGACTCCCCACCTGAGAACATAACCTTTGGGGAAACCATTTCCAAAATAAGGGAATATTTTAAATGGGATTCTATTAAAATGACAGAAGTACAGAAGAGGCATTGCAAGCATCTGCAGATAGACTCTCCCTCTGCTATCCCTCCTGTTATACCAGCATACTTAGACGCCTTTGCCTCTGCTTCCAACACTCCAGAATCTCAGCCACCGGCCCCAAAAAGACCAGACAAGTTCTGCAAAGTTCCTGATGACTTTAAATTCCTCATTAAATCACCTATGGCTGACCCAGCTGTGATTGCTGTCTCGACAGACAAACAATCTAGGCAACTTCCCACTTCTCCCCTATTGCCATCAGATAAAGATAGTAAAGTGATGGACAGATTTTGAAAGAAGATTTACACATCTTCAACCCTGGCCTTTAGAGGCTTTAGCTACCAAAATCGTATAGTCAAGTACGCCTTAGACCTAGTCTTCTAGGCCACAAATCTGCTGTTCATGCCAGATTCTCCCACCAAACCTCAAGTTGCCTCTAAACTGTCTTTAGCTGCTCAAGTTGCCAGACATTCCATTAAATGCAGCTACGATGATGCAGAAGCATCAGCCAGGTCAGCTGCATCTGCTTTAGCTCTGCGTAGGTACTCCTGGCTCAGGCTACAGCCCTTGCCAGATGATTTCAAAAACAAAATAATGGATGCCCCTCTTGACAATATGTTCCCTTTTGGGAAGCAGTCAGCAGATCTGTTTAAAATCTGCAAGAGAAAAGCAAGGAGCTGCAGGATCTCGAGTATCTTTGTCTCCCCAGTACCTAAATTGCATAGAAACTACCCCACCAAACCAAGTTTTGTCAGGAAGGCCTCTGCATCCTCTACCTCCAAGCCAAGGAAAGGTGTCAAGAAACCTCCATCCTCCAGGACTAGCTCTTCTCACAGTATTCCAAGACAGCCCTTTTCTGACAGGCCTAACAGTGCATGACTGTCTAAACAGCCATCTCCTTCTCTCCCTTTCTGCGTGTCTCTCACTGTTTTCCCATGTGGCAACAAATCACCTCAGACAACTGGGTTCTTTCAGTTGTGGAAAAGGGTATCTCATGACCTGGCAGGAAAAACCTTCTCCAAAAGATATCCCCCTCCCTCCAAAAGCCAGATCCATTTCTTAGTTCGTCATTCAGGATTTGGCCCTAGAAGGAGCAATAGAGGGGGTCCCCCAGTACAAGAAGCTCAATGCTTCTATTCCAGGCTCTTTCTAGTCCCAGAAAAGATGGCCCATGGAGACCCATCCTGGACCTGTCGCTTATAAATCCCTTTCTGCATGTACTCACTTTTCTACATGCTATATCCCTTCAAACCCTTCCACTCTCAAGACTCAGTGGCTTTATGGCCACTTTAGACTTGAAGGTGGCATATCTTCACATCCCTGTCCACCCAGATTTTCACAAATTCCTGCATTTTGTTGTGCCATATCTTCACATCCCTATCCACCCGGATTTTCACAAATTCCTGCATTTTGCTGTGCCATCCTCGCACTATCAGTTTACTGCCTTGCCCTTTGGTTTATCTACAGCACCAAGGGTATTTACAATAGTAGCCTTCTGCAGAACAAAAGGCATACATATCTTCCCTTACTTGGACGACCTCCTCATCCAGGCAAAGAAAGCAAGTATCTTACAAAGACACCTCCAATTCACCGTTTCCCTGCTAGGAAGCCTGGGCTTCACAGTCAACCTACTAAAGTCCTCCCTGACTCCTTCCCAAGAGCAAATTTTCTCGGGGTGCAGAATACGCATGGATCTGATGAAGGCCTTCCTCCCACCAGAAGCTGTCTGTTCCCTGGCTTATTTCAGGATCTACTCCGAATGAGCTGCATTTCAGCCAGGGAGTTCCTTCACCTACTGGGTCTGATGGCAGCCACTCTTCCCATATTGCCCATTGCCAGATTACACATGAGGAAGTTCCACTGGTATTTGAAGAATGTTTGGTCCCAGCTCGTCCATCTACTAGACTTTCAGGTGCATTTCTTTACCTGTCTAAAGAAAGAATTAAGGTGGATTCACCAAATCCACCTGAATCCAGGATTCCCATTACAACCTGTCACGGCAGTTCAACAGATGTACACAGATGCAGCAGATCTGGGATGGAGGGCACTATGAATGGATTCCAGGTGTAGGGCAAATGGGAGCCCTGCCTTTGGAGAAAACACATTAACATCAGGGAAATGACAGCTCTTCTCCTAGCCCTGAAGCTTTTCTTTCCCCTCTTACATCCAAGTCCTCTTCAAATCTTCACAGACAACACCACAGTACTGTGGTACATCAACAAGCAGGACCAGGTCTTACTCTGCAGACTTGGCCGTACAAGCATGGGAGCCAACTACTCAATCCAGCGTAACACTACAGGCAGTGTACATCCCATCACAGAACAACAATCTGGCAGATGTCCTCAGCAGATCATTGTCTGAAAATCACAAATGTATGTTACACAGAGATGTTTTCCTGGACATAGTCCACTAGTGGAGTACACAACAGATCTGTTTGCCTCCCCTCAGAACAGACTACAATTGTTCTGCTCAAGGTCCCCCTCCTGACAAGCTTGGAGAGTGGACACCTTCTCAATTTCCTGGAAGGGGATGTTCCTGTATGCATTTCCCCCTTCCCCCCTAATACAGAAGGTCCTGCTGAAAATTCAGCAGGACAAGCCAAAAATCTTGCTGGTGACCCCCTATTAGCCAAGTCAGTATTGTTTCCCCTTCTTTTGTCACTAGCCAAGGGCAGTCACCACAATTTGCCTCACAAGGTGGACCTCCTAACACAACAGAAGGGATCTCTCATCCACTCACACTTGCAAACTCCTCAGCCTTACCCTGTGGGCAATAAACGTTTGATCCCTTTTAGACACCTTTACAGAGAGGGCGTGCTATGTCCTGCAGGAAGCTAGGAAATCTACTACTAGGAGATCCTATTTATCCAAATGGAAAAAGTTCTCCAATTGGTGTCTTCAAAGGCAACTAGACCCCTTTCAGGCAGATATACCTCTAGTTTTGTCCTGTTTGTGTGAGCTTGTGAACTTTTATATTTTTCAGTGAAAGTCCATTTGTCAGCTATCTCAGCCTGTTCATCCCAGAGGTGAAGCTTTCTCAAGGGGTTCCTTCACATCAGATCACCAAGAAAACCCATCCCTCCTCCTAGGGACTTTAATTTTCATTCTGGCGAAATTTACTACTACTCCTTTTGAACCTGCAGCTTCAGCCACATTAAAAATGTGTAGCTGGAAAACTGTTTTGCTTGTAGCCCTAACTTCGGCCAGAAGAGTTGCAGTTACAAACACTCACGACTATTCCACCTTACCTAATTTTTCATAAGGATAGGGTGTCTCCTCGTACTAACCTCTCCTTCATGCCTAAAGTGGTCAATGAGCTTTCCCTTAACTGCTTTATTCATTTACCCACCTTTTTCCTTCACCACAGATTGACAGTGAGAGAGTGCTCCATTCCCTGGATGTTCACAGGCAACTTGGGTTCTGTCTGGATAAGACCAAGGACACAAAGTCCAACCAGCTCTTTGTATTCTTTCACCCTAGGGCTCTGGGGAAAGCTGTATCCAGACAGACTATATCTTCAATGATCTCCAAAACTATAGCCTTTTGCTACTCCTTCCATGGAAGACAATTACTCCACACAGTGAAAGCCCACTCTACCATGGTTGTGGCCTCTTCAGGGGCTTTCCTTAAAGGCTTAGATACAGCCACCATCCTAGAGGCAGTTACGTGGTCCTCCATCCACACTTTCACTAAACACTGCAAATTGGATTGCATCTCTAGAGCTAGGGCAGGATTTTCTAAAGCCCTCCTACATGGATTCTTGATGACTGCATCATCTTCCTCCACCCATATCACTGGTTGAGCTTTGGTACTCTCCTGCATGTGCGAATACTGCAACATGAGAATAGAAGGACATAGAATAGTTGTGTAAAATCTTATCATAACCATAGATGTCCTTCTCTTCCATGTTGCAGTATTTCTACCCCTCCCTCTTATCCCCTATAGGACCTTTTCCCTTATCTGGATGGCATCTTTTCAGCTGACCTTAGACTGTTGTTTGACTGGCTGTTCAGTTCTGAGGTCTGTGTGTGTGTGCAGATGTCACATTTATGGCCCATGGTTTATGGTCCCTGCGTGTGATGTTCCACGCACCTTACAGCAGCCAGGCTAAGCTTTTGTATATGAGCCGGATATTCGGGTCGCCTGAGGCGGGGGATCCCACATGTGAGAATACTGCTGCATGGAAGAGAAGGACATCTATGGTTATGGTAAGATTTTACACAACTGTTCATTTCTAGTGAACTTCTCTTTTGTAGTGGCACTACTGATGTGGTAACATGAGGGGCAAGGACTTTGTCAAAGGTAACTGTGCTGTACTTTAGGTATTTAGGGTGAACCCATGGTTAATGCATCAGGCATTGCTTTAATCCAGATCTTACTTGGGAATGGGTCTCATGATGGCAATTAACAGTTGCAATTAATTCTAGAGAGATTGCCTTAGCAAGATACCACCATGATCCCTCAGGCCAACCAAGGTGCATCCAAGGTGATTGCTAAGGCCACAGTCCTCACAGTAGGAAGTTCCTGCTGTCAGGTGGCAGTGTCTGACCCAGTAGAAGGATGCATTGGCTGAGGTGGAAGCAGATCATAAGGGCAATACTAATTGGCTATTACGAAGGCTGTGAGGCAGACATGGTAAGGGCAGAACGAGTTGTACAGTGGAAGTTTGTCGCATGTATTAAGAAAAGACGTGATCTGTTGTCAGTCTTCATTTGTTCTTAGCTGTTGGGTATCTGTTCTGATCCTCAGAACCAGTCCGGCCATTATACAGTTCGCGCCAGCCAAAAATCTCTCAAGCTACTAGTCTATCCACAATGCCCCTCTCCCATTTACCTCAGATCTTGTTTGCCTCTCTTATAGCAAGACGTGTCAGCCAACTGTCATCTCACAGCTAAGTAAATTTTAAAATATATCGGTCTTTCTTCCCTTTGTTTTCACGAAACTTTAATTTTCTTCATATTTCTATCCACCTTATCCTCTGAGTGTGTGTTTCCATACCTGTTGGTGTTTTCCTACCATCTCTGGTAGTCTAGTCTTTCCTCTCTCTTTCTCTTTACCATTTTGGTAGTTCTTTCTACCATCATTGGTAGAACTTCCTTCTTTTCCTTTCTTTGATTGTGAGTGTGGTGTGTTTGTTGTCTTCTCTGCTGCTTGTCAACATGGCAGAAAAGTCTAAGAACATGACTGGTTTTAAAGAGTGCCAGGACTGCGTCCAAAAAATGCCTAACTCTGACAGGCATTCGGCTTGCGTGTATTGTCTAGGGGCTCCTCATTTAGATATTGAGTGTACTGTCTGCCAGGCCTTCAGTCCTAGGGCCTTGGTAGAATGACAAAATAAGCTTATTCTTAAAGGGCTTCTTAAGTCTCCATTTGAAGGAGCTTTATCCAAGGCCAACAAGTGTCCTAAGGCCTCTGGTTCCAAAAGCAGTTCCTCTGTGCCAACTTCTCCATTGGCACCAAGATCAAGACCTTTCAGTCATCAAAATCAGTGTCCTCAGTGATGGACTCTTCAGGGGAGTCTAGGTGTTTTCTCGTACGTGTTTTCTTCCGAGGAGGCTCCTGAGTGGGAATGTCTGAGGAGGTCTGGGAAGAAGGGTGGTCCTCAGTCGGGGGATATCTTGCAACCTTGGAGCTTGCTGTCCAGGCGCGGAGGTTGGTGGAAGTTCTATGCATCATCATCAATCTTCGCCTTAAGGTCCTAGAACTTTTTGCCATATTTTACTAGGCTCCAGAGGGATCTGATCAAGGAACTACCAGACACCCTATCAGGAGCTGTATCTGATAAGGTCCAAGAAAAAGTGTCCTCTCTGTTAGCTACCCTGGAGTCTATTTCCAACCCATCCATGAGGCTCATTTCACATGCAGCCGAAGGGATGACCGGGTCAGCTGGTTCAGACATTGGTATTAGAAGACATGCCTGGACGCCCTGTGTGAGTTTGCGGAGCCATTCAATTCTTCCTTCATCCTTTTGACAGATCTTTGTTCGGCCCCAGAGTTAAAGAAACTCTAGTCAGGTGTAAGAAGGATGGGATGACCCTATCTGATGTGGGCATATGTTTTTCCTCCCCCCAACAATCCTGTGCTAGGAATCGGTGAAGTGGGAAGAATTGGTTCAAAAAGTCCCAAGGGCTTTTCCAAGATGCACATGGTGAGAGCTTCCCTCAGGACAGAGGGGGGAGCTTTAATGGAAGATGAAAACCCTGAGACAGAGGTGGCCTACAGAATCAGGGTTCCAGAGACTTTCTCTGGCTAGCCCTTCCTGCGCTTCTGAAAGGGGGTCCAATTGCTTACTTCTGAAAGTGGTCGGGGGAAGATTTGCTCTACATGCAAAAGCCTTGTGAGAGATGTCCACAGATTGGGTGCAGAGAATTATTACCAGAGGTTATTCTGTCCCCTTTACCCTTTATCCCAGACGAACAAGTCTCCCTGATGTTCCACTCAGAGAGACCAAGCAGCCTTAGAAATTCAAAAGCTGCTACAAAAGAGTCATCCAAGAAGTCCCACCAGTCCATATAGGATCCAGATTTTACTCAAGATTCTTTAGTGCCAAAAAAGGGGACTGGAGACCTGTACTCGATCTCAGCATTCTAAACAAATTTGTTCAAGTCCAAATTCCAGATGATCATGATTCAGTCTATTCTTCCCCATTTTGAGGAAAACAATTGGATGTGCTGTACAGACATTTGAGAAGTGTGCTACCACATAAAATTGGACAAACGTTCCAGAATGTTTCTGTGCTTTTGGCTGGGAGCCAGTCATTTTCAATCCAGAATGCTGCCCTTTGGTCTCACCCACAGCTCTCAGGGTGTGCACCAAATGTATGGCAGCAGTGACAGCTCACTTGAGACTGCATGGATTCAGTGCGTTTCCATATCTAGATGACTGGTTCATCACCAATCCCACCAGGCATCTACTTCTTCTAACAAAATAATTAATTTTGCACTTGTTCCTAAGCTTGGGAGTCACAGTCAAAATATCAACTAAGCCCCTCTTGAAATTTAGAAATTCATAGGAGCTCGTCTGATCACCATCTCTGGAGTAGCCTCTCTTCCCCAGCACAGATTGCACAAGGTAAAATCCCAGATACATCCCATTCTTTGCAAAAACAAAGTTCCAGCGCTTCTGGTCCTTCAAGCGTTGAGTCCATGGCAGCAACCATCACTCTAGTTCCATTAGCAAGGTTCCACATGCCACAAACAGCAAAAAGGTAAACAAACCAATGAATCCAAAAAGATGGCTCACACCAGTTGCAGGCAAACGTCCTGCAGTTGCAGGGTCTGATGAAGTTCCTGTATTGGTTTAAACTTGGGATGAAAGCGCTTACAAGCTTTCAATGCTGTTTTGAATAAAACGTTTAACTGCAACTGGTGTGAGCCATCTTTTTGAGGTTCCACATGCGCCTACTACAGTGGTTTTTAGCTTCACAATAGTGTATTCTAACCCATCCAGTGAACTACCCCATATTAATCACCAGCTGCTGCAAAAAAGACCTGTCCTAGTGGATGGAATCCAAGGAAATCCTGTTAGGCCTTCCCTTTGTTCCCCCCCTCAACCCAGGGCCATAGTAACCATGGATGCGTCCCAGATTTTTTTTTTTTTGGGGGGGGGGGGCATTATCTAATAACAGTCCAAGGCCCTTGGTCTCTGATAGAGGCCAACCTGCATAACAGTGTCCTGGAGTCGAGGTCAGTACTTCTAGTGTTGCATGCCTTTCAGTCTGTCCTCCTTCTCAAGACCATTGAGATCCAATCAGACAACAAGTCTGTGGTCTAGAACATCAACAAACAAGAGAGAACAAAGTCCTACCCCCTGTGTCGAGAGGCCCTGAGAGTGTGGCAATGGGGTATTTCCTCCCAACTGCTTTCTGATGACAATTCACATCCCAAGGAGTTCAAATGTGATAGCAGACGAACTAAGCAGATGCATTCTACTGCCTCATGAGTGGTCTCTCAATCTGGAGATAGCAAGGAAGTTTTTCGTTGCTGTGGCTAGCCTTGCTGCAACCTTTTTGCATCACCCCCAGATGATAAGTGTAAAAGCTACTTTGCCCTGATCCTCCCTCAGAGGCAGTCACCGAGGGACACTGTTCTCCTCAATTGGCCGACAGGTTTCCTCTTTGCCCCCCCCCCCCTTCCCTCTAATCCCAATTTTTCTCAAGAAAGCAGCCAAGTTGAGAAGCAAAGTGATCCTCATTGCAATGTATTGGCATCTACAAATTTGGTTCCCCTTCCTGTGGCCTTGTCTAGTTCACTGTCTATGGATTCTGGACCCAGTTCCAGACTTGCTGTCACACCCTCAGGGACTGGTGCACCCCAACCTTCACAACCTCAAGCTGACAGCTTGGTTCCTTCAATTTCTCTAGTTGGCAAGCATAAAGATATACCTATTCCAGTGCAGGAAAGTCTGCTGGCTTCCCATAGATCATCCACCAGACAACTGCACCTTAGTAAGTGGAAGAAGTTTTTCAGTCTGGGTGTATGATAACTATCTTGATCCTTTACTCTGGTGGAGAAGGTTCTAGAATTTCTAACTATTCTTTTTGATCAAGGGGCCTTCGCATCCACAGTCCAGTTAGCTGCCATTTCTAATTTCCATAATGGTTTCGGGGATCTTTCTCTAATTTCTCATAGACTATATGTAAAGTGTTCCTCAAAGGAACTCTGCGCTTAAAGCTTCCACTTAAAGACACTCTACCACCATGGAATTTGACCTTTGTTCTCAAGTCTTTGGTGCTTTCCCCTTTTGAGTCAGCAGCAACGTGACCTAAAGTTTCTTTCATGGAAAAAAACTTTTCCTCCTAGCTGTAACTTCAGCAAGACGAGTTTCTGAGATTTAGGCCTTGTGCTCAAATCCCCTTACTTAATTTTTCAACAGATAGAGTTTCACTCGGGGACCAATCCATCCTTTCGTCCAAATGTAGTCTTGAGTCCAACATTAATCAAACCATAGACTTTCCTGTTTTCTTCCCCAGTTTTTCCAACAAAGACGAGTACCGTCTACATTTGCTGGATGTTCCAACAGTTCCATTTCTATCTCAACAGATCTAAAGAATTTAGAAATCAGAACAGTTGCTTGTTTCCTTCTCTGGCACCTTGTCAAAATGGCTAAGAGATTGTATTACTTTACATGTACAATAAAAAGAACTTCAAATTACCTACTGCAGTGAGAGACCATTCCACCAGGTCAATGGCCACTTTAGCTATTTTCCATTCCAAGGCTTCCATGAATGAAATATGAGCAGCAGCAACATGGGCTACTCCACATACCTTTATCATTCATTACAAATTAGATCTGGTCTCCAGGGTAAGAGCTTCTTTTGGTTCTGTGGTGCTCAGGAGTTTGCTTCCATAGGGCCACCCAGGATGTAAAGTAGCTGGAGACTCTGTCCCAACAGTCAAGAATAGATGGAGATTGACAACATCAGATTAAGAAGTTATGTCTTACCATAACGTTCCATCTGTGTTGTCGATCTGCATCTGTTCTTCGCATCCCACCCTCCTTCCCCCCTCCTGTGAATTCCTGGAGGAGTGAACTCTTGTCCTGGGTACATTGTTAAGGTTCACCTTGAACATGGCTTCTTCGTATGGGTTCATGGTTCTTCTGGCTTTCTGCAAGTCTGCAAACTCGATCTGAGGTAAGTGGGAGATGGGCATTGTGGGTAGACTAGTAGCTCGAGAGATTTTTGGCTGTTGCGAGCTTTATAATGGCTCCAAACTGACACCCAACAGTCGAGTAGATGAAGGTCAACAGCACAGATGGAACATTATGGTTAGACAGAACTTCTTTTTTCCTTTAAGAAAACTTGCATTATACAGGCTGCAGAATGTGCACTGATTGGGCGTTTATAGTGGAGACCTCAACTGGAGGAGAAACTGGCCAAGACCACAGTTGTAGGGGTAGTGAGGGTCACCAGAGAAACATTAGTGAACCTAAAGTATGGCAAACAGAGGTTTATTTTAAAGTACTTCATATAGATAAGGTGTTTGCATACCGTTTCTTGTATTTAAACATTAGAACATTTTAATGTCTGTCTTTGATCGATATACATTTTTACAGATTCATTTGAGCCCAACTTTCTGCTAAGGAATAAAATGGAAAGTCTGTCATGGTAGTAGACTGTCTTGGCATACTCAGAAACTCTCACTTCCTGACTGTTGAACTTGGAAAGATGTGCACTCTGTGAACTGTTTTTGACTGACGAGAACTTCATTGAAAAGCTTTTAGTGCCGAGTAAAGGAATTTCATTAGTTGATGCATGTGTGATATCAGAAAGCCAAGATGGATTTTATTTCAGAATGTGGTTGGAAGTCAGACACTGGCACAGATTGTTCATTGAACTTTAAATTGTGCTATGTAGCTTGTATCCATTGCGTTTTTAGACATGTCAAAAGAGATTGTATAAACCAGACTTCTCCTTTTCTTCCCTGTATAGGTACGAGCTAAAGCCACTGACTTAATAACCAATGCAGTAGTGCACTACAGAGATGATCTGGACCTTCAGAACCTAATAGATTATGGGCAGAAAGAGGTACAGTACATTCAGCATAGGTTTGTGTGTGCTTTTGCCTTTTTGCTGATATTACATAAAAAATATGACTTGCATTGCAAATATTCAAATTTTTTTTGATCTGTGGAACAAAGCCTTCAGTAGATACCCATTGCATGGTTTTAAATTATTTGGTGCCTTATGACAACAAGTATGCATGAAGGTTGTAAATTGCTATCATTTCATTCATTCCTTTATTTTCTTGCTATTTGCTTTAGCCTTTTCAGGATCACAGTGGATCCAGAGACTATCCTAGCAGACATTGGATGTAAGGCAGAGACCAGTCCTGGATGTAAATAAAATCCCCTTGCAGGATGCATACAAGCCAGTGGGAAATTTAGAGGATTATCAATTCAATTATCAGTGTGTCTTTATGCCATGGAAGGAAACTGGAAACTTGAGCAGAAAATGATGTGGACATGGCAATGTGCAGACACTACACAAGTCACCCCTGCCAGGAGTCAAACCACAGAAGTAATTGTTCTGAGGCAACTACTGTAACCAATGCACTACTTTCTTTCTTATTCTGGTCCTGGAAAATGTCTGCCTTTCTCTCTGGACCAACTAGAGCTGTAATAGGCAAAGGAGTCCTTGGTCAACTTGAATACGGGCACTTCATCATAGCTGCAACCTCTAATTTAAAAAAAAAAAAAAAAAACTCATCCACTGTGCACTCCATTGAAAACAAAATCCGATCCATTTCCAATTACTCCCCTCAGTAACATCACTGCAGTACCCTTTCAAAGGCCAAATGGTTACCATTTTCCTACAGAGTTGAGCTCTCACCGTAGGGTTTCTTGTTTTGAAACTACTTCAGCCAGGTGCCTTTCCACCTCTTGCAGAAAACTCCATAATAAAATCCACCCCATACGAATCTCTGCAAACTCTCCCAATTAACTGTCACTCTAGACGCACCAAACTAAACTGCACAGTACCGACCATTCCTTCTGCATTCTTGCATTCAAACTCTTACGATCCCTTCTCCTTGAAGAAGTCTCCTCTTTCCTCACCTCTAGAGTTCAACTCAAGACACCTTCTTCCAAAATCTGACTGAAAGTGCTTTTCCACTGGACACGCAACCTGACTCCCTCCTCACCTGCATCACTTCTGCTTTGATTCTGTCATACTTGCTACTAAAATTAATTTGCATTTGTTTTTTTACTTTGCTAATATTTACATATTGTATGAATTGCCTATGGGATTTATTTACCTTCTGTGATTACTGTGTTTGTGAATTTGTTCCATTTTTCAGGTCCAAAGATAAGAAGCTTCTTACCATCTCCAAAGCTTCTAAAATACCGGGACAGAGCCTGTCCTCTCACTGCATAGCCAAAGCAAAGAATGCACTCCTACCATTGACCAGAAGTTTTCCAGAACTAGCAGCTTTCAAAAAATTCCCTAAAGCAGCATCTTAACTCTTTGCTGTGGTCATGCTGTACTCCTGGTTAATTCTGTTATTTATTTTCTAGCAAATACTGTATAGTTTGAGGAAAATTCAAAATAATCACAATGCTGCAGTCACAGAGCAGCTCCCATAGTGGAACCTTTTCCTGTTCTCTTTATCCAAGAAAAATGCTACTTCTGAGCTTATCCCGCAAATCAGCTAGATTTCACATCTTTGTAGTCAGAATGCAACTCAAATCTTTGCTAACTGACTCAAGTGCTTTTGAAATTCCAAGAAAAAAAGAGCTGTGAGTTGGAATAAAAAAGAGCTGTGAGTTAGAATAAAAGTAAAACAAACAAAAGACAAGAAACAGACAAGTATACAAAATATTATTTATTTTATTTTACTTTTGTGTACTGGGTAATGTCCAACTGGGCCAGGGTCCCGTTTTCAGCTGACACCCAGGGAGAAAAGCTCCAAGAGAAAGAAAAAATATATGTAGATAGCATACAGTTGAATAAAATTTTTACATGATACAATAATGAATGGGTAAAAGGTTCTCCCGTTCGATTCTCGGCTGGAGTGCGGGGAGTGCCTTTTCTGTGGAGTCTGCATGTCCTCCCCGCGTTTGGGTGGGCGTTCGAAAGACATGGGTAAATGGTCATGCCTTCGTTGAAGGTTGGAAGTCGAGCTGGCACCACTGCATTCGTGAAAATCTACTGCCAATCATTAGCGGACCGGAGTTCCGCTGTGGCAACCCCTAACCGGGAAAAGCTGAAAGACAAACAACATCAATAATGAATGGGTAAGACAGAAGTTGAAATTAAACACACTACACTATAGGAGTGTACGCAGTAGCAAAAGCATACATTACAGTATTCATATGAAATAGGCATATACAGAAATTACAGAAGTTTTTAGCTTTGTTTTAACAAGTGTAAGTAGATCAGAAATTATCCCACCACCTTTGGTGTAGTAGATGTAACAGCAGCAGGTACACACACAGCCTAGTCAACATGAATAGGAAGACACAGAATGAAAAATTATTGATTTTATAGTTTTAACATGGCGATTAGATTAAAAAAATGACATGCTTAACTTGAACAATAGGTAGTGGGAGTAACAGGAGAAATAGGCTTTGGTTTATATAAGGAATTTGGCCTCCCTAGAGAAAAAAGAAAGGAGCCGTGACAGGTAATGTGAGGTTGGTGTAGGTTGGGAGGTAAAAATTAACCAGGAAATGTGCATGAGCATAGCCAGTGATTGGTAAAGTGTTCTTTCAGAAGTAGCTTAAATTTGTGACTATTTGTGGTGCTGTGGATGTGTTGGGGTATACACTTCCAGGTTTTAGACACTTTATAAGGAGACACCATACTCCATAGTTGTTGCTGAATTTAGTTACCTTTAGAAGAAATTTATTGGAGGATTTTAGAGACCTGTGGATCATATTTGTTTGAACTAGGTCTTTGAGAGCAGAGCAGTTGTTAGTTGGTTCAGTGATAATCGGTTGGGTAATTCAAGCCAGATGAGTTGATGAAGTGCAGTACAGTGATGTGATCTATGAGGTTGATTTGTGGCAAACTTGGCTATTTTTTGTAGCAGGAAGTTTGTTTTGCTTAGTTTGGTAAAGATGTGGGAAGAGTTATATGAGGGGTGGATAGTAGTTGAGATCTGGCTGTGGTTTGTCTGGAGTTGTTGGTAAGGAGTGGTTTGGTCTTATAGAGTGAGCCAAGTTTAATGTATACTTTTTTGATGGTTAGTGCAATGTGTTTGTTGAGTTTTGTTTGTTCTACTGGTTTGATTTTAGTATTGTTGGAAGAGTAGATAATGAGGGGGAATGGTTATTTTGGGGCTTGGTATTGGAAAAACATTAGTTTTGTTTTGTTTGGGTTAACTACAAGTTGGTGGTCTGTGAGATGGTTTTCAGTGTCATGGAGGGATTTTTTGATTTTTTTTTTTGTTGTAGTTCTAGAAGTGTGGGGGCAGAGCAGATAGGGGAGGAATTGTCAGCATATTGAATGATGGAGGCTAGTTGAGTGGCTGTGCTAAGGTTGTTGGTAAATATGATGAAGTGTGGGGGCAGAGCAGATAGGGGAGGAATTGTCAGCATATTGAATGATGGAGGCTAGTTGAGTGGCTGTGCTAAGGTTGTTTGTAAATATGATGAAGTGTGGGGGCAGAGCAGATAGGGGAGGAATTGTCAGCATATTGAATGATGGAGGCTAGTTGAGTGGCTGTGCTAAGGTTGTTTGTAAATATGATGAAGTGTGGGGGCAGAGCAGATAGGGGAGGAATTGTCAGCATATTGAATGATGGAGGCTAGTTGAGTGGCTGTGCTAAGGTTGTTGGTAAATATGATGAAAAGTTAGAGGTCCAAGGATGGAGCCTTTGGGTACTCCATAGAGATAAGTAGGAGGGGGAGAGATTATTTTCCCATTTGACAGATTGTTGCCTGTCAGAAAGATAGCTGTGAAAAAACAAGAGAGAGGTGTGGCTGAGGTTGTAAGTTGTTAGTATGTTAATGAGTTTTTGGTGTGATACTGTACTGAATGCTTTTGACATGTCAAGGAAAATAGATGAGATGAATTGGCCTTAATTTTTCAGGAGGTTTATAGTATTTGTGAAACTTATTAGAGCCATATTGGTGCTGTGCTTGGGTTGGAAACCATGTTGGGATTTTGATAAGAGGTTATTTTTAAGTAAATAGTCAAGGAGTTGTTTATTGATGCATTTGCCAAGAATTTTGGTTGGGGGGGATAGCAAAGAGCCGCCTTTGTGAAGGGGGGGGGTTGATATGTTATATTTTCCAGAGCTTAAGTACGTATTGTTAAGAAATAGTGGTTGATTAGTATTGAGATATTGGATGTTAGTTTCAGAAATTCGCTAGAGACCTGATCAGCGGCAGGAGATGAGGGTTTTAAATTGGACAGAAGTTTTTTTATATACATTTAGTTTGTATGGGTTTAAATGAGAATGAAGTATGGCTAGAAACTGGTGGGTTTGGGACAGTTAGAGAGTTTGTATTATTGTTTGAGGGATGTTAAGGATTGGATGAAATGCAGGTTGAATTGCAGTGCTATACTGTCAGTTGTGTTTGTGGTGGTGGGTGCTGGGGTGGAAGAACTCACTGGTATACTTAACCAAAATTTGTTAGGGTTGTTCTGATATTTGTATTGGGATGTGTGGTAGTATGAATTTTTGTTGTTTATTTGTATTTTAGTTTGGTTTCTTGGTTGGCAATACAGAATGAGGTTGTCTTTGTTTTGGTTTTTTGGTATAGTGACCAGGCCATATCCCTTTGAGTATTAGCATGGTATCTTTGGTTAGCCAAGGTAATTACTTTTGGCATGAATTTTCCTTATGGGAACTAAGATGTTCTTCGTGTTTCACTGTTGCAGTCATTACATTTGGGTAATCCTGCTGGCAAGTTGCCCTAAGCCGGCCTGAATTCCAAAGTCTTGGGTCCTGCGTCGGTTGCTGTCACCCCTTCCCTGACGTCAGGTTGTCAAGGGTATAAAAGAAGCAGCCGACGCCATTTTCTTCAGTCTTTCTTGCCGCACAGTGCCCGAAGCAGAAGCAGTTCGCAAGTACCGGTCAGCCGACTCCTGAGAGTTTTGTGTTCGAATTTCAGATCCGAAGTCTTCAATAAAGCTTTTCTTGCTCCAGACCGATGTCAGAAAAAGTAAATAATTGTATTTCTTGTGGAAAGCAAATACCTCATAAGGACTTTCATTCTTACTGTATTCCTTGCCTAGGCCCTGATCACAACGTTTCTGGTTGTCGGTTTTGTGCTAGATTTAACCAGCACACTATTAAGCGTCGGTATGATTTTGCTTTAAACTATTTTGGACGCCAGTTTAATTATCCAGAAATGTCAGATAGCCATCCGACTACCGGAGTTCACAAAAAACGCAAAGAAAAAGAGAGAGAAACAACTGAGGTCCAAAACCAAAGACAAAGCTTCTCATAAGCCAGTCGCCGGTTCTCATTGAGGTGCTTTTGCAGCCCCTGACACCGGATACTTTAGTGTCACAGGCCGCTACCGACTCCCACGTGGTGTCGGCCATGCCGCTGAAAACTCAAGGTATTGGAGCCTCAAATACTATTCCCTCAGATGGGTCCAGAGCCGCTGAGCAGGCACCGGCTTCTGAGGCTGTTTTCAGACCTAAACATATTTTCATCAAACCGACTTCAGCTTCAAAGGCAAAGACTAAAGCTCCTTCTAAAGCAAAGAAACAAATTCAAGAGCCACGTGGACAGACCTCTATGCCCAAAAAACAGATGCTCAAAATGGCCGAAGACTTGATTACCTTGATCAGAGGTTCCCATCCCCCTCCTGATAAGAAGGCTAGGCAAGAGACGGACTATGAATCTTCAGATCAGGTTTCTATTTCTTCTGACTCCTCTTCTGATCAGGAATATTCTCTCCCCCCCATGAAGAGTCTGATGCTGAAGAATCTATTCCTTCAGCTTCTCCTCCAGAGGACTATTCTTTTGGGGAAACCTTGCATACCATGAGGGAGCATTTCCACTGGGAGAGCCAAGATTTTTCAGAATCTAAAAAGAGGCTCAGGGATTTCCTTTTACTACCTCAACACAGGCCTCTAGCCATTCCACCTGTGTTAAACATTGTAGTTGATGTGTTTTCGGAGTCTAGTCTTACCCCTGACTCCTTACCCTCCAGCTCCTTTTAAGCCTGACTGATATTACAGGGTTCCTGACTCTCATAAATTCCTTTTTAAAAACCCTTCTGCAGACCCAGAAACTATTTTGCAGGGTCCCAAAGGAGTTAGGGCTTCCGCAGCAAAAAACCCTACCCCGTCTGACAGAGATTCTAGGGCACTGGATAGATGGGGAAAAAAGGTTTACACATCTGCTACCTTGGCTATAAGGGCCTTAAACTGTCAGTTTCAAATGCTTAAATATCAGCAACATGTCATGGCGTTGCTTAAACAAAAAATGTTGTTAAACGCTGAATGTGCAGAAAATAAGGAAATGCCGGATTATTGCATGCAGCTGGACAAGTTGGAAAGCATACTTTGCAATGTGGTTTTGATTCTTTGGAGGCCTCCTGCAGGGCCGCAGTTACAGGTTCTGTAATTAAAAGGCATGCATGGTTAAAAGAACAAAATCTGCTTGATCATGTCAAAGGTAAATTATTAGATGCACCTTTACAACATGATACTTGGTGTTAAGGGAGAAGAGGTGTTAAAGAAATTGGAGGACAAAGCTAAATCTATGCAAACTTTCAAAGTTTTTTTACAAGTACAGCCACCTAGGTTTAGTAGACACTGGCCTACAAAGAATTGGTCCTTTCCGGTGTCAGATAGACCTCAAAGGGGCAGATCCAGATGCCCTAGAGACAGATCCCAGGCACAAGGTTCATACAGGTCAAAGCAATGGGGTGCTTCTACCTCCAAAGTTGGAGAAGACAAATCACAACCATACAGGAAACAGTCCCAATGACTTCCCCATGCCTGCACCAAGCACTTATCTCCTGGCAGCACCCTTAGGGGGAAAATTAGCACTATTTTCACAAAATTGGCACATTATAAACGAAGACAAGTGGGTTCTAAATATAGTGTCACAAGGCTACAAGTTCCATTTTCATACCCTGCCAAAGGCAAACGGCTGACCAAATCTGCCAAAAAAAAATCAATGGGCAGAGGCGCAAAAACAAGTCTCATCCCTCATGGACATGGGGGCCATTCAACAAGTAGCAAAGCAAGAGCAGGGACAAGGATTTTACTCAAGACTGTTCCTGGTACCCAGAAAGGACAAGGCCTGGAGACCAATACTGGACCTTTCTGTACTGAAGACATTCCTGGATATACCAAAATTCAAAATGTTGACTCTGCAGCAGCTTCTGCCCATGCTGGGCAAGAACGCTTGGCTTGTGACTTTAGACCTAAAAGAGGCATACCTGCGTGTCCCTATCGGACAATCATGCAGAAGATACCTCAGATTCAAGGCTGGCTTAATGCATTACCAATTCTCTGCACTGCTCTTTGGCTTATCTACTGCGCCCAGGGTCTTTACAAAGTGCCTGGCATCTGTAATTGCATTCTGCAGACAAAGAAGAATACAAATATATCCTTACTTGGACGACTGTCTTAATTCAAGCAGAGAACAAGGACATTCTTCTACAGCATCTGGCATTTGTGAAAAGACGTCTAACATGCCTAGGGTACACAGTCAATGAAAAGAAATCAAAGCTAGTACCCTCTCGAGATAATATTCCTGGGTGCAAGCTTAAATACAACTGCCCAGATGGCTTATCTCACGCCAGACAAACAAAGGCAACTGACTACCTATTTCAAAATGTTGGCAACAAAGGCCCAGTTGTCGGCAAGAAAAATTCTGCAGGCTTTGGGCTTCATGGCATCCTGCATCCTACTAATTCCGTTTGCAAGACTGCATATGAGGAAACTTCAGTGGTACCTAAAAAGTGTTTGGACTCAACACTGCCACAGCCTGGAAACAATAATTACTCTCATTCCCTGCCTGCAACAGGAGTTTCGATGGTGGGCGAAGGCTTGTCACCAGAACAAGGGACAGCCATTCACTTTACCCCCAGTCTGGCAGACACTAACAACGGATGCATCAGATTATGCCTGGGGGGCCCACATGGCAGGAAGATGCATTCAGGGCACATGGTCCCCAAACCAAATGCATCTACATATCAATCAAAAAGAGATGCTAGCTGTTCAAAATGCCCTGACAGCCTTCAAGAACCTACTACATCCAGGACAACTACTGATAAAGACAGACAACACCACGGTTATGTGGTTTATAAACAAGCAGGGGGGCACACATTTTTGCCCCCTTTGCAGACTAGCCATGACTTTGTGGGACACATCATTGACTTACCAAGTACATCTGCAAGCACAATTCCTGCCAGGAAAGGAAAATACTCTGGCAGACAACCTAAGCAGAAATCTCATGGATCCCCACGAGTGGCAGCTGGATCCACAAGTCTTCAGCATGATAACAAGGAAATGGGGATGCCCGGACATCTATTTGCATCCCCTCACAACTACTAACTAAAAAGATTCTGCACAAGGACTTATCACAGACAAGCATGGAAAGTGGACACCCTATCTTTCAGCTGGAAAAATCTATCAGTATATGCCTTTCCTCCACTGCCTGTCCTCCCCAAGGTACTCCTAAAGGTCAGACAGAAGCCAAAGATGATACTGATTGCCCCAGACTGGCCCCACCAGTACTGGTACCCAATCCTAAGGAACTTGTCTCAATACCCAGCTTGGACCTTACCTCAAACATCCCATCTACTATCTCAGCAGAACAATCGGATCCTGCACAGCCAACTCAGGACTTTGAACCTGGCAGCATGGCAGATAATGTAATCATACAAAACACACCTCTCAGTAAAGCTGTGATGGATGTAATTTTGGAAGCCAGATCTTATGCTGTAAAATGGAAGAGATTCTATGCTTGGAATCAGGCACAAGGAACTGATACAGCTGTACCAAATATTCCTCAGATTTTGCAATACTTAACTGAGATGCTGAAGAAAGGCCTATCTTTTTCATCCATTAAAATTCATGCCTCTGCCATTTCGGCTCATTACAATACAGAGCCACCAATCTTTTCTCATCCTTTATTAAAGCAGTACCTTAGAGGAGCCAAAAATTTAAGGCCTCCAAGGAGATAACCAATAACTGCATGGGACCTCAACTATGTCTTGGAAAAACTCACCCTGCCACCTTTTGAGCCAGCTGCTACTGCTGATATAAAGTTTTTATCTTGGAAAACAGCTCTGCTCCTGGCAATAACTTCTGCAAGATGAGTTTCAGAGCTACAGGCACTCATGGTTGTGGAACCTTTTTATCATGTTTTATCCAGACAGGGTTTCTCTGAGGACAAACCCAACATTTATGCCTAAGGTGGTGTCCAGTGTGGCTCTTAACCAAACTATTCATCTGCCAGCTTTTTATCCAAACCCACAGAACAAGGGGGAGAGAATTCTGCATTCATTGGACGTACACAGACAGCTTAGATTCTACTTTGACAGAACCAAAGCTTTCAGGAGGACACAGCAATTACTGGTGGCATATGCTGCAGGATCACAAGGTAAGGCTATCTCAAAGCAGACAATTTCAAAGTGGATAGGCCACTGCATTCGTTTCTGCTATTTTCACCATGGCAAGCCAGTACCTAAGGGCATTAGGCCACATTCAACCAGAGCTGAAGCCACTTCAGCAGCCTTTCTTAGGGGAGTACCAACCAAAGACATTTTAGAGGCTGCTACATGGAGTTCAGTGCACACCTTCACAAAGCACTATCATCTGCCACTTTAAGTCTAGGGCAGGCTTTGCCACTGCAGTTCTGCAGGGACTCATAGCCACTCGTAATGCTGTTTAGCTCCAGCCTCCCAACCTTAGCTTTGGGACTCTACCCAAATGTAATGACTGCAACAGTGAAACACGTAGAACATATTACAGTTGTGTACACTTACCATAAATGTAGATGTTCGAGTGTATTCACTGTTGCAGTCCAGGTTACCCACCCGCCATCCCCCTTCTTTCTGCTGGAACTTATCTTTCCTTCTCTGATTTATACAACCTATATGGTGTATTTGCTTGTAGATGAAGGTAAAATTTATATTGGTGCATGTATTTTTATATATATATATATATATATATATATATATATATAAATTTTGCCTACCCTTTCGGGGGCACCAGACATCTGGGGCAAGAATAACTGTAGAAAATGGCATCGGACGCTTCTTTTATACCCCTGACGACCTGACGTCAGGGAAGGGGTGACAGCAGCCGACGCAGGACCCAAGACTTTGGAATTCAGGCCGGCTGAGGGCAACCTGCCATCTGGATTACCCAAATGTAATGACTGCAACAGTGAATACACTCTAACATCTACATTTATGGTAAGTGTACACAACTGTACTTTATTAGTATTGGACTAAGAGGTCAATTAGGAGGAATTTTAAAGGAGACCTGTCGCTTTGTTGTAATACTGTATTGAAAGTAGTGGGGGAGAAGGTTTTTTTCTGCAAACATGTTTGAATATCATATTGTTAGGGGTACATACCTATTTCCTGAGAAGAAAGGTAGGCAAGTGGTCACTTAGGCAGTCTGGTAAGCTGCCTACTTACTAACCAAGGTTGGGCTTATTAGTTGGTATCCAGTCCAGTATTGATTTGTTTCTTGGTATGTTGATCAACCTCTGCAACTTCTCTCAAAGTATTAACTCATCCACCCATACAGATAAAGTTGGATGGGTTATCAGAGGAGCAGCTGAGCCAGTCAAGGTTGAAGTCTCCTAGGGCTATAGTTTCTTGGTTGAATGTTTCCTATGACCAACAGAGGAGGTTTTCTATGTTGGATTGGTTGTTACCTGGAGGGAGGTAAGATACAATTATGGATTTATGGGAATTTGTAGGTGTGTTAATATCTCAGAGTTGGCAGGGTCATGTGGAGTGAAGTTCAGCTGGTCTAGTTTGAAAGCATCTTTGAACGTGATTGCAAAACTACCACCAAGCTTGTTAATCCGTGTTTATATTGCAGCCATGGGGTAAGATTCCTTCGTCTTTTATATGGGGTTTCAGACAGGTTTCAGGTAGGACAGCTATGTCTGGTGTGTAGTGGGCAAGGGCAATATGGAATTAATTTACTTTATTAGTAATGCGTCTTAGGTTGAAGTTAATAATTAGCAGGGCAGAGTTGTGGTATTAAGTAATTGGGCTGGTGGTTGAAAGATTGCTAGGGAAATAGTGTGTAGTTCAAAGTATTATACCAGACATGAAGAACTCCAAACTAATGACAGAGCAGCAGTCACAGAGCATGTACAGCTTCCAAAAAAGTAAACCTTTTCCTCTTCATCTTTTTTTAAAGAAAAAATAAAAATCTTAAAACATTCTCTAGCTGTGACCTCATTACCGCTGGAGTTCCACAAGGATCCTTATTCTAACCTATTCTTTTCAGTACCTTTGTCAATGATCTACTCCAATCATTGTACCTAACTGCAGCTTGATGTGATATGTAGATGACACTGCACTCCTTTCATTGTACCTAACTGCAGCTTGGTGTGATATGTAGATGACACTGCACTCCTTTCATTGTACCTAACTGCAGCTTGGTGTGATATGTAGATGACACTGCACTCCTTTCATTGTACCTAACTGCAGCTTGGTGTGATATGTAGATGACACTGCACTCCAATCATTTTACCTAACTGCAGCTTGGTGTGATATGTAGATGACACTGCACTCCTTTCATTGTACCTAACTGCAGCTTGGTGTGATATGTAGATGACACTGCACTCCTTTCATTGTACCTAACTGCAGCTTGGTGTGATATGTAGATGACACTGCACTCCAATCATTGTACCTAACTGCAGCTTGGTGTGATATGTAGATGACACTGCACTCCAATCATTGTACCTAACTGCAGCTTGGTGTGATATGTAGATGACACTGCACTCCTTTCATTGTACCTAACTGCAGCTTGGTGTGATATGTAGATGACACTGCACTCCTTTCATTGTACCTAACTGCAGCTTGGTGTGATATGTAGATGACACTGCACTCCAATCATTGTATCTAACTGCAGCCTGGTATGTTACTTGGGTACAATGAATGAAGTGTAGTGTCATCTAACAGCAGCGTGGTACAATACGCCAATGACACTACTCATTTGCTCTACCAGCTCTCTCCAAAAACTTCCTCACACTCTTCGGCAGCACTGTTACAAAGATGGCCATTTGACTTGTACTCCAAGCAAATGTTAATAAAATGAATATTAATAGTTGTGTACATGTCATTCTTCTTGGTCATCATAGACACAAATTAAACTTTCCTAAACAATAACTGTTACCTAAAAACCCACAAGGATTGTTTTCTGTACAAATCTAAGCATTCCCTTACAGAAGCAGCAGGTTAAATATAGATCAAACACTGCTTATACCTACCATATATTCTTAATCAACCCTTACCAGTATTTCAAAATCATAAAATGAGCAAACCTCTAACAGTATAGCCAAATTCACATCAAAACATCCTAACAGAGAACTCACAGTAGCTAAGCTTTACAACAGATTCAGTGGCTAGAGTTACATGACTATCAGTTTGTGCGACAAGTCTTTCGGAGCTTTCCTGCCACTGAAGAGAGCACTACCTACTCAGTAAGTAGGATTTTATTCTAGAATGTTTGATGCCAAAGAAAGAAGCCTCTTGGAGACCAATTCTGGACTTGTTTCTGAACCAGTTTGTGATCATGCCCAAGTTTAAAATGCTGTAATTCACAACTTGTAACCCCTTATTCCCCATTTGAATTTCCTAGTGATCTTAAATTTAAAAGATGCATATCCTAACACTCCTGTAGATTCATATTTCATGAGTTTCTTAAGGATTTGTGTCCGAATCCCATTATCCGTTCTCTGCCTTACGCTTTGGATTATCTACTGTTCCAAGGATGTTCACAAAGTGCCTAGCTCTTTGTTAGTTTACTGCAGGGTGCAAAGTATTCACGTATTTCCTTTTTTGCGTGACTGACTTTGAAAAAGACTTTGCAGATATAAGGGTCCAGAATCCCTCACTTGGGTGGAAGATCTACACAGGCTGGGCTTCCAAGAGAACATTCAGAAGTCTATTCTGACTCCTCCTCACATGATTGTTTTTTTCTGGGGTATCTACTGTAAATCTCAGTTCAAAGAGCTTTTCTTCCACAGGAAAAAGATCTATAGTCATTGGTTCATAGGTAGGTACTAGGCTGTTGGCCCTAGGGCCTATATAAGCTTAGCCAAAAAGGTACCCTGACTTTCACCACCCAAGAAAATTATTTTCCTGTGCCCCTGTGGAGCAGAGCCACAGAAGTGATCCCAGGGGTGAATTTCCTATCCAGTCATCAAGATTTTTCTCAGAGTGCTAATGAGGAGCTTTGTTTAATATAAATAGGTAGTTTGTTCCACAGTATGGGAAGTCTCTGGGACAGGAATCTATCCCTTCAGCATGTTCTGTTTATTGTGGCAACAAGGTTTACGTCCCTAGAGCATGTAGTTCGGAAGGTTTGGGATTTCTTTAAGTGGAGCATGTCCAACAGCTCTGGGTTTGACATAGCTTTGTATGTTGGGCAGAGATTGCCTCTGAGTAGGTGATATGTGATGGAGTAAAGCTTGAGTTTTTTCAGACTGTCTGCGTATGGCATCTGTTTGAGGCCAGTAATCCACTTTGTGAGGTATTTCTGCGGCCTTTTCAGTTGTAGATGTCTTGTGAGGTACATACCAAAAGGGGTGCTGTATTCAATAATGGGTCTAATGAGTGACTAGTAGAGGGGAACAATGACCTCTCTTTTCCTGGATGAGAAACCTTTTGTTATGAGGTGTGCCACGTAGAAGGATTTCCTGACTACTGCAGCAATGTGATTATCTATCTTTCGGCTTTTCCCGGTTAGGGGTCGCCACAGCGGAACTCCGGTCCACTAATGATTGGCAGTATAGTTTTACGTGCTGGCTTGCCAGGCCTAACGCACAACCTTCAGCGAAGGAACGCCCATTCACGCATGTCGACACACAGAAGATGCTCTAACTGAGAATCGAACGTGCAACGTCTAACTGTGAGGCAACAACGCTACCGCAGCACCACCACCGCAGTGGCAATGTGATTATCAAAGAAGAGATTACTGTCCACCTGTGTCCCAAGGTCTCATCACACTTTTCGGTGTTAAGTAGACTACCGCCTATGTGGTAGTTCATGGGTACAGAGTTTTTACCAAAAGGAATGACAGTGCACTTTTTGGCATTGAGCTTGAGGCCATGGCTTTGACATCAGACATCTGTCTGAGTAAGGCCCTTCTGTAGGATGTCCACATCGTTAGGAGTTTCGATTATGGCTCCTAGTTTGCAGTTATCTGCGAACTTAGTTAGCCAAAGACCTTCTGTGTTAGCCTGTACTTCAGAGAAGTAGGTACCAAACAGGAGAGGACCCAGGACTGAACCCTGTGGTACTCCACTTGTCACTGGTCTGAAGTCGGATTTGGAGTATGCTACTTTCACATTATGGGTTCTGTCAGTGAGCCAGTTGGCAACCCATCTTGTGACATACGGATTTATACCTAGTTTAGTGACTTTATCTGTAATTCCAGATTGGGGGATGGTGTCGAAAGTATTTGCGAGATCTAGATAGGCTGTGTGAACCACCTTACCCTCATCTACGGCTTTGGTGACCGCTTCAAAGATGTCTGTCAGGATTAGGAGACATGATCTGCCTTTTACAAACCTGAACTGGGTGCGGTCCAGAGTTTGGAGATTACCAATGTCATTGTTTATAAGTTCCATGATGATACGTTCCATAGCCTTGCAGAACAGGCTCGTCAGGCTAATGGGGCGGTAGTTCCCGGGATCTGTGTTGGCTCCCTCTTTGTGGAGTGGTATAACCGTTGCTGTGAAACATTCATTGGGCACAAAGCCTGAGGTGAGACTATGATTAAACATGATATTTAGGTAAGGTGCCAGTTTGTTCTGTAGTTCGTGTAAAACGCAGCCTGGGATGTTGTCAGGTCTCATGGATGCTTTTTTCTTGGCTTTGGAGAGTGTGTTTTTTACCTGTGCAGCCGTGATTACAGACTTTGCATTCTTCTGGTATGGAGATGGACCCTTTAGGGGGTGGGGGGGTAAAGTTAGCACTGAACCTATCTCTCAGGATGTTGGCAATATCAGTTGCTTCTGTATATTTAGTGCCATTGTGCTGTAACTCATAGCAGATCTGAGCGTTGCCATTGAAATTCTTGACATAGCTATAGAATGATTTGTGGTTGTCTTTAGAAGCAGTGGCAATTTTGTTTTCTTAACTAGCTTTGGAGGATTTTATGAGGGATCTCAGCTTCTTACTGAAGCTGACCAAGGGAGTTCCTCCAATCATGGGATTTTACTCTTTTTTTTCAACAGTTTTTCTTCTCTTGTAGAGTTTATGACAGGGGACCACCAGATTGGCTTCCTTTTTGTGGAGGGTAGCATTTTGGTTCTATTAGGGACTGCACGATCCATGCACTCATGTAAGTGCTTATAAAGTGCATTTGTGTAGGATTCAGCAGTCGTACCACTATTGTCCATCTGCATGGGTGTCGTGAAGTTTGCCACTTCTGTTTTAAGAAGTGTGAAGTTGGCTTTGGAGAAGTTTTTTACGGTGGTTTCCCTAATGGGGGTGGGGGACGGAATGTGGATGTCTAGGGTGATTAGCTTGTGGTTGGATCTGACCAATGAGGAATTGACCTCTGGTGTGGAGCACCAGTTGACCATGTTGGTAATGACCAGGTCTAGGATATTGCTGCCACTGGTGGAGGTGTGGATAAGTTGATCTAAGGCGTTGGAATTTATGAATTCCAGAAAACTTTGAGCAAAAGAGTTGGTACATGAGTAGTTTTCCCAGTTAATGGTGGGGTAGTTGAAATCACCTGTTATTAGGGTGTTAGGTTGTACCCCTAATATTTTCCAGTGTACCAAGAAATGAGGAGTGGGAATCCTGGGGCATGGTGGGGGATCTGTAGCAAGCTACAGTTTGGATTGCGGTCTTGCCCAGAGTTAGTTGCACTTGGATAATCTCGGATGCATTATGCTGAGCAACTAGCCTGGAGGGGTGGATATCCTTATTGAATATGGGGGTCTATATCAGAACATCGAAGTATTAAAACTTCAAATGTTCTGATATCGAACACTATTCAGCGAATGCTAAGAATAATGAAGCTGCAGAACAGCAAATTATTTCCTCGGGGAAAGAATTCGGTTGGCCGTTTCTGTGGTTTCGCTATTCTTAGCGGTGTGGTGGAAAGTTACGGGTTGGGTTCAGGTAAGTGTGCGATTGTAAGTTAGGGTTAGGGGCGGGTTAAGTGAGTTAGGGTTACGGCACGGGTTAGGCGTATGTCGATAGTGACAGACTTTAGGGTTAGGGGTGGTTTAAGTGAGTTAGGGTTAAGGTGCGAGTTAGGTGAGTGTGCGATAGTGACAGACCTTAGGGTTAGGGTTTGGGTTAAGGTAAGTGGGTAGATAGCAATGTATATTTAGTTTAGTGTAGTGTTAGATGTAAGAGTTTAAGTTTGTGTGTGGTTGCTGTTTGTTTGATGTGCTTGCGTTGTGTGTGTTTTTCGGAGCAGCAAATTTTTTCCATGGGAAAAAGTTTGCTGTTCTGAATGTTCGATATTTTCATATTTAGATGTTTTAGGGCCGATGAAATAGCATTCACTATTTTCATCTTTCGATAACGTGATATAAACGCAAGTATGGACACGCCTCCACCTTTAGTGTTTCGGTCCAGGTTAGGTGGCTGAAAGGTGTTGTATGAATTATAGCCTGGTAATGCAGCAGTGCTGTCTGGAGCATTGAACCAGGTTTCTGTCACTGCACAGATGTCGATGTTCTACATTTTAAGAAGTGCCTCGAGTAAGTGCATTTTGAGGTTTGGATTTCTAGAATTGAGTAGCATTACCCTCAGATTAAGATCTATGCCGAGATTTTCCAGTCAGACTTCTTTGTCAGCATGGGAATTTCTCAGGATTCAGGGGCTCATGGCATCAATAATTGATCCCTCTTACAAGCCTCTACATGAGAAAGTTGGTGGTCCCTGAAATGTGTATGGTCCCAGCACAAACATCCCTTGAATTGTCAAATTCCAGTTGTAGGATTTGTGAAAAGTGAGTTATGGTGGATACACCAGCTCTGTCAGAATCTAGGTGTCCCATTCTCCCCTCCTCCTCCAGTACAGTCTGTCACAACAGACACCTCAGACTGAGTGGAGAGCATTGTCTATGGGGATAAAAGTGCAGGGTCTTTTGAACAAAAATGGACCAAAACATGTCAACATAAGAGATGTTAGCTGTCATAAATGGTCTCAACTCTAAATCATCTATGGTTCCCGGGACCTCTACAAGTGTTTACTGATAACACCACAGTGATGCGGTGCATAACGAAGCAATATGGTGCCAGAGTTTGCCCTCTCTGCAGACTACCATGGTAGCCTTGAATTTAGCTTTTCAGCACAGTCACAATCCACAGCTGTCCTCTACGCATCTGAGTAAAATGCCTGTTCCAGACAAGCTGAACAGGACCAGGACAAACCTTCATGACTGGAAGGTGAATGCAAGGGTCTTTCCAAGATTTACTCCACCTGTGAAGTACACCTCAAATTTTTTTGCCACCTCTTTAAACAATCAATTGGCAAAATTCTGCTCCAGGACTCCATGTAATAAAGCGTGGGTGACAGATACCTTTTCTTTTCCTTGGACAGGAATGTTCCTGTGTGCTTTTCTACCTTTTTGACCAATATCCAGGGTTATTCTGAAAACTTGGAACTCTTCAAAGGTCATTGTGGTGACTACATTCTGGCCCAGGCAGCAATGCATGTTCTTCGTGTTTCACTGTTGCAGTCATTACATTTGGTTAATTTGCTGGCAGGTTGCCCTCAGTCGGCCTGATTAACAAAGTCTTGGGTCCTGCGTCAGTTGCTGTCCCTTCTTCCATGACGTCAGGTTGTCAGGGGTATAAAACATGCAGCCGATGCCATTATGTCAGTCTTTCTTGCCGCACGGTGCCCGAAGCAGAAGCAGTTCGCAAGTGCCGGTCGGCCAACTCCTAAAATTTTCGTTTTCGAGTTTCAGAACTGAAGTCTTCAACTAAAAAGCTAAGTACCCCGTTGGGGAAACTTTTTCTTGCTCTTTACCGATGTCAGTAAAAGTTAATAATTGCATTACTTGTGGGAAGCAAATACCTCATAAGGATTTTCATTTGTACTGTATTCCTTGCCTAGGCCCTGGCCACAATGTACCTTGCTGTCGGTTTTGTGCTAAATTTAATCAACATACTATTAAACGTCGGTATATTTTTGCTTCTAAATATTTTGGCTCACGATTTAATTATCCAGAAATGTCGTCTGTTAACAATCCGACTACCGGAATACCTAAAAAAACGCAAAGAAAAAGACAGAGACAGGCCGTCGAGGTCCAAAACTGACGACGACGCTTCTCCTAAGCCAGTCGCTAATACGCCGGTACTCAGTGAGGAGCTTTCGCAGCCCCTGATACCTGCTACTTTTGATTCGCAGGCCTCTACTGAGACCCATTCGGAGTCCGGTATGCCGTGAGATGCTTCAATTATTGAACCCGCGGATGTCTCTACCTTAGATGGGTCCAGAGCCACTATGCAGGCACCAGCTTCTGAGGGTGTTTTCAGGCCTACAGATTTGTATATTAGACCAATGCCATCTTCAAAACTAAGGTCAAAATCTAAATCTATGTCTAAAACACAGATGCTTGGGCCACGTGTGCAGGCCCCTATGCCTAAAAACAAATGCTCAAGATGGCTGAAGATGTAATTGCTCTGATCAGGGGTAGCCAACCCCCCCCCCCCTCAAACGGGCCTAGGCAAGACATTGATTATGAATCTTCTGAATGGGATTCTAGTTCTTCTGACTCTTCTAATGAACAGGATTTGTCTATACCTACTTATGATGGCTCTGATGCAGAAGATTTCATTCCTTCTGCTTCTCCCCCTGAGGATTTTTCTTTTGGGGAAACTTTACAGACCTTAAGGGAACATTTCCACTGGGAAAGACAGGATTTCTCTGAATTTAAAAAGAGACTTGGGGATTTTCTTCTTCTTCCTCAGCATAGGCCTTTGGCTATACCTCCTGTTCTAGACATCGTTGATGATGTTTTTTCAGAATCTAGTATGGCTCCTGATTCTCTGCCTCTGGCTCCTTGTAAGCCAGACAGATACTACAGGGTTCCTGACTCCCACAAAATCCTTTTCAAAAATCCTACTGCAGATCCTGAAACCATTTATCAGGGTCCCAAGGGCATTAAGGCCTCTACTGCTAAAAATCCTACCCCTTCGGATAGAGATTCCAGGGCACTGGATAGATGGGGTAAGAAGGTTTACACTTCTGCAGCCTTGGCAATCAGGGCTTTAAACTGTCAATTTCGTATGCTTAAATATCAACAGCATATCATGGGACTGCTTAAACAGAAAGTGATGTTAATTTCTGACTGTGTGGAAAACGAAGATTTACAGGATTTATTGCATTCAGCTGAACAAGTTGGAAAACATACTTTGCAGTGTGGTTTTGATTATTTGGAGGCCTCTTGCAGGGCTGCTGTAACTGGGTCTGTGCTAAGAAGGCGTGCTTGGCTCAAAGAGCAAACTCTGCCTGATCATGTTAAAGCAAAATTGTTGGATGCTCCTTTACAACAGGACCGTCTCTTTGGTAATAAGGCTGAAGAAGTTTTAAAAAAGATGAAAGATAAAGCTAAATCTGTGCAAACTGTGAAATATTTCTTACAAGTGCAACCTCTGGGATTTAGTTGGCACTGGCCAACTAAGAACTGGTCCTTTCCAGTACCTTCGAGAGCCACTCAAGTCAAACCCAGGCATTCCAAAGGCTCTAGGTTTCAGTCACAAGGGACTTTTAGAACAAAACAATGGGGTGCCTCCTCGTCCTCCAAATCTGGAAACAACAAGGCACCTCCCTATGGTAAAAAGTCTCAATGACTTCCCTTTACACTTACCAAACACTTAACTTTTAGCTGCCCCTTTGGGGGGAAAACTGGCACTTCATGCAAGAAACTGGCAACTTATAACCCCAGGACAAATGGGTTTTAAATAGTAGTATCCCAGGAATACAGATTTCATTTCCACATGTTGCCAATCCCAAATGGATGGCCAGACCTGCCACCAAAGAAACAAGTACTGTCCCTCATGAACATGGAGGCTATTCAACCAGTACCAGAAGAGGAAAAGGGACAAGGTTTCTATTCAAGACTTTTCCTGGTACCCAGAAAAGACAAATCATGGTGTCCAATTCTGGACTTATCTACTCTAAACACATTTCTGGACATTCCAAAATTCAAGATGCTGACTCTTCAACAGTTACTACCTATGCTAGGCAAAGATTTCTGGTTGGTAACTCTAGACTTAAGAGGCTTACCTGCATATCCCAATCAGGGAATTTTGCAGAAGATACCTCCGCTTCAAAGCAAACTAATTTGCATTACCAGTTCTCTGCACTGCCCTTTGGCTTATCTACTGTGCCCAGGGTGTTCACAAAGAAGAAATATTCAAATATATCCTTACCTGGACGATTGTCTAATTCAGGCAGAAAACAGGGACATTCTTCTAAAACATCTGGCGTTTGTAAAAAGGGTTCTAACTTGTCTAGGATACACCATAAACAAAAAGAAATCACAACTGGTGCCCTCTCAAAAAATTACATTCCTGTGTGCAAGCTTGAATACGACTGCCCAGATGGCTTACTTACGCCAGAAAAGCAAATTCATTTGGTAACTTACTTCAAACAGGTGGCCACAAAAACCATGCTTTCTGCAAGACAAATTCTGCAAGCCTTAGGGTTCATGGCCTCCTGCATTCTTCTAATTCCATAAGCAAGACTAAATATGAGGAAACTTCAGTGGTACTTAAAAAGCTTATGGAGTCAACATTGTCACAGCCTGGAAACAATGATTCCTATCATACCTTGCCTGCAACTAGAGTTTCTATGGTGGGCAGAGGCCTGCCACCAAAACAAGGGACTGCCATTCACTCCACCCCCTGCCGCCCACACCCTAACTACAGATGCATCAGACTATGCCTGGGGGGCTCATCTGGCAGGGAAGTGCATTCAGGGCATATGGAGCCCAAATCAAATGCACCTTCATATCAATCAAAAAGATGCTAGCTATACAGAATGCACTGACAGCCTTCAATGACTACCTTCATCCAGGACAATTAATGATGAAGACAGACAACACCACAGTTATGTGGTACATAAACAAGCAAGGGGGGTACACATTCCTACCCCCTTTGCAGACTAGCCATGGCATTGTGGAACACTGCCTTGACCTATCAAATACAACTACAAGCTCAATTCCTGCCAGGAAAGCTGAATACTCTGGCAGATGGACTAAGCAGAAATCTCATGGACCCACACGAATGGAAACTGGAACCATGGATTTTCAACATGTTGACACGCAGATGGGGGAGTCCAGACATAGATCTTTCTGCCTCACCCCAGAACTATCATTTGGACAAATTCTGCACAAGAACTCTTCACAAAAAAGCCTGGAAAGTGGATGCTCTATCATTCAGCTGGAAAAACCTATAGGTCTATGCTTTTCCCCCTCTGCCTCTGCTCTCCAAAGTTCTACTAAAAGTCAAACAGGACAAACCAAAAATGATTTTGATTACTCCAGACTGGCCTCGCCAACACTGGTACCCACTGCTGCGCAGTGTGTCACCTTCCACTGTGGCACCTGCCTCAGACACATTACTTACTGTCTCAGCAGAACAACCAAATTCTGCACACACAGCTCCAAACTTCGAACCTTGCAGCATGGCTAATCACCTAAATTCACCCTTGGCATCTCTCAGCAAACCTGTGATGGATGTCATTTTGGAGGCAAGAAGGCCTAGTACTAGAAAATCTTATGCTGACAAATGGAAAAGATTCTGTGTCTGGAATCGATCACAAGCGATGAGCACAGCAGTGCCCAATATTCCTCAGATTTTACAATACTTAACTGAGATGCTTCACAAGGGCCTGTCCTTTTCTTCCATAAAAATCCATGCCTCAGCCATTTCAGCTCAATATAACATAGAACCTCCGCTCTTCTCTCATCCTCTGCTAAAGCATTATCTCAGAGAGCTCCAACCCCTGCCTGGGACCTCAATTTTGTATTGGAAAAACTCACTCTCCCTCCTTTCGAGCCAGCTGCTACTGCAGACTTAAAATTTCTCTCCTGGCAAACTGCTTTCCTTTTAGCAGTCACTTCAGCTAGAAGGATTTCCAAATTACAGGCTCTTATGGCAATGGAGCCTTTCATTATTTTTCATGCGGGCAGGGTGTCACTCAGAACCAATCCATCCTTCATGCCTAAGGTGGTATCCAGTGTGGCTCTTAATCAGACCATTCATTTGCTAACTTTCTTTCCCAATCCACAGAACAAGGGGAAGCGGATTCTGCATTCATTGGATGTACACAGACAACTTAGATTTTACTTAAACAGGACAAAATCTCTAAGAAAATCTTAACAACTCCATCGTGGCATTTGCTGCAGGGGCAGAGGGAAAGGCTATTTCAAAGCAGACTATTTCCAAATGGATAAGCCATTGCATTTGTTTCTGCTATATGCACCATGGTAAAACTATCCCCCAGGGGATCAGATCTCATTCCACCAGGGCTGCATCTACTTCTACAGCCTTTCTCAGAGGTGTTCCTTCCAGAGACATTCTAGAAGCTGCTACCTGGAGCTCAGTTCATACGTTCACCAAACATCACCATTTACCTTTCTTCTCTAAATCCAGAGCTCGCTTTGCCACTGCTGTCCTGCAGGGCCTTATAGCTGGTCCTAATGCTGTATAAATCCATCCTCCCATCCATAGCTTTGAGAAGCTACCCAAATGTAATGACTGCAACAGTGAAATACGAAGAACATAGTACAGTTGTGTACACTTACCATAAATGTAGATGTTCGAGTGTATTCACTGTTGCAGTCCTGGTTACCCTCCCCCCAACCCCCTGATTTTTCTCTTACTATACCTCTACTTTCCTTTACTATACTTAAAAGCCCTTTTGGTGTATTTGCTTTTGTTTGGAGGTATATTTTTGTGTTTTTAATTGCTTAAATATTTGGCTCCCCATTTGGGGGGCACCTGACATCTGGAGCAAGAAAAACTGATGTAATGGCGTCAGCGGCATGTTTTATACCCCTGACGACCTGACATCATGGAAGAAGGGACAGCAACCGATGCAGGACACAAGACTTTGTTAATCAGGATGACTGAGGGCAACCTGCCAGCAGATTACACAAATGTAATGACTGCAACAGTAAATACACTCGAACATCTACATTTATGGTAAGCATACACAACTGTACTTTCTTCCCTCTTGTGGAAATGGCCATGGACATTTACCATAAGCTTCCTTACAAGACCGGATTTACTCGCACATGATCAGGAGTGTTTGATAAATCCCAGCCCTAGGCAACTGTTACTAGCTTCCTGAATGATAGGATCTTAATACCTTTTAGGCACCTCTTTTCTGAGGACATGCAGCAATAATTAATGGAGACAAGAAAACCTGCTACTAGCAACTCTTAACATCAGCAAATGAAAAATATTTTCTAGTTGGTGCCTACAAAACAAGTGACACCCATTCAGGGCTAATGTTTTTGTGGTTTTACTTTGATGGTATCCTGTTATTATATTATTATTATGTATTATTATTAGGTATTATGCCTCAGTCATCATTCGTCAGCCATTTCAACATGTCTGCCCATGGAGCCCCCCTTTCAGTATAGTGTCTCATGAAAATGTTTTTGAAAGGGGTGTTGCACAAGAAGACTCCTAGAAAATGTGTTTCCTCTTGGGGATCATCATTTTCTGCTAGAAAACTAACTCTTGCTGTATTTGAACCAGCTCATCAGGCAGATTGCGGTTTTTTACATGGAAACCCATCTTACTCTTGCTGAGGTCAGAACAATTAATATCTGAGCTGCCAGCTCTTATGGTGGATCGGTTTTATTTTTCACAAAGATTGCAGGATCATAGGAGATTAGGCTGTTGACCAGGAGGTCATTTTAAGCTTAGCTATTTCAACCCAGTGTAGTAACGTAGAAGTACTAATCAATACCCAAGATTGCATTTACAGATGATGACTGCCCATGTCCGGGAGGGTTATGGGCAGTATCTCAGATAAGAATTTCTGGTACCCCATCTACTCATCCAGGTTCCTCTTGAGCAGTGTCTTAAAGATGCTGTGTTTCACATGAATTGGTAGCCTGTTCCAAAGATGTGGCAGTCACTGAGAGAAATTTGTCCCTCCAGCATGTCCTATTTAAGTCACAGGCCGTAATGTAGTCTCTGGAATATATGGCCCTAGACCCCTTTGATTTACAGATATGCAGTAAGTTCATTAGATTTGGCCTTGGGTTGCTCTGTAGGCCAAGCATAAGTCTCCCCTAAGAAGTCTATATGATATGGAGTATAGTGACAGGGACTTTAGTCTGTCTGTGTAAGGCACATGCTGGAGGCCCTTGATCTTTGTTAGAAACATCTGAGATGTTTCTAATTGCTGTAGGTGCTTAGTGTGGTACATAGTGAATGGGGAGTTATGGGCCAGATAAGTGCCAGGTATAGGGGGTTATAACTTCTTTTACTCTCGAGGCAATGCCTTTACTAATCAAGTGAGCTATGTGGAAAACTTTCTTTACAGTGGTAAACACGTAATGGTCGAAGTTGAAATCTCTCTAAACCTGTGATCCCAGGTCCCTTACCACTTTGTGTGCTTAGGGTATTGTTATTGATTTGATAGTGTGAAGGGACATTGTTTTTGCCAAAGGGAATGATGCTTTTCTTTGCATTTAGTCTGAGATTGTGACTAATAAACCAGTCCACCATCCTGCAGTATACGGACATAATTTGAGGATTCAGTGATTGCACCTAGTTTGCAGTCATCTGCAAACTTGGTCAGCCACAGCACTTTAGTTTTGACCTGAACTTTTGAGAAGTATGTACCAAAGAGTAGGGGTCCCAGCACTTACCCCTGTGGCACCACGCTGGTAACAGGTCTGCTGGTTGATGTGGAGTCCCCCACTTTGATAGTACGTGTCTGGTTTGTGAGCCATTTGGCAACCCATCTTACAATGAAGGGGTTTGCATTCAGTTTGCTAAGTTTATCGGTTATGCCTGAATGTGGGATTGTGTTGAAAGCCTTTGCCAAGTCGCGGTGTGCTGTGTGCACAGATTTGCCCTCATCAGTGACCTTGATCACACTTGCAAAGAAATAAGCCAGATTTAATGGGCAGGATCTGCCCTTCACAAAGCCGAATTTGGGTAGGATCCAGGGATGTTCTTCGTGTTTCACTGTTGCAGTCCTAACATATGGGTTATCCAGCTCCCGATAGCCCTCAGTCAGCCCGAATACCAGAGTCCTCGGTATATGACATCAGCTGTAAACTGATGTCAGAACGTCAGGTGTAAAGGGAGGTGGCCAACGCCATTCTTCAGTCTTTCTTGCCATGGAGCCCAAAGCAGATGCAATTCACACTAGTGCCGGTCAGCCGTTTACCTTCTTTCTGCATTCCGACTACCAAGTTGAAGACGCCTTCAGATAAGTACCCCATTGGGGACCCTCTTTTCTTGCTTTAACGAATGTCAGATAAAGTTAATAACTGTCTTGACTGTGGAAAACAGATTCCGTACCATGATTTTCATTCCTATTGTATAACTTGTTTGGGCCTTGAGCACAACGTCCCTAACTGTGATCTCTGTGCTTCCTTCAACCTGCGTACCATATGCAGTAGAGCTAAGATTTTATATAAGCATTTCGGAGTCTGGCCTAAGTTCGTCGGTATGCCGTCTTCTGGTCTCCCGACTTCGGATATGCCTAGGAAACGCGAGGACAAGGACCGCGACAGGTCTAGGGTTAAAGGTGCTGATGCGCCAGTGAAATTGGTTGTTGGCCCAGCGGTATCTAGTGAGGCACTTTCGCAGCCCCTACCGTCCAGAGATTTTCAGCCGCATGCCTCTGCCAAGACCTTTACGGAGTCCTCTATGCCGCAGGCTGCTATTTTGTCTTCAGACTCTCCGCCTGTCGCCATCTCCGATGGGTCCGGAGCCACATTGCAGGCACCGGCTTCTGACGCCTCTTCTCTTTGACATGAGACCAGAGCCAGACCGACTACCTTAGCTCAGACATCTGCAGTTGCTAGGCCTCCCGAGTCCCTCCGGATTACTAGCACACCTTTCAACCGCAAATCTAGCCACAATCTTGCATCGGCCTACTCTCCTGTGCCTCAGTCCCAGTTGGTAAAAATGGCTGGCGATATTCTTTCCCTTATTAAGGGCTCTCACCCCCCCCCCCTTCCAAGAGGGTATTGTCTCCTGATGTTTTGTCTGAATCAAATTTTGAGGTTTCCAGTATTTCTGCTGGTGAGGAAGGAAATTCTCAACTTTTTTCTGGATTTGTGGATTCTGATGCTGAGGACTCTATCCCTTCTGCCTCCCCTCCAGAAGATTTTTCCTTCGGGGATACTTTGAATACTCTTAGGGTGCACTTTAAATGGAAAAGTCAGGATTTTCCTCAGTATAAGAAGAGGATCTGGGAATTTTTGGATTTGCCACAGCACAAACCTCTGGCTATGCCTCCTGTTTTGGAAGTTGTGGATGATGTTTTCATGGAAAATTCTTTAACTCCTAATTCTGTTCCTCCTGCTTCCAGAAAACCTGATAGGTATTATAGGGTTCCTGATTCTCATCAATTTCTTTTTAGAAATCCTGCTGCTGATCCTGAGATTATTTCTCAAGGTCTCAAGGGTGTTAAGGCTATTATTGCTAAAACCCTGTACCTTCTGATAAGGAGTCTAGGGCCTTGGACAGGTAGGGTAAAAAGGTCTATACCTCTGCAACTCTTGCCATTAGATCTGTGAATTGTCTTTTTCACATGCTTAAGTATCAGCAGCATACTTTGGAGGCTATTAAGGCTAAGCTTAGGGACACTCCTCCCATGTTGGAGTACAAAGACTTACAAGATTTACTAAATTCTGCCACTCTGGTTAATAAGTATTCTCTTCATTGTAGTTTTGACACCTTGGAGGCTTCCTGCAGAGCAGCAGCCACTGGTTCAGTTATTAGAAGGCATGCTTGGCTTAGGGAGCAGCCCCTTTCTGAGCCTGTAAAATCTAAACTGCTGGATGTTCCGTTGCACAAAGACAACCTTTTTGGTAACAAGGCTGAGGAGGTATTGAAAAAGTTGGAGGATAAGGCGAAATCTATGCAAGCTGTAAAAGATTTCCTTCAGGTTCAGCCTCCTCGGTTTAGTAGGCATTTTCCTACCAAGAATTGGTCTTTCCCTGATCCTGACAAGCAGGGTTGCTCTAGGCCTAGGGGTTTCAGATCTTCCAGAGGGCAGGCTTCTGCCCCTCAAAGGGCTAAACAATGGCATCCTTCTGCTAAATCGGGGAGTTCTAAGCCAGCTTCCCAAAGCAAGCATTCTCAATGACTCTGGCCTCCTTGTGCTTACCCCTGCGAGCCCAGGGTTTCCTTTGGGGGGGAAGGTTAGCCAAGTTTGCAGGGGTATGGTCAATGATCACAGACTACAAATGGGTGCTCAACATAGTAAACCAAGGTTACAAATTTTATTTTCACACCTTCCCTGTTCTACAGGGTTACCCAGACATTCCCAGAACTCTCAGGGCAGAGGTAGAGAATCAAATTTCTTCTCTACTGACTGAGTGCTATAGAGCCAGTTCCTGCAAATCAGGCAGGCCTAGGTTTTTATTCAAGACATTTTCTGGTACCCAAAAAAGGGGGCACCTGGCACCCTATTCTGGATCTGTCTATTCTAAACACTTCTGGTGATTCCCAAATTCAAGATGCTCACTCTACAACAGTTACTGCCAATGTTGGACAAGGATTCATGGCTGGTAACTTTGGATCTCAAGGAGGCTTATCCACACGTTCCAATAAGGGAAGGTTGCAGACAGTTTCTTCGTTTCAGGGCTGGGGAGCAACACTTCCAATTCTCTGCGTTGCCCTTTGGCTTACCTACTGCTCCCAGAGTTTTCACAAAGTGCCTGGTGCAGCCATTGCTTTTTGCAGGCAGAGGAACATTCAGATTTATCCTTACCTGGACGACTGCCTCATTCAAGCAAACTCCCCAGAACAGTTAAAAAAGGATTCCGACTTCGTGAAGAAAGTTCTCACTTCTTTAGGTTACACACTCAATGAAAAGAAGTCAAAGTTGTTCTACAAGGGAGATTGTTTTCATGGGAACGAGTCTGAATACATCCACCCAGATGGTATTCCTACCTCAAGACAAACAACGGGATCCGTCAGCTTATTTCAAGAACTTGGCAAGCATGACCCAGCTCTCTGCAATGCAATTTCTGCAAGCACTGGGGTGCATGGCGTCATGTATCTTGATGATCCCATATGCAAGGCTGCATATGAGAACTTCAGTGCCACCTCAAGAACCTTTGGTGTCAACACACACAGGACTTAGACTTGATTCTTCCCCTTATTCCCTGTCTACAAATGGAGTTTCTCTCGTGGGTGACAGCCTGTTCTCAGAACAAGGGTCTGCCTTTCTGCCCACCACCTGCCAGCCAGACTCTCACCACAGACGCCTCAGATTATGCATGGGGGGGCACATCTGGAAGGCAGGGGCATACAGGGGACTTGGAGCACCCAACAGATTCATCTGCACATAAACTTAAAAGAATTGATAGCAGTGCTGCAGGCCTTACTGGCTTTCAAGGACCTACTCTACCCTTGGACTCTTCTGATCAAGACAGACAATACCACAGTCATGTGGTACATCATCAAGCAGGGGGGGACTCACTCTTGCCCTTTGTGCAGACACAGCATGAGAGTATGGTCCTTAGCAGCTTCCTTGGGCATACATCTCATAGCCCAGTATCTTCCAGGGAGGCTAAACTCCCTTGGCAGATCAATTGAGCAGACATGTTCTGGATCCTCACCAGTGGCAACTGAACAAGATCATTTTCCATCGCATCACTCAGCATTGGGGCACTCCTCAGGTGGATCTTTTCCCCTCTCACACCAGTCATCTCCTTTCAACCTTCTGCACCAGGGAGTTTCACAGCAAAGCATGGAGAAGTGGACGCTTTGTCCTTCCCATGGACACAACTCTCAATTTATACCTTCCCGCCTCTGTCTCTTCTACCCAGAGTGCTGCTAAAGATAAGGGATGAAAAACCAAAGGCTAGTCTTATAGCACCAGATTGGCCCAGGCAGCATTGGTATCCCCTTCTTCACAGCCTTTCCCAAGCTCAGCCTGGGCATCTTCACCTGGTACCAGATCTGTTGGTTTAGGAAGGGGGAAAGCTTCTTCATCCTCATCTTCAAACTGCATTTAACTGCCTGGCTAATATTTTAAATCTTTCCCAGCAGGTGGTTGAAGTTCTTCATGAGGCCAGGAGGCCTAGCACCAGGAAATCCTATGCAGATAAATGGAAGAGATTTTGCTCTTGGATGCAAGCTAAAGAAGAGTCTTCTCAACCTTCTCTTTCCGTCATTCTTGATTACCTAGCCGGTTTGCTTTAACGGTGGATTTTCCTTTTCTTCAGTTAAGATTCATGCTTCAACAGTTTCTGCTCATTGTTCTTTTGAGCAACCAATTTTCTCTCACCCCTTGATGAAGCAGTTCCTGAGGGGTGCTAGCAATCTTAGACCTCCCAGAAGACCTCCTACTCCTGCTTGGGATGTTAATTTTGTCCTGGAGAAGCTTACTCTTCCTCCCTTTGAACCTGCTGCCTCTGCAGATTTAATGTTTCTTTCATGGAAGACTGCTTTTCTTTTGGCTATTACTTCCGCCAGAAGAGTTTTGGAGCAGCAAGCCTTAATGGCAGTAGAACCTTTCATTATTTTTCATTCAGACTAGGTTTCTCTGAGAACTAATCCCTCCTTTATGCCTAAGGTGGTTTCCAGTCTGACCCTTAACCAGTCTATTCATCTGCCTACCTTTTTCGATAACCCCCAGAATAAAGGGGAAAGGATTCTGCATTTTTTTTTGATGTGCACAGACAGTTGAGATTTTACTTGAATAGGACTAAACCCTTTCGGAAATCTGAGCAGTTGGTTAGTTTTGCTCCTGGGGCTCAGGGAAAAGCTATTTCGAAACAAACCATCTCTAAATGGATTGCTCATTGTATTCAGTTTTGTTACCTGCAGCATGGGAAGGTTCCCCCTCAGGGTATTAGGACCCTTTCTACTAGAGCAGCCTCTACTTCTGCAGCTTTTTTGAGAGGTGTGCCTACTAAGGACATTCTAGAAGCAGCTACTTTGTCTTCTGTCCATATTTTCACAAAGCATTACAACCTACCTTTGTTTTCTAAATCCAGGGCTGGTTTTGCCTCTGCAGTTTTGCAAGCCCTCCTTACCAACTCATAATCTGGGATTCTTCCTCCCCTTTTGTTTTTTTTCCTATGCTTTGGGAATCAACCCATATGTTAGGACTGCAACAGTGAAACACGAAGAACATAGTACAGTTGTGTACACTTACCATAAATGTAGATGTTCAAGTGTATTCACTGTTGCAGTCCTGATTTCCCACCCTCCGTTCCCCCTTTTTTCCTAAGGCACAGACTAGATATATTATTTTTGGATGTCATTTTTCCAGGGTGTTTCCTTCCTGGTTTAGCCTTCATTTGGGGGCTCCTGACAGTTAAGGCAAGAAAAACTGAAGAAATGGCGTTGGCTGCCTCCCTTTATACCTGACGTTCTGACATCATTTTCTAGCTGACTGCAGCCGACATCATATACCGAGGACTCTGGTATTCGGGCCGACTGAGGGCTACCGGGAGCCGGATAACTCATAGGTTAGGACTGCAACAGTGAATACACTCGAACATCTACATTTATGGTAAGTGTACACAACTGTACTTTTTGGAGGTCACTTGTGTCTTTATTTATGAGTTCTATAATATGTTCCATGGCCTTACAGATGATGCTGGTCAGGCTTATGGTTCTGTAATTTTCCAGGTCTGTTGCTATGTCACCTTTGTGGAGGGGAATAACTGTAGCTGTTCTCCATGCCGCAGGAACAAAGCCTGTGGTTAGGCTGTGATTGAAAAGGGTATTTAGTGGTGATGCTAGTTCGTGTTTTAGCCTGTTTAGAAGACAGCCTGGGGTATCATCTGGTCCCATAGAGGCCATGTTCGTTGCCTTGGACAGGGCTTTGAGGACGTGCTCTTCAGGTATGTAAGGTGGGGTGTGGGGGGAGTTTGGGGGAGGGTTTGTTGCACGTTGGGAGGGGATAAGGAAGTTAAATTTTTGCCAAACCTATCCGCTAGCAGGTACGCCATCTCTGTGCGGTTGGTGTGTGTGATACCGTTGGCCACCAGTTGTACACATGCTTGGGTCCTACCCTTTAGGTTACGTACATAGTTATAAAAGGCCTAATAGTTATCCTTGGCAGTACTTGCTAGGTTTCTCTCAAAGGAGCTCTTGCAGGGTTTGACAAGTTGTCTTATTTGCCTGTTAAGGCTGAGGAGGGTGCTTTTCCATTGTTGGGTCCTTGTCTTTGTTTTCTTGGAGAGCAACTTTTTGTGTTTATTGTAGTTTGTTGATGCTGGAAGTCCACCATGTCAGCTTGAGTGTACTTTGGGCTCTGGCTTTGATTATATCTGGTACAGCCAAGTTTATACACTTATGCAAGTGATTGTACAGGGCTTTAGTATAAACTTCAGCGTAGTTACCACTTTCAGCTTGGGATGGGGCTTGGAATGCATTTATACCTTCACATAGGAGGGTATAGTTTGCCTTGGTGAAGTTTCTTAGTCTTTCACCCTTCGAGTTCTTGTGTTGGTGTCAGTTTGAAGGTGACTGATTTGTGGTCAGTTTTAACTAATGAGGGTCCAACAGTTGCAGCTGTGCACCTGATGTTCTTCGTGTTTCACTGTTGAAGTCATTACATTTGGGGTTATCTGCTTGCAGTAGCCCTCTATCGGCCTGATTAACAAAGTCTTGGGTCTTGCTTTGGATGGTGTCCCTTCTTCCATGACGTCAGGTCGTCAGGGGTATAAAACATGCAGCCAATGCCATTGCATCAGTCTTTCTTGCCGTGCGGTGCCCGAAGCAGATCGCAAGTGCCGGTCGGCCGACTCATGAAATTTTTGTTTTCGAGTTTCAGAACCGAAGTCTTCAACTAAAGCTAAGTACCTCGTTGGGGAAACTTTTTTTCTTGCTCCTTACCGATGTCAGTAAAAGTTAATAATTGCATTACTTGTGGAAAGCAAATACCCCACAAAGATTTTCATTCGTACTGTATTCCTTGCCTGGGCCCTGACCACGACATACCTTGCTGTTGGTTTTGTGCTTTATTTAATCAGTGCACTATCCGTTGTCGGTATATTTTTGGTTCTCTGTTTAATTATTCAGAAATGTCGTCGGTTAGTCATCCGACTACCGGGATACCGAAAAAACGCAAAGATAAAGACAGAGACAGGCTGCCTAGGTCCAAAGCTGCCGACAACGCTTCTCCTAAGCCAGTCGCCAGTTCACTGGTACTCAGTGAGGCACTTTCGCAACCCCTGATACCCACTACTTCTGATTCGCAGGCCTCTACTGAGACCCATTCGGAGTCCGGTATGTCGTGAGATGCTTCAACTGTGGAACCTGCTGATGTCTCTACCTTGGATGGGTCCGGAGCCGCTGTGCAGGCACCGGCTTCTGAGGATGTATTCAGGCCTACAGACTTGCATATTAAACCGAAGCCTCCTTCTTCATTTAGGCCTAAATTTCGAACCATGCTTAAGAAACCGACGCCCAGGCCGCATGCTCAGGCCTCTATGCCTAAAAAACAAATGATACGAATGGCTGAAGATCTTATAACTTGGGGAAGCCAACCTCTCCCTTCTAAGAGACCTAGGACTGAAGTTGTTTATGAATCTTCTGACCAAGATTCTGATTTTTCTGATTCTTCTGATGATCTGGATTTGTCCTTCTCTACTTATGAGGATTCTGATGCAGAGGACTCTATTCCCTCTGCTTCACCTCCAGGGGATTTTTCTTTTGGTGAATCCTTACATACTCTAAGGGGAGCATTTCCACTGGGAAAGCAAAGATTTTTCTGATTCAAAAAAGAGGCTTAGAGATTTCTTACTCCTGCCTAAGCATAGACCTTTAGCTATACCTCCTGTACTAGACATTGTTGATGCCTTTTTGGAATCTAGTTTAGCCCCTGATTCTTTGCCTCCTGCTCCCAGAAAACCTGACAGATATTACAGGGTTCCGGATTCACACTTTTTTTCTTTTTAAAAATCCTGTTGCAGATACAGAGACCATTTCACAGGGACCCAAGGGCATTAAGGCTTCTACTGCTAAAAATCCTACCCCTTCTGATAGAGACTCCAGGGAGCTGGATAGATGGGGTAAGAAGGTTTGCACTTCTGCAACCTTGGCCATTAGGGCTTTAAACTGCCAGTTTCACATGTTAAAGTATCAACAACATGTTATTGGATTGCTTAAACAGAAAATGATGATGATTCCTGACTGTGCTGAAAATAAAGAATTACAGAATTTAATGCATTCTGCTGAACAGGTTGGTAAACATACTTTGCAATGTAGATTTGATTCATTAGAGGCTTCTTGCAGGGCTGCTGATGTCCTTCATGGATGCATCTGCAGTCATAACAACTGGGTTGTCCTGTCGTCAGGCAGCCCTTCAGTCGGCCGGATTCCAAAGTCCGGGTCCGGCTTCGGCTGATGTCGCACTTCACCCGACGTTATCTCTGTTGGACTTCGGGTATAAAAGCATCAGCCGACGCCATTTTCTTCAGTCTTTCTTGCCGCGTGGCGCCCGAAGCAAAAGCTGTTCGCAAGTGCCGGTCGGTCGGATCCAGAGCTTACTTCTACCGAATACTACTTCGAAGACTTCTAAAGCTAAGTACCCCGTTGGGGACTCTTTCTTGCCTCAGCCGATGTCAGAAAAAGTTAATAATTGTTTAACCTGTGGGAAACAAATACCTCATAAAGATTTCCACTCTTACTGCCTGCCTTGCTTAGGCCCAGCCCACGACGTAGCAGCCTGTTCGTCCTGTGCTTCTTTCAACCGACGAACGCTTAGACGCCGGTCGGAGTTTGCAGAACAGTTTTTCGGTTCTGATTTTGCGTACATTATGCCGCCGGATCCTCCGACTACGCATTCTGCCAAAAAACGCAAAGAAAAAGACCGACACTCGCGGTCCGCGGTTTCGGCCGAAACCATGGTTAAGCAAACCACGAGTGTTTCGGTTTCGGCGAAACCGAGAAAACTGATCAAAATACAGCTGAATCTATCTCTACAACTGAGGTCCCTGCTAACACTCTTGAATCGGCCTCAGAAATTTTACCCACTACGGTGCTTACCACTGACTTATCAGACACTATTCCCTTGGATGTCTCTACCCCAGCACGTGGTGCTGCTAGGCCTCCAGCAGCCATGTCCATTAAGGCCTTCGCCAGGGCTAAAGCAGCCAAGACTACTAAAACAGTGCCTGTTAAACCCCCCTCAACCAGGCCCTCTTCCAGTTCCCAAATGCTTACTTTGGCAGAAGATTTAATTTCTTTAATTAGAGGATCTCAATCTCACCCAGACAGGGCCTCTCAGCACCCAGAGAAGAGACCTAGGGCAGAGCCCCATGAGCCAGTGTCCTCTGATGATTCTGCTGATGAATCAGACATAACTGACCAGCCAGAGGCTCCTTTCTCCAATTTTGAAGATTCTGATGCTGAAGAATCCATTCCAGCTGCTTCCCCACCAGAAGAATTCTCCTTTGGGGAACCTTGCATGCCATGCGAGAACAGTTCCAATGGCAGCAACAGGATTTTTCAGACTCCAGGAAAAGACTTAGGACCTTTTTGCACCTTCCACAGCACAGGCCCTTAGCTATACCTCCTGTTCTCTCTGTGGTGGATGATGCTTTCAATGATGTCTGCTCCGCCCAGATTCTTTACCCCAGCCCGTGCCAAACCAGACAGATTTTACAGGGTGCCAGATAGTCATCACCACCTTTACAAGGCCCCTCTTGCAGACCCGAAGACTATTTCCCAGGGTGCCAAGGCAGTAGCCGACCATAGCTAAAACCCTGTTCCTTCTGAAAGGGAAGCAAGGTCATTAGACAGATGGGGTAAAAAGGTTTACACTTCAGCCACTCTCTCAGCTAGAGCTTTAAACTGTCAGTTTCACATGATACAATACCAAGAGTTTATGCTTGATCAGTTAACTAAAAAGCTAACCACTGATGAATCTCTTGATAAGAAATATGTATTAGAAATGGTAAATAACATACAGCAAGTTAGTAACCATTCTTTAAAATGTGGCTATGATGCACTGGAGGCTTCATTTAGATCAGCCATGACTGGCACTGTAATTAGAAGGCATGCATGGCTAAAGGAGCAAGCTTTACCGGATCATGTTAAATCTAAATTGCTAGATGCTCCTATGGATAAAACAAGTTTGTTTGGTACACCTGCCCAGCAGGTTATGAAGAAAATGGAAGAAAAGGCAAAATCAGTCCAGACAGTTAAAGATTTCTTGCAGGTTCAACCCCAAGGTTTAGCAGGAACTGGCCTGCCAAAATTGGTCCTTTCCTGACTCCACAAGACCTCAAAGGGGCAGGAATAGACGTTCCAGAGGCAGAAATCAATCCAGAGGAGGTGCCTACAGAGGACGACAGTGGCAAGGTAACAACAGAGGCACAGACTCCACACCTGCCACTACATCAACACAGCCACAGTGACTTAATCCTAAACCCGCCTACCAGGGAACAAATAGCAGCTCCTCTAGGCGGAAAGCTAACTTTATTTTCAAAAACTGGCACCACATAACAAAGGACAAGTGGATTTTACGAACCATAGATCAAGGTTACCGGTTCCACTTCCACACTTTACCAGACAAAGAGGAATGCCAAATCTACCTCCAAATCAAAAGACAGAGGCTCTACAACAGATAATGGAGTTAGCAAACATGAGAGCTGTGGAGAAAGTGCCAACAGCAGAGCAAGGAAAGGGTTCTACTCCAGACTATTCCTAGTTCCAAGAAAGGAAAAAGTTGGAGACCAATTCTAGACCTGTCCACCCTGAATACTTACATCATTGTCCCAAAATTCAAAATGCTGACCCTACAGCAACTTCTTCCCATGCTGGGCAAGGAGTGTTGGCTGGTAACTCTAGATCTCAAGGAGGCATACCTGCACGTCCCCATTCGACCAATCTGTAGAAGATACCTCAGATTTCTTGCAGGATCAGAGCACTATCAATTCTCAGCATTGCCCTTTGGCTTATCTACTGCGCCCAGAGTATTCACAAAATGCCTGGCATCAGTAATCGCCCATTGCAGACTACAGGCAATTCAAATTTATCCATACCTGGACGACTGCCTGATACAAGGAGACAACAAAAGCAAGCTGACAACAGATTTACAAAGGGTCATTTACTTGCTTCAAGCACTGGGATACACAGTCAATTTACAAAAGTCAAGACTGATACCATCCCAGACAAGGACTTTCCTGGGAGCGGAATTGGACACAGTAAGACAAATGGCATTCCTAACTACAGAAAAACAAAAAGAACTCCCTCTTTACTTCTTGGCACTAACAAAACTGAACAAGTTAACAGCAAGAAAGGTACTGCAGGCCTTGGGTTTCATGGCATCATGCATAATCTTGGTTCCATTTGCCAGACTACATATGAGAAAACTACAGTGGTACCTAAAGAATTTATGGTCCCAACACAGACACAGCCTAGAAACGGAAATCCCACTAATACCATGCTTAAAACAGGAGTTCCTATGGTGGGCTCAGGCATGCCAGTCAAACCCAGGCCTGCCCTTTCGCAGGGTCAAGCAAGCCAGACCATCACAACAGATGCTTCAGACCTAGGATGGGGCATATGCTGGACAAATGCGTACAAGGATTGTGGACACAGGACCAACTTCACCTGCACATCAACCTAAAAGAAATGCTGGCAGTAAAACTGGCAATCCAAAAGTTCAGACCATTTCTCAAGGAGGACCACTTGATGATAAGGACAGACAACACCACAGTCATGTGGTACATCAACAAACAGGGAGGCACTCATTCTTACCCCTATGCAGAATGACTTTGGAGCTGTGGACCCTGGCACTCAGCTACAACATCCAGTTACAGGCAATATTTGTGCCAGGAAAAGAAAACTCTCTAGCAGATATGTTAAGCAGGACCACATCGGATGCCCACGAATGGCAGCTGCACCCGGATATCTTCAAGACCATCTCGAAGAAATGGGGAATGCCTCAGATAGATCTATTCATCACCTCTCAATCACCAGCTCAAAAATTCTGCACAAGGACATTCCACCCACTAGCATGGAAAGTGGACTCGCTCTCCTTCAGCTGGAAAGGCCTAACAGCATATGCATTCCCACCTCTTCCCTTGATACACAAAGTACTACTAAAAATCAAGGAGGAACGTCCAAGGATAATCCTGATAGCTCCAAACTGGCCAAGACAGCATTGGTACCCACTACTGAGGAGCATGTCTCGAACAATATGTGGCCAATTCCCTGATGCCTTTGATGCTAACTCAGAACAACTTCAGCACCATGCATCCAAACCTAAAACGCTGCAACTGACTGCATGGAACATCACATAGCAGCTGCTAATACAGAACTTTCACAAAGAGTTAAAGACATTATTCTTGAAGCACGCAGGCCTTCAACTAGAAGGAATTATGCTGGGAAATGGAAAAGGTTTGTCATTTGGAGTTCTGAAAGAGGAAAAGATGTATCAAACATAGATATGCCTAACATTCTGGAGTATCTGGCGAACTACTTCATTCAGGCCTGTCCTACTCCTCCATCAAGATTCATGCATCAGCTATTTCAGCAGAATACAGCTTTGATCCACCTGTTTTTCACACCCTTTGCTCAGGCAGTTCCTCAGAGGAATCAAGAATGTAAAACCTCCAAGGAAACCACCATTGCCAGCTTGGGACTTGAACTTTGTGCTAGAAAAATTGACACTATCACCTTTTGAACCAGCAGCAACAGCAGACCTACAACACCTGTCATGGAAAACTGCTTTCCTACTGGCAATTACTTCAGCAAGGAGGGTTTCAGAACTACAGGCCTTAATGGCAGTGCAACCCTTTCTAATCTGCCACCAAGATAGAGTGTCCATGAGGACTAATCCTACATTTATGCCTAAGGTGGTATCCAGAGTGTCTTTAAACCAGGCAATCCACCTGCCTACCTTCTTTCCCAACCCACAAAACAGAGGGAAAGAATACTGCATACCTTGGATGTACATAGACAGCTACGCTACTACTTGGACAGAACAAAAATAGCAGAAAGACTGACCAACTTTTCGTAGCCTATGCAACAGGAAGGGAAGGAAAAGCTATTTCCAAACAGACAATCTCCAAATGGATAGGAAATTGCATACGATTCTGTTACTCCTTCCATGGAAAGCCAATTCCACAGAACATAAGACCTCATTCTACAAGGGCAACAGCCACTACCACAGCCTTCTTACGAGGAGTGGCTACCAAAGACATTATTGAGGCGGCTACTTGGACCTCCGTGCATACATTTGCCAAGCATTATAATTTACCTCTATATTCCAGATCCCGAGCAGGGTTTGCCACTGCTGTTCTGCAAGGGATCCTAAACACACCATAATTTACTTTTATCCTCCTCCCCTACTTGGCTATGGTATTCTACCCAGTTGTTATGACTGCAGATGCATCCATGAAGGACATAGTACAGTTTTGTACCTACCATAAATGTAGATGTCCGAATTGGATAGCATCTGCAGTCAGGATTACCTCCTTCTTCCCTCTGTGGTACTCCTAGGGTGTTTACCCTTCTAATAGCTAGCTAGTGGGGGGATTTCTTTCATGGTGTATTTGTTTGTATTTATGTACATACATGCTTATTTTTGTGTTTACCTCTATCTTTTGGAAACATTGGCATCTATCCAAAATTTTTAGCCTTCTATAGGGCTTCTGGCATCTGGGGCAAGAAACACTGAAGAAAATGGCGTCGGCTGATGCTTTTATACCCGAAGTCCAACAGAGATGACGTTGGGTGAAGTGCGACATCAGCCGAAGCCGGACCCGGACTTTGGAATCCGGCCGACTGAAGGGCTGCCTGACGACAGGACAACCCAGTTGTTATGACTGCAGATGCTATCCAATTCGGACATCTACATTTATGGTAGGTACAAAACTGTACTTTACTGGGTCTGTGCTCAGAAGGCATGCTTGGCTTTAGGAGCAATCTTCACCTGCTAAACTGTTGGATGCTCCCTTAAATCAGGACCACCTGTTTGGCAACAAAGCTGAGGAAGTTCTTAAAAAGATGGAAGATAAAGCTAATTCTATGCAAACTGTTAAAGATTTCTTGCAAGTTCAGCCTCCTACATTTAGTAGACATTGGCCCTCTAAGAATTGGTCCTTTCTAGCCCCTTCCAGGTCTTCTCAAGCCAAACCCAGACACAGCAGAAACCCCATATTTCAGTCCCAGGGGACACACAAGACTAAGCAGTGGAGGATTTCCGCACCCAAATCTGGGAGTAGTAAGACCCCCCCTATGGAAAACTGTCTCAATGACTTGTTTTTAAAACTTCCAAACACTTCCCAACTGAATGCTCCTTTAGGCGGAAAGATTGGTCTGCAGGCCAAAAACTGGGAACTCATTACCCGGGACAAATGGGTTTTAAATATAGTGTCCCAAGGATACAGATTTCACTTCCACACATTACCAACACCAAGCAGGTGGCCAGATCTACCCCGAAATCAGTGGGCAGAGGCCCAAAATCAAGTTCTCTCTCTCTTAAGCATGGGGGCTATTCAGTTGGTACCAGAAGAGGAAAAGGGACAAGGTTTCTATTTGAGACTTTTCCTGGTGCCCAGAAGAGGCAATATATGGCGTCCTATCCTGGACCTTTCTACTCTAAACACCTTTCTGGTGATTCCAAAATTCAAATTGCTGACTCTTCACCAGCTGCTTCCTGTACTAGGCAATGATGCATGGTTGGCAACACTAGACTTAAAAGAAGCATACCTGCACATCCCTTATCAGGGTGTCTTGCAGAAGATACCTACGCTTCAAAGCAGGCTACATGCACTATCAGTTCTCTGCACTGCCCTTTGGCTTATCTGCTGTGCCCAGGGTATTCACAAAGTGCCTAGCTCCAGTCATTGCATTTTGCAGGCAAAGAAATATTCAAATATACCCATACCTGGACAATTGTCTAATTCAGGCAGAAAGCCAGGACATACTTTTGAATCATCTGGCCTTTCTTCAAAGGGTGCTGACTTGTCTGGGGTACACCATAAACGAAAAGAAATCATACCTGGTACCCTGTCAACAAATTATATTCCTGGGAGCAAGCTTGAATACAACTTCCCAGATGGCTTTCCTCATGTCAAAGAAACGGATTCATTTGACAACCTACTTCAAACAAGTGGCCACAAAAACCCAGCTGTCTGCAAGGCAAGTACTGCAAGCCTTGGGGTTCATGGCCTCCTGCATTCTTCTAATTCCATATGCAAGGCTGCATATGAGGAAACTACAATGGTATCTCAAAAGCTTATGGTGACAACATTCACAGGCTCTAGAAGCAATGATTCCTATCATACCTTGCTTACGCCTAGAGTTCCTTTGGTGGGCAGAGACCTGCCACCAAAACAGGGGACTACCATTCACATTACCTCCTGCCACCCAAACCTTAACAACAGACGCATCAGACTATGCATGGGGGGCTCACCTGGCAAGGAAGGGCATTCAGGGCAAATGGAACCCAAGTCATATGCACCTGCACATAAATCAAAAGGAAATGTTAGCTGTACAGAATGCTCTGACAGCCTTCAAGGACCACATTCTTCCAGGGCAACTAATGGTAAAGACGGACAACAACACTGTCAGTGGTACATAAACAAGCAGGGGGGTACACATTCTTACCCCCTGTGCAGACTAGCCATGGCGTTGTGGAACACAGCCTTGAGCTACCAAGTGAATCTACAAACTCAGTTCCTGCCAGGAAAACTAAATACACTGGCAGACGGACCAAGCAGAAACCTCATGGAACCACACGAGTGGAAACTGGAATCAAGGATTTTCAACATGTTGACAAGCAATGGGGGAGCGCAGATATAGACTTGTTTGCCTCCCCCAAGAACCATCAATTGGACAAATTTTGCACAAGAATTCCCCACAAGCTAGCTTGGAAAGTGGATGCTCTATCCTTCAGCTGGAAAAACCTATCAGTTTATGCCTTTCCTCCTCTGCCTCTGCTCTCCAAGGTACTACTAAAGGTCAAACAGAACAAGCCAAGGACGATTTTAATTGCACCAGACTGGCCACACCAACACTGGTACCCCCTCTTGCGCAGTGTGTCATGCCTGGCCCCATGGCACCTGCCTCAGACTCCTTCCCTGTTGTCTCAGCAGGAGAACCAGATTCTACACCCTCAGCTGCAAACCCTGAACCTAGCAGCCTGGCTAATTACCTAATCTCTCATTTTCCATCCCTCAGTAAATCAGTGATGGATATCATTTTAGAGGCAAGGAGGCCTAGTACTAGAAAATCTTATGCTGCAAAATGGAAAAGATTTTGTGCCTGGAATCAGTCTCAAGGGATGAGCGCAGCAGTGCCCAATTTACCTCAGATTCTACAATACTTGACTGAGATGCTTCATAAGGACTTGTCCTTTTCCTCCATCAAAATTCATGCCTCAGCCATTTCAGCTCATTACAGCACAGAGCCTCCCCTCTTTTTTCACCCACTGCTCAAGCAGTTCCTCAGAGGGGCCAAAAATTTAAGGCTACCCAGTACAGCTCCAACTCCAGCTTGGGACCTTAACATTGTCGTGGAGAAACTCACTCTTCCTTCTTTAGAGCCAGCTGCCACTGCAGATTCAAAATGTATTTCCTGGAAAACAGCTTTCCTTTTAGCAATCATTTCTGCAAGAAGGGTATCTGAATTACAGGCCCTTATGGCAGTGGAGCCTTTCATCATCTTTCATGCGGACAGGGTGTCCCTCAGAACCGATCCCTCTTTCATGCCTAAGGTGGTATCCAGTGTGGCTCTTAATCAGTCCATTCATTTGCCTACCTTCTTTAACCCGCAGAACAAAGGGGAACGGATACTGCACTCCTTAGATGTGCAGAGACAACTTAGATTTTACTTGGACAGGACTAAACCTCAAAGGAAATCTGATCAACTGCTGGTGGCATTTTCTGCAGGGACAGAGGGGAAAGCTATTTCAAAGCAAACCATTTCAAAATGGATAGGCCACTGCATTAATTTCTGCTATAAGCACCATGGAAAACCTATCCCACAGGGCATCAGACCCCATTCAACCAGGGCTGCATCTACCTCCACAGCCTTTCTCAGGGGTGTTCCTACCAGGGACATCCTAGAAGCTGCTACCTGGAGTTCTGCATACTTTCACCAAGCATTATCATTTGCCAATTTTCTCTAAATCCAGAGCTGGCTTTGCCACTGCAGTCTTGCAGGGTCTTATAGCTGGTCCTAATTCTATTTATATTCCTCCTCCCTACCTTAGCTTTGGGAATCTACCCAAATGTTATGACTGCAACATTGAAACACAAAGAACATAGTACAGTTGTGTAAACTTAACCATAAATGTAGATTTTCAAGTGTATTCACTGTTGCAGTCCTGGTTACCATCCCTCCAGCCCCCTTTCTTCTTTTGGCTATACCTCTACTCTCACTTACTATGCTCAAAAAGCTTTTTGGTGTATTTGCTTTTTTTTGTTGGAGGTATATTCTTGTAATTATATATTTAATTGCTTTCCATTAGGGGGAACACCTGACATCTGGGGCAAGAAAAACTGATTGTAATGGCGTCAGCTGCATGTTTTATACCCCTGATGTCATGGAAAAAGGGACAGCATCCGACGCAGGACCCAAGACTTTGTTAATCAGGCCGACTGAGGGCTACTGCAAGCAGATAACCCCAAATGTAATGACCGCAATAGTGAATACACTCGAACATCTACATTTATGGTAAGTGTACACAACTGTACTTTTGACATGTTGGAGAGGACCAGATCTAGAATGTTTGTTCCTCTTGTCAGGGTATGGACAGTTTTCTCCACGGCGTTTGAATTCACAAAGTCAAGGAAGGTTTGTGCTACCGAGTTTGGGCTAGAGTAGGTTTCCCAGTTGATGGTGAGCTAATTGAAATCCCTCTTAACCAGTGTGTTCATAAAATTTCGATTGTCTTCACTTTGGGTAAGTAGGCTTCTTGAGTGTCATGACCCATGAAGGGGGGCCTATAACTGACTAGGACTTGGGGGTCTTACCCACCGTAATCTGGACCTGGAGTAACTCCATGGAGCTGTCCAGTCTACTAGACGCAAGGTGAATTTATCTCTAGTATGGATTGGAACACCGCTTCCTTTGGTTTTCATACGTTCATTTTGCAGTCTAAAGGTGTGGAAGGCATGGTAGTGTTGCAGGGCCCATTGTACTCTGAGGCCTTAAACCAGGTTTCTGTGACTGCACAAACATCTACCTTTTCTAGTGATAGAAGTGCTTCCAGGGAGTGCAGTTTTTGGTTTAAGCTCCTAGCATTTAGCAGCATGACCCTTATTTTGTTCTGATTAGTTAATTTCATGTTGGTAATGTTTTTGAAACCTTGCCTAAAAAAGGCACTATGAGGGAGGGAAGAGCCTTTGTCAGCAGCGGAAAGCCTAGGGGGTGCCAAGTGTAAACTATCTCTGGCAAAGCAGTGAGGTTTGTTGACCATGGCTTCCCGGGCAGACAGGATCCCCTTGGAATGACACAAAAAACTAAGCCAGTTATTGAAATCAGTTATTTTTGTTTATACTGTGGCATTATTCTAGGTGAGGGTAGTATGCTGCTCAAGGCTAGGGGCATACCTGCCCGAGACACATACTCTGATAGCTCTACTATCTCACTCTTCTTATAGTCCAGTGAGGTACGTTGCAGGTCATTCACACCAACATGAACTATGACAGAGTCATAGTGGTACTTGGTGCTGAGAGACTGAGTGCATACGTAATTAGGCAAATTCTGGCACTAGGCAGGCAGCTGACCGTGATTTTCTGCTTGTTCAGCCTGGTGAGTGGGACACCCGTGTGTCTCACTATTTTCTCCAGTGACCATAAAACTTGTTTTTTGAGTGTTATGCCTTATGGGCTTGGTGGATGAGATACTGGTGTTGCTATGTGTCCTGGGTGCTGTGGAGACTGTGTTAGCTGTAATAGACTTGTGTTTTGTAGATCTCTGGTGTTTCAGTAAGTTTTTCAAGAGAACCCTCCATTTATGTGGATTTACATGTTTGATGCATACTATTTGTATGGGTAGTGGTACTATGAATATATTTTGGCGGATGAGTTGACAACCTTCTCTGTTACTGTTTTGAGAGAGCATGAATTCTAGATTCTTTGTGTAAATACATCTCTCGCACTCTGTACTAGACTGTTATTAGCAGAGGGTTGTCTGTGTACATGAGGCAGTTGGTACACTGCCTCAAGAGACTCAAGTCAACAAGGTTGGCAGGAGAAACAAGGGTAGTCCAACTGTCAATGCTAGATTTGAAGACTGTCACTAGAGGTGGCGTTTTTAGAAACAATCTTGGAGGAGCTTGGCGAATTGATATTTCTGCCTAGGTTTTAATGGAATTTTTTTAAAATTTAACTGTCTGTCTTTGGCGCACAACTGTACACTATTGCATGGTGCTGTGCAATGGTCAAACAAGCAGATAACTGCTCAGATGTAGGGCTTAAATACCAGAAGCTAAAACTTGGGGAAAAAGAAACTCTAACAAAATTCAAAAGGATCAGTGAGGGTGCTTATTCCAACCCCTAGACCGGCCTCCTTTACCCAAGTGCCATCAAGCACAGTTCTCTCACAAAAGTGCATATAGGCCCCTTCCAATCTAAGATAGCCTGGAAAAAGTGCTAACAGATCAGCTAATTAAATACTGCTTGGTGGGAAAACCAGAGCAGGCAGAACAGATGGCTTTAAAACAATGAAAAAAATGCCAGTAAATATTTAACACTGTGGAAACAACAAAAAAGCTTGCTAAACGTTGAAAACGGCAATAAAATTAAATTTTACAGGCACAGTGTAGCAGACAATTGTAGTATAACAGTGTAGGTTTTCGAGGACTAAACCTTCTTTTATGCCTAAAGTGGCATTCAGGTTTACTTTTAAGCTAAACTATCCATGTTACTACCTTTTTCCCCCAATTCCCAAAAATGAGGGAGAAATGTTACTTCATACCTTGGATGTCCATAAAACAACTTTGGTACTATCTTGACAGATCAAAAATCTTTCAGAACTTCTGTTCAGTTCATTTCTTGTGAAGATAAGAAGAAAAGGACAACCACAGTCAAAATGGTTGTGTCATACTACTGTGTTTGTTCCTCCCACCACAACAAAACTACTCCAGGCAGGGCTTGTGCTCATTTACCTAGGGCCTTGGCATCTTGTGTGGCTTTTTAGAAGAGGGTTGGATTCTAGAATTTTTCTTGAAACAGCAGCTTGGTCCAGTGTGCATACGTTTACAAAGCACTATAAAATAGAATCCTTCTCAAAGTGTAGGGCAGACTTTATTAAGACTATTCTTCAGGGGTCCTGGACCCTTATCCTTCCTCCTCCTAGTCTGTCTAAGCTGTGGCAATCTCCCTGTTTACTTTAAGCTACTGCAGTAGTGATCAAATGAAGAATGTTGTACAGTTGTGTAAGTAATCTTACTAACAGTAGATGCTGAAATGATCACTGCTGCAGTAGTAATTCCCTCCCTGCACGCCCCCCCCCCCCCATTTCTTTTGCATCTTTTTATGTAAGGGTATGACATTTATTATTTTCTTAACATTGTCCTAAGGGCATTAGCCTGTGTCTATTGGCATAAACGCTGTTTAAAGACTTGCTACCCAAACCTTTTAATCGGCTCATCTTGTGCTGCTCAACTGTTTGGGCACATGGAATGTGCTACGAAGCTGGCTGACTTGCTTCTTGGCGGGACATAACTCGTAGCAAAAGCTACTGTAGCAGTGATCATTTGAGCATCTCCTGTTCTGTTAATTTTTACTTACACAATTGCATTTTCTTAAATGTCATGGATAAACTCCCCCATAAATAAGTGCTCCATTCTGGAACTACTCATTAATTTACTGGAGTACCTCCATCTCTGGTGCATTATATGCATAGAAGTTTCAAAAATTAATAAGCAAAAACTCCGTGGACCAGGGTCTATATTATATATTCGATCTTTCTAATCTTCGAATCCCATATGTTCAACAACATATGATAGAAGTTTAAAAGTTCGAATATATAATTAAAAAAAAAAACTTACCTTAATGGTGCAGACAGGGGGGCTAGCCCCCTGCATCCCCTCACACCCCCTATTTAAATATACCAACTCCGAGATCACACTTCAGTGCAGAAAAGGGAAATTCTCCCATTCTGTACCTAATGGCGCCGTTAAGTTTAACCTTCGAATGCTTTAAAATTCGATCATATGATGTCGACCATATGCCATTCAAAATTTCAAGTGTTTGTGGTTCTAATAGGAACCCAGTGGACCACATTGTTACTAGCCTAACTAGAGGACAAAATGTTCTTGACTTGCTGTTTACAAATGTAGTCATCATGCACAACTGAACTAGTAACTTCCTGTCCAATTTAGGTCATACCATAAGCTTGTAACATTTTCCTTCAAACTGTTTAACCCCCCCCCCCCCCAAAAAAAAAAACTATATATTTGAATACAAAGATTCCAAGTGTACAAATCTTATATCATCCTGGACGTTGCCTTACCAGATAGATTCACAGCGGATATTGTACCCGCATAAATAAACGTGTGCAGTTGGCAGTTCAGTATAGATTCGAATACAATGAGAAATTTTAAAAGCAAACCACCTTTTGTGGTTCACTAATGTAAATAAAATCTACAATAAAAAGTCAAATATAAACCTCCAAGTCAAGGAAAGTATTAGGAATCTGAGTTTAAAATATGCGGTTGGATTTACTATGAAAGCCCATGAACTCATGGCATATGAAGAACAATTACATACATCTGTAGTTATCTAAGAAAATTAAGAAACTACATTTCACAATGTACGGAACTCGTACTAAATGGCAGAACTTACTCTGTCCCCGTGGGTATTGCCAGTGTACTAGTATATAAATTTACTGCAAGTTTCAGTCATGAGATGGCTATCCAGAGCACTGGTTTACCCATATCTCTCACCCCCTCTCCCCAGTCATCACTTAAGAACATGTACTAAAAGTGCTGTCCAGTGCTAAAAACACTTTCTACGTGGGACCAAGTAACATATGGGACTTTCTCAAACAGTACTTAACATGCCCTGATGGAACCTTTCCATATGTTACTTAACCTGAACCTGGCTACAGACTCATTCCTGGAAGTATGGAGTACAACATTGCTCGATGCCACTCCATAAAGGTGGCCATACCACTGATCCCATTAATTAAAGGCCCACGAGCCTATCATTTGTAAAGCCATGGAACACATTTTAACTGACTTTAGTAGGGAGCATAGACATTAAAAGTCTCATCAATCTAGGCCTGTGCAACATGATTTTATAAAAGGAAGATTCTGTTTAATGAACCTGGTAAACTTCTTTGAATGTAATATAAGCTGCTAACAGTGATCACATTGTACCCACAAACACCCTTGAATTGGTTAAGGCATTTGACACCATCCACCATGCATAATTAATAAATTAAATGCATTACAAATAGACTTCTGTTGGCGATATTGTAGTTGAGGGTCTCACCAGATGCGCAGTAGCAAGCCACGCCCATAACCCACCCCCGTGATATGTCATTCATGAATATGCATTCCCTCCGAATGTACAACTGAAGAAAAAGCGCACTGACATTGTAATATGACAGTAAATATAACAGTAAACTGAAGTAAATTACCGGTATGCGTGAACGACATTTAAACAAAAACACTTTCTCGACCTTGGGTATTTCAGTTTCTTAGAGGACTGCCAACTGCTAAATTATGGATTTGATACAACGTAATAGCTTCTTATTTAAACTAAAGTGGTTCCGTTGTCACAGTGCTTTTAATAGTCAAACAGTCACCAAAATCTCATTATTTATTTACTTATTTATTTGGTATTTCTTTACCGGAATAGTCCAACTGGTCTGGAGAGGACCAGAAAGTGACTGTTTTCAACGGAGTACTCATCTGTAATACGTTTGTCTTAGATCTGACAAGTAACATCTGTCACAGCAACATACAGCCCTGTAGAAAACATAAATCACAGATCTTGAGACATACTTATACAAATGCTAATAATAAGTGTCAAAAATTTGCTAGAAAGGTAGTTGTTATAGCGCCAAGGTGGAAATTACCTTTTGGAAAAGAAACGTGCATACTGCAAAGACGCTGCTGTAATCCAGGTAATAAACCAATGTCGCAGAAAGTGCGAGCCAGAAATAGTAAAAACCGTTATGTTATGATAAACATTTGATAAGGCAGATTCAGTTACACCTTTGGTAATATCTACGCAGCCCTTTAAGGAGATACAACTTATGCACAACAACGCAAACTTGACAATCGCAGCATAACACAATGTTCATAGGATATAGTGAATCACAGAACAAAATCTCCTTTAAACACTCACACCATGAGAAACACAGAAATTGCCAGGTGCGGCTACCGGGATGGGAAGTTTAATCGACCTAAAATGTTAAGAAATATAGAATTTATTGCCAGTTGTCGAAAACCCCAAGTAATATGCAGACTGGGTTGTCACTCAATTTGAGACACACCCACTTCTGCGCGAAACTGGTGAGGCCCTCAACTACAATATCGCCCTTCTGTTTGGTAAAATGTGTAACTAATTGGCTAAAAGAACATGCATGGTGCATGTGAAAAGGGCAGCATCAGAGAACATGAAGTTGACCAGTGCTATCCCTCAGTGCTTGGGACCTCTGTTCCTTATTTTTCTGACCTACAGCCTAAAAAACAAGTTGTGTGTCTAACCACATTTGCATATGACTGTAAACTGGGAGTCATTGCCAAATTCCCCTTTGACACAGAAGCCATCCAGCAGGAACTTACAAATATCTGGTGTATTAAAAGTTAGCTTAAACTTAATGCAACATTGTCATATTTGGCAGACACCCCAGTACCCACAAAAAAAATTAAGTTACAGACCTGGGTTGATTCCCTCTCCTTTGAGAGTGTAGTAACAGTTGCCTGGAAAGCCTTCTATTTAGAGCATGTGATTGGCAAGGGGTTATCAACTAGGTGTAAATATTTATTTATTGCCCATTGTATTTCGGTACTGATCAGACCGTTTATAGAATACAATGCCCCTTTGGAATGTACCACACCAGACATATCAGACAGCTAGAAAGACCCAGAGGTTTCTGACAGAGGATTAATAGGCTTAAAAAATCCCTGAGCTACCAGAAAAGATTAGGACTGTCCCTCTTTTTGTATAAGCTCCTATTTTGCTTATTCCCCATTTCACTTAAATGAGGCCTACGGGGCAGTCTCAGTGATTGGTGCGTGCTTCTCCATATTTGCAAGAATCTAGTTACTGCTTTGCATTTTTTGGCAGGCATGAATGCAGTTAGGTCCATGTGTCACCTGTATAAATATGAGAAGTGCAACAGGCCAGACCCACTACCTTTCCCCAATTTGGCCAAGACAGCATCAGCCTCACTTCCATTCTCCCCAACCAGCTTCTCTGATGTGTGGGATCATCACAGTCCATCATGGCTTTATACCTGGGCTGTGCCTGCAAATGGTCTATTTATAAGCAATGTACTATCTCAGCAAACAAGCTAAATAAATTCCTGTTTCCCTGAGCTTGCCAAACTAATGCTGTATTATGCATACATTAGTAATATATGTTGTATATTTCATGCCAACTTGTAACTCTGTTCAGTTGTATTGCGAATACATGTTTAGTGTGGGTTAAAAGGTGTTCAGGTTTTTGACTAAAACTACTGCATGTTAAGTTGTCAATCTCACCTTCATTCTTGCTGGATGGGTTCGGAGCCGATCCTCTGCTCTGACTCTGCCAATACTAAAGCTTGAGAGCTATTTCCACCGGCTCGAGGCTCCCCTATATCCCACAATGCTAGGCGGTAGTTACTCAGATCTCGTTTGCCGCTTAGCTGCGAGGTGCTTTCTTTTACCGGCTCTGGCAGGTTAGTGAGATTTTCTAGTCAGAAAATTAAAATAACTACCCCTATCCTTTTTGTTTAGTCAGTTTTATAGTACTGGTTATCCTTCTAGTTTAAATTGGGTCCTCCCTCGTTTTTATTCACTTTTAAGTTCTAGGCCTTTGGCCCACTCCCCCCTTTTTTCCCTTTGTCATTCAGTGTGATTGATTTTTCCTTTTTGGTTAAAGGGTGTGTCTGTTTTTGTGTCTGTGTCTAATTTGAATATACAGTCACTTTTCTGGGATGTTGAAAGACTCCAAGGTCTCAGGCTTCAAGAAGTGTGACTCGTGCTGTCAGAAAATGTCTCTGACAGACGGTCACACTTCTTGTGTATATTGCCTGGGACCTTTGCACCTGCAGGACTCCTGTGCTGTTTGCCATGCATTCAGCCCGAGAGTCCTGCAGGAACGCAAGAATAAACGTATTCTTCGAGGCTTATTAAAGCCTGAAGGCTTCCTGACCCAGTCTGCGTCGGGGAAGCCTTCATAGACTTCCAGGCCGTCGGCTCCAGCTTCAGAGCCGTCCGCTGGGAGCATCAAGACTACTTCGACATCGGCTCCGGCTGGAGTCGATGTTTCGAAGACTCAAACCGTTACCTCGGCTCCGGCCGGAGCCGAGGGTGCTAAGACTCAGTCGTCTCCGATAGTTTTATCGGAGCCACCTTCTAAGAAGAGGTCGAGGTCCCCTTCCATCGGCTCCATCCACTCTGCCCCGGGATCCCCTCTTCTGTCGGAGCAGAGCCACAGGTCCCATTCCTCTCGGTCCTCCAGGCTGTCCGACCATGACTTACAGAGGGTGGTGAGTAGACTTCTTTAGTCCGAGGCACTGGCCCAAATGCTGCATAGCCCTACTCAACAGTCAGCAGCTATTCCCATCCCTTCTTCTGTTCCTCCTCCGACTCCTTTGAGTTCGGAGCCGGGGCTCGTCAGAGCCATGGCTGTCAGTGCGTCAGAGCTGATGCCCTCCCTTTTGGCTCCATCTGCTCTGATTTCCTCTTTGGAGGGATCTCGGCGCTGGGCTTCCCTCATCGGCTCCAAGGGGGCGAGTGGCATCGGACCCTTGTCCAACCCCGTTCTCCCTCTCGGAGCGTCGGCGCTGGTGAGTTCGGCTCCGACATCCGCCTCTGAGCCATCCCTGTCAGTGCCGGGGGGGTCCTTGTCTCCTCAGAGCGGGGACCTTCGGCCCTGGCTGATCGGGGCGCCTTTGAGGTCATGCGGAGTGTGCTAGACACCGTGTCTACCCCACGGTCGGCTCTGTCAGCTCCTCCCTCTTCAGTGCCTGCGGTGGTTTCTACCCACTCCCTCGTACCAGACCATAGAGAGCCAACCCCTCAGGTTTCCCCTTTGGGAATATCCTCTTCTTCCGAGGCTTCTCCTGATCCAGCACTGGAACCCCCTCAGAAGAGACCGTGCAAGAGGAAACACATTGACTCCCCTGAGTCTGTCACCTCGGACACCGACTTGGAGGAATCTGAGGGTTCCCCTCGGTCCCCCTCTGAGGATGTCTCTTTTGCTGACATCCTTGAAATCCTTAAACAGAGGGGGAACTGGCCCGCCCTTAACCCTTTAGAGGACGAGTCGGTCTACCTTGAGGCGATTGGCTCTCGCCCTTCCACCTCCTGGGTGTCTCCTCTCTTTGACCCCCTCATGGAAGTGGTGGCAAGGAAGGCATGGACGGCCCCTGATTCGGTGGAACCTACCCCAAGGAGGCCGTCTAAATTTATTACAGCCCCGAAAGAGAAACAGTTCTTATCTAAAGGCGTCCCTGTTGATGCCATGGTGGTGGCCGCAGCCACTAAGAAGGAATTATTCGATCCTTCGGTACCTGTCCATCCTCCTAATAAGGAGTCTAGGACCATGGACAGGTATGGTAAGCGGATGTTTTCTTCAGCGACCTTTGCCATGTGGTCGCTGAACTACTTGTGTCACTTCACCCGTCTCCAGAGGGATTTACTCAAAGATATGGGTGATGCTATGCAGGATCCAACAGCTGATTGGTTCCAAGACAAAATGAACTCCCAGTTGGCAACCCTGAATTCGATTGTCAACTCCTCCATGCGGCTTATTTCATATGCGGCAGATGGGGCGAGTAGGGCCGCAGGCACAGGTGTAGCTTTACGACGCCACGCCTGGATGCGGCTTTGCAATTTTGCGGACCCTTTCAAGGCGTCCTTCACCAATTCCCCCTTTGATGGCTCAACGTTGTTTGGACTTCAGGTGAAGGATATATTGACTAGGTGCGAGCAGGAAGGTAAGACTCTCTCTACCATGGGAGTCCGTTTTTCTACCCCTTCCAGACCTTATCCCAAAGGTCAGAAGGGGGGAAAAATGTGGTTCCGCAAACCACAAGGAGTCTCATCTGATGCACAAAGTCGGTTCCCCTCTAGAGGCAGAGGGGGGAACAATAATAGACGCCGCCCTAAGGGCAGAGGTGGTCCGCAAAACCAGGGTAGCAGAGAGACTCTCTCTGATAAACCCTTTCAGCATCCCTGAGGAGCTGCCCGGCTGTCCACCTTCGGGGGCAGTCGGGCGGAGATTTTCACTGTACCAGAAGCCTGGCTTTCCCTCACTCAAGACAAATGGGTACAGTCGATTATATCCGAGGGTTACAAAATCCCCTTTATTCACATCCCATCCCAACCCAAAGGATCCCTTCCAGACATTCCACCCAGTCTAAGGGAACAAGCAGCGTTAGAAATATCAAAGCTGCTGTCAAAAAGAGCTATCCAGCCAGTCCCAGCAGACCAGCAAGGATCCGGAATCTACTCCAAATTCTTTTTGGTACCAAAAAAGACAGGGGACTGGAGACCAATACTGGATCTCGGCATGCTTAACAAGTATGTGAAGAAAACAAAATTCCGGATAGTCACGCTACAGTCCATTCTACCCTTCTTAGGTCAGGACAATTGGATGTGGTCAATAGATCTTCAGGATGCGTACTACCATATCAAAATGCACAGACGCTCCAGGAGGTTTCTCTGCTTCAGGCTGGGAGCCAGTCACTACCAGTTCAGAGCCCTGCCCTTTGATCTCACTACAGCCCCCCCGAGTGTTCACCAAATGTATGGCAGTGGTCGCGGCTCACCTGAGACGTCAAGGATTCCAGGTGTTTCCATATTTAGACGACTGGCTCCTTACCGCCACCACCAGGCGTCAACTTCTTCTATCCAGAGACTTCACCATTCAAACTTGCCAAGCTCTAGGCATTTCAGTAAATTTCGAAAAATCTGCCTTGTCGCCTTGTCAGTCTATTACTTGTATAGGCGCCACCTTAGACACAGTTCATCTTTCTGCCAGACTGACAGAGCAAAGAGTATCAGATATCCGCAAACACGTTTACCTTCTGCTTCAATGCAACAAGATCAAAACCAGGGTAGTCTTGAAGGTATTAGGACTCATGGTGGCTACCATTACACTTCTTCCCCTAGCTCGTTTTCACATGCGGATCCTCCAGTGGATGCTGTTTTCTCAGTGGTCCTTCCAGCAGCTCCCAATGTCTCGCATCATTCTGCTAACCCAATCATGCAAGAATCACCTGTCTTGGTGGATGACATCACCTCAAGTTCTTCAGGGCAGACCCTTCACCCCCCCCCCCCAATCGCCACGGTGACAACGGACGCCTCCCTGATCGGGTGGGAGGGGCATTATCAGGGCAGGACAGTCCAGGGCACATGGCAATCTTTTGAGTGCCACTTGCACATAAATGTCTTGGAGATGAGAGCAGTGCTTTTAGCGTTGCAAGCCCTTCAGAACTCTCTTCCCACAGGGACTATTGCAATTCAGACGGACAACAACAAACAGGGTGGAACCAAGTCCTATCCCTTATGTCGAGAGGCAGTCAGACTTTGGCAGTGGGAGATCTCTTCTCAGCGGTTTCTGATAGCAATGCACATTCCCGGGAAGTCCAACATGATTGCGGACAAGATGAGCAGGGCTATTCTCATGCCTCACGAGTGGTCTCTAAAAAAATCAGTGCTGGAAGAAATCTTTCAAAGATGGGGCCGGCCTTGCTGCGATCTTTTTGCTACTCCCCAAAACAGCAAGTGTCACGATTTCTTCACCCTCTACCAGGCCAACCCACCAGAAACGCTCTAGTCCACGATTGGCCCCGGGGACTTCTGTATGCTTTCCCGCCTTTTCCGCTGATCTCGCAATTAACTTGTTTGGTTTCTCTTCTATTTAAATTTTCAAGAATTTAAAGAAAAGGGGAAAGATAATGCAAGGGTTAAAACAGCATTTTTTTCCTTATCCTAAAGTTTCAGAGGAACGCTACTTTCAAGTCAGTTCTCTTTTTCCAGAAAAGTCAAAAGCCTTCTTAGTGGAAAGGTAAAAAAAATCTTCAATTTTCTAAATAAAAGTGGCAGAAGTGTGTGTGTGTGTGTGTGTGTGTGTGTGTGTGTGTGTGTGTGTGTGTGTGTGTGTGTGTGTGTGTGTGTGTGTGTGTGTGTGTGTGTGTGTGTGTGTTAGTTTTCCCCACCTTGACCCTCCCCATCTCCTGGAAAGACTTTCTCTTTGACCTCCCTTTCAGGGACAGTAATGTCTGATGATTGCTTTGTGGGCATCATAAAACATGAGTACAGACTTCACTGAAATTCCCTCAATACCTTCTAAAAATTCCTCATGTTTCTTCAACTCGACAACATTTGATTCTCTCTCCCTCCTTTTCAATTAGGAAAAAACAGAACCTGTCCCTCACTATCTAAAGGGAAAAGGGTTCTGTTCTAGGCTGTTGATTGTTCTAAGAAAAGAAGGGGCACGAGACCAATTCTGGATTAATCCATTCTAAACCCACACACAAAATTCCAAAATTCAGGATACTAATTTTGTTCCTTCTGATCTTTCCCCAAAGCTGTGATATTCCCCTTGGATTTGAAGGATACATGTTTGTAATTCCATATCAATCTAGACTGCAGAAAGTTTGAGGCTCTTAAATCTCAATCTTTCCACCTCCCTGCTTTTTTTCCCAATTCTCAGTATGGGTGGGGCCTGAATCTTTCACTTGCAGAATGTTCAGACTACTAAGATTCTGCTTCGACAAGACTAAACATTCAAAAGCATGGATCAGGTTTTCTTTTGCAGGGGAAGAAAGAAAGTTTTCCAATTTCAAAGCCAGTGGCGTCAAAGAAAAATGGCAGTGTCTCAAAATGGTCGTTTGAAGACTGTAGACTAGCTATGTGGCCAAGCTAGTTATGGAAATAAGATATACAAGAAAAGCTGTTGGTGGAATGCCAAAGTCTGGGAAGTTATCAAACGAAAGAAGGTATGCAGAAAAAGTGGGAAGACTAGTATTTCTGCTTAGACTAGTCTATCAGTGGCTGAGAGAACAGTCACAGTAGCAAAGAACAAAGCATCAGAGGCATTCTACTAGCTTCTGGAAAGTGACTCAGCAGATGGCAGAAAGAAACACCATCAGGTTGCAAGGCAAAGACATAACAATAAGGTGTTCTGATTATCAAACACCCTTCATAAGGGATGCCAGCAACATCCTGTTCACCAGTTCAAAGGTCATCAAAGGCAGATGGAAGGAGTACTTCCAGCAGCTCCTATACAAAGAAAACCCCATGGAAGCTGTACTGCCCCAGACCTCAGCCTATGATGAGAGAAGAGGAGGACCCCACCACAGAAGATGTAAGAACAGCACTAAGAAAAATGAAGTCAGGGAAAGCAGCAGGCCCAGATGAGGTCACAGCAGATTGATGTTTGGTGAGACGGGAGAAATGGCTCCTGAGGGGACTTAACAGTTTGGGGAGAAAGGTGCATCCTTGATGACTGGAGAATAAACATATTAGTGGTAGTGTTCAAGCACAAAGGAGACATTCACAATTGTGGGCAGTACAGAGGTATCAAACTCCTGTCACGCTGCAAGAAAATTTTGGGAAGGATGACTGATAAATGAGTACAGAGAGTAGTTGAAAGTAAGTGAGATGAGCCGTTCGAATTCAGATCAGGATGCAGTACAAATGACCAGATGTTTGCGGTGAGACTTATTGTTGAAAAGAAGCTAGAGATGAGGGAAGAGTCCAAACTGAGAATTCCTAGACTTGGAGAAACCATTTGGCAAGGTCCCAGGAAAGTTGATTTTGGCATTCCTGTGGTGGTTTGAAGTCCCAGAAACATTGATAGAATTAGTGCAAGCTATGAACAAGGACCCAGTGACTCCGGTATGAACAGTGTTTGGTCTCAGAGGGGTTCTCAGTGGGAGTGGGTATTCATCAGGATTCAGCTGCAAGCCCACTACTCTTCATACTGGTGATGGACTACATTAGCAAATGGGTCTGAGGGGACAGATAATAGTTGCTGTATATAGATGTGGCAGTACAGGCAGGCTCTGATCAAGAACTTCAGCAAAGGAATAGGAGAATGGACTGCAAAACCTAAGGCACATGAGTTGAAACTAAGTACAGATAGAGTTGCAATGGCAGCAAGTGGGAGGAAATCAGAAGAAGCTGAGAACTGAGATAGACGGGAAAATAGTGGAACAGATTAATTGCTTGTATCTGGGAGGGGTGGCTGAGGGATAGTCTGAATGAGGAGGTCAAAGATAGAATCAGAGGGATTGCAACCAACTGGCAGAGTGCCAGGTGTAGTGTATATAACAAGAATGCCAAAGATGTTGAAAAGCAGGGTGTATGCAACAGTGGTGCAACCAGTAATACTGTGTGGTACAGAAGCCTGGGCAGTAAAGGAAGAGCAGTTGAGGGCACTAGAGGTCATGGAAATGAAGTGCCTGAGACAGGTGTTAGGATGCACACTATGAGATGGACAAAGAAAGCGCAGAAGCCAAAGTAGCTGCAATTGCAGAAAAAGTCAAAGAACAGATTATGGTGGTTCAGGCAAATGTGCAAAAAAGCAGAAGGCAGCCTGGTGTAGATTTGGGACAGGTATGAAGGCAAGAGGAAACAAGGGTGTCCAACAAAGAGGTGGATGGATTGTGAGAGAGAAGACCAGCAACAGTTGGGCATGAGTTTCAAAGAATGTAGGAGAGTAATTGAGAGAAATGGTGACGGTTGACATGACATCCTAACCCCAATAGAAAATGGGGGAAAATGGGATTGATGAGATCTAGCTTCATACACACCCATTTTAATTTTAAACCATGATTATAAAGTGTTGGTCTAGAATGGCTAAGACATTGGCAAAGGTGATGCCAAATTTGATAGATGTTGATCAGTGTGGTTTTGTGGAGGGAAGGCAAACATTTGACAACCTTAAAAGAACAATGACCCAGAAGTAAGCAGAATATAAGAAAATACCACTGTTAGTTATTGGTGGGTATTGATGCAGAAAAAGCATTTTAGAGCATAAGCTGTGATTTTGGATAGGGCAATGGAAGCATTTGCATTCCCTGATGCAATAATAATGGTAATTAGGAGGAAGTACAGGAGAGTATACAGAGAAAGAGGTTGGCAAAGAAGAAGTAGGATTGTCAGAGAGATGAAGAAAGTAGACAGGAGTATAAGGAGATGAGGTGCATGGCAAAGAGAGAGGTGGCAAAGACTAAGGATAAGGCATATGAAGAGTTGTATGAAAGGTTGGACACTAAGGAGGGATTAAAGGACCTGTACCTATTGGCTAAACAGAGGGACCGAGCTAGGAAAGATGTGCAGCAGGTAAAGGTGATAAAGGATAATGAGGGAAACATACTTAAAAGCGAGGAGAGTGTGTTGAGCAGATGGAAAGAGTACTTTGAGGGGTTGATGAATGAAGAGAATGAGAGGGAGAGAAGGTTGGATGATGTGGGGATAGTGAGTCATGAAGTGCAATGGATTAGCAAGGAGGAAGTAAGGCTAGCTATGAAGAGGATGAGGAATGGAAAGGCTGTTGGTCCAGATGACATACCTGTGGAAGCATGGAGGTGTTTAGGTGAAATGGCAGTGGAGTTTTTAACCAGATTGTTTAATGAAATTTTGAAAAGTGAGAGGATGCCTGAGGAATGGAGAAAGTGTTTTGGTACCAATTTTTAAGAATAAGGGTGATGTGCAGAGCTATAGGAACTACAGAGGGATTAACTTGATCAGTCACAGCATGAAGTTATGGGAAAGAGTAGTGGAAGCTAGGTTAAGAAGGGACGTGATTATTAGTGATCAGAAGTATGGTTTCATGCCGGGAAAGAGCACTACAGATGTGATGTTTGCTCTGAGAGTGTTGATGGAGAAGTACAGAGAAGGTCAGAAGGAGCTGCATTGTGTTTTTGTAGACTTAGAGAAAGCATATGACAGGGTGCCTAGAGAGGAGTTGTGGTATTGTATGAGGAAGTCGGGAGTGTCAGAGAAGTGTGTAAGAGTGGTACAAGATGTGTACAAAGGTAGTGTGACAGTGGTGAGGTCTGTGGTGGGAGTGACGGATGCGTTTAAGGTGGAGGTGGGATTACATCAAGGATCAGCTCTGAGCCCTTTCTTATTTGCAATGGTGATGGACAGGTTGACGGACGAGATCAGACAGGAGTCCCTGTGGACTATTATGTTTACAGATGACATTGTGATCTGTAGTGAGAGTAGGGAACAGGTGGAGGAGACCCTGGAGAGATGGAGATATGCTCTAGAGAGAAGAGGAATGAAGGTCAGCAGGACTAAGACAGAATATATGTGTGTGAATGAGAGGGAGGATAGAGGAATGGTGAGGATACAAGGAGTAGAGGTGGCGAAGGTGGATGAGTTTAAATACTTTGTATAAGTAGTTCAGAGTAATAGTGAGTGTGGAAGAGAGGTGATGAAGAGAGTACAGGCAGGATGGAGTGGGTGGAGAAGAGTGTCAGGAGTGATTTGTAACAGACAAATACCAGTAAGAGTGAAAGGGAAGGTCTACATGAGGATAGTGAGACCAGCTATGTTATATGGGTTGGAGATAGTGGCATTGACAAAAAGGCAGGAGTTAGAGCTGGATGCGGCAGAGTTAAAGATGTTAAGATTTGCACTGGGTGTGACGAGGGTGGACAGGATTAGGAATTAAGTATATTAGAAGGTCAGCCCAGGTTGGAAGGTTTGGAGACAAAGCCAGAGAGGCAAGATTACTTTGATTTGGACATGTGCTGAGGAGGGATGCTGAGTATATTGGGAAAAAGATGCTAAGGATGAAGCTACCAGGTAACAGGAAAAGAGGAAGGTCTAAGATAAGGTTTATGGATGTGGTGAGCGGGGACATGCAGGTGGTTGGTGTTGCAGAGCAAGATGCAGAGGACAGGAAGAAATAAAATAGATGATCCGCTGTGGCAACCCCTAACGGGAACAGCAGAAAGAAAAAGAAGATGAAGGGCCAGAGGGAAAATTTTGTCTCTCTAAGTAGAGAAATTCAAATATGTATTTGCTATGGTAATCAAGAAAAGCTGCATTTATTTTGTACCTGATAAAACCAGTAAAGGACGTCTCAGTATTGTGGAACATTCTGAGACTGTTCCCAGTTTTTTTCAGGATATAAAATTAATGAAGATAAAATAAATGCTATAGCTGTTAACTGTGTACCCACACATGAATTGGCTCAGCAGTACCCCTATTTATGGAGACATGATAAAATGAAGCATTTAGGAGTAGGGTTAAAAAGGATTCTGTCATAGTTGCTAAAGGTATGTGGGAAGAGACCAAGTAACAGATAATAACAAAAACTGAGAAACTGGAAGGTCTTGTCTATGGATAGCAAGATAAAACAGAAAAATGGTTTTAGTCCCTTTAATTTTATACACATTTCAAGCATATTCTTATCAACTTGAGGATAAGTTGTGAATAGTAATTAATAGAGAATTAAAAGAATTTATCTGAGAGGGGAAGAGGGGACAGGTCAAGTGGGCTATGTTGATCCTTCCAACAGAACAAGGCAGTTTACGATTGCTTTTGGAAAGAATGGGATTTTGGATGCAGGTCCTTAAGTAAAACAGTTCTACAAAATTATATTCATATTGTAGCAGAAAGTATTCTAAAAACTGAACCAACAAAGGAGTGGAGAAAGGAGATCCTGCTGGTAGGGATGATTGCAATTAAGGGTAAAGAGAATAGGCAAGAGAGGCCCGGAATTTATTGGAGGAAACTGGAAAAGCATAGCTCTCAACCTTCCCATGTCCAAAATGAGGAACACTAGCCCTCATAATGTGGAACAAATGGGCAAAATGTGGAACACATACTAATGGCTTACTAACTGCTTTAACTAGGAAGGTCATAGGATGGTTAAATATGCTGGTTTTACTTATAAAGAAGATTTTTTAATGACTTAATATAATTCATTTCTATTTACAATGGATTTCACTTAAAAAGAATTCCAAACACTGAATGTGTGACAGAGTCTTTCAGTGTGGAACTTTGAGGAACTTCCGAGGAACATGAACTTTTTAAGACCCTAAATGAGGTACGTTTCTCGTAATGAGGTACGCTTGAGAGAAGGTATGTGGCAAAGTAACCAGGGAAGGAATTGGATAGGGAAAGGTAACGACGGGTAGAGGCCAAGACGACTTTTAGACTGCAGGCTAGAGACAGTCTTCCTCATATTGATATCCGAATATAAGCAAAGAGAAACGCGATGGAGGAAATCCTGAATGATAGACCTGCACTGGTAGAGTTTTTATTCAAATCTAGAACAGAAGCTGCTGTTAAAAATAAATAAATAAAAGCATAATTAGTAGGGCATATAAAATATGGGACAATAACTATAGGAATCAGAGGAGGTCAGAAAAATTGGGTAGAAATATTAGATACAGTTCACAATTAAACAGTAGAATGACATATGTATCACTCCCAAATATACAACAATGTATAGAGGATTTAGGAATTTTGCTTGGAAGTGTTTGGATAGGTGTTTTATACCCAAGCAGACTCCACAAAGAATTTTTCTCGAGTAGATGGAAAATATTGGAGGTGTGATGGGGAATAAAGAGGTAGCTCGGACCATGTTTTGGGAGTGTAATGAGATTGCAGACTCTAAAATTCCCTACAGTGTACTGTTGTCAGAAATACTGGGCAAGCAAATGAGTGTAACTAAGGAAATTATTTTTTTTCTTGCCCTGGGATACAGGATCTAACTTGCTTAGACACAGTAAGACCTTGTTAAGTTTAATTTGGGCTGCCAAAAGGCAGTTATAAAATGAAAATTGGTGTAATCCAGCCATATTTGAAGTAGTGAGTATTATAATAGTGAAAAAAGAACTTGAATTGGGATCTTTAGAAGGGGTAGAAGCTCATTGCATATAAAAATGGAATCTGTAGGAACAATACCTGCAGAAAAACTGTTTTGGAGGAAAAATAATGTTTAAGTGATTATATTGTATAAAGAATGTATAATGTTTGTAAATGTGAACTTAATATATATTTATTTACTTTTATGTAAGCAAATTAAGCAAAGGTGTTTTAAGACTTCTATACTACGCTCATGAATTTCAGTGCTGAATTTCAATGAACTGCCTTGACTGCGTAATAGCATGTCACTGAAGTCATGGCATTTTACAAATTTATGATGAAATATATATAATTTTACTGGCAAGTGGGTACAGTTCTGGACATTACTTTCACCTGACATTTTGAGCAGAGCACTAAAATACAGAACCATGCAGTAACAAACCCTTTAGGAAATTCAGTCTTTAACAGCTGTATAAAATATCATATCTGTTCCCTTGATGCACTCTACAGTTGTGTCTTTCTGCTTTTCCCGGTTAGGGGTCGCCACAGCGGAACTCCGGTCCGCTAATGATTGGCAGTAGATTTTTTTACGTGCCGAGTTGCCTGCTCTGACGCACAACCTTCAACTCTACAGTAAAGAAAAAAATTATGATTAGATACTTGGATACAAAATTTTAAAGAATCCCATTCTAAGCTTAGCCATCTTCATACTGATTTCCTTGGTAGAGACTATCTTTGCAAGAACACAGTATTGCAGGCTTCACTGTATAAATGCATAGTATCAAAAATCCTGCCTTGATGCACATTAGTTTTATCCTACTTAGCAATGGTCAAGCAACCCCCCATGTGGAAACTGGGGAGGGGGTTAATGCCAAATTATGACAAAGGCCTGCTTAAACACTGGAATTCTTAGCTGTATGTAAGAGACTATACATGACAGTTCTCCTAAGGCAGCGTAAGTAAATAAAGGAACTTCTAATAACATACTTGGATACAAAACATACACCACTACAGTGAAATGTAGTACACCATTTCCAGCTGTGAAGTAGCCACAAATCTAATGGCTAAGTTGCTGTATGAGCCTACAGTCCAACAAACCATATAAAACTCTCCACAGTCCTACAAAAGATCTTTGCTTTCATACAGTACCCATATTGTGATTTTAAAAATATATATATATATGCAGCACTTAGTAACTGCGGTGGTGGTGCTGCGGTAGCGTTGTCACCTCACAGACATTGCCCGTTCGATTCTCAGTTAGAGCGTCTTCTGTGTAGCGACATGCGTGAATGGCCATTCCTTCGTTGAAGGTTGTGCGTTAGGCCCGGCAAGCCAGTACGTAAAAATCTATTGCCAATCATTTGTGGACTGGAGTGCCTCTGTGGCGACCCCTAACTGAGAAAAGCCGAAAGACACAAACAAACAAACAAATATGTAGCACTTAGTGTAGTGGCTTGGATAATGAAGACTAAAAAACACCACTGTACTGGCTACCTTCTTGCTATCTTCATTCTCAATCTGCATCCAGATTAATGCAATCAATACATTTACACAGGCATTTAAGTCAGCCTTTACTTTCTGTGGTAAGTGATAGCACTGGGCCTAAACAATATCAAGTGAACTCGTGTTAAGCACAATTTTCTGTCGCATCCCTGCGGATTTAGTCTAAAAGCAGACAACTGGCGGGGTCACCTCCAGTTTTAATGCCCAGTAGTTCATGGCTTTTGGATTTATTTGAAATTATGACTCTGATACATTGTTTCTTTATGAAGAATATATGCTGTTATAGTTGGGTTCCTTCAGTTTTAGTATTAGTACCTAGAAGTTCTCAGGACAGTAGGTGATGCATTAGGCTAGCAACGAGCCAACAGCTGCAGTTTTTGGGTGCTATGCAAGTGCAATAGCTTCTGTAAAGTTTAAGTTGTAGCTTTCTTGATCTCGATGGATAATGGATTCAGGATTTTACATTAAGCGGATTTTACATTAAGCAACACTGAATGCTTTATAACTTCTTGTGGTTCACAGGATAAATGTCCTTTCTAGACCTTTCCAAACCCAACTTTTCTGTGGTTCTCTAACTTACCTATGTCAAATATATCAATCTGTCAAATGTCTCTCCTCTCTCTTTTCTCTTAGTTCAAACAAGTGCTCCTCAAGGTTCTGTTCTGTGTCCAATACTCAAGATTTTTTATCAATAACCTATGTGCATCACTTCCAAGATGGCTGCACATTGAATAGCAGCTTAATTCTAGCTCTCCCAGTGTGAAAACAGAAATGTAGTAGAGAAGGCCAGTGGACCTGGATTGCTGGGTAAATTTCAGTAACTGGCTAGTAGGTCCACTGCTTGGATACCAGGGAAAAAGTAGCAAACCTGAAGGAAAATCTGCTACAAGAGGCAATGAAAAAACATTGACTGGGAAAAGTAATGTAGTTTTTCAGCAAAAAGCAGCGCAAGCTCCAGACATGGCTTCCAGTAACCTAGGGGGAAGTATAAGGCATCTGCACACAGACCTGACTAGACTAACTGAAACACAGATGGAGTATATCAACTCAAGCAATAAAAGGGTGGAAAAAAATGGAGGATGCTTTAAACAGATACTCAGATAATTTGATAAAACTGCAAAACTCAGAGGTCAAAATGAAAAGGCTGACTGAATATGAGACTGCAGAAGGAGATGTTCCAAAAAATAATAGAATTAGAGGACAGAGCATGTAGGGGAAACCTGAGATTTTCTGCTGTATCTGAAAAGCTTGAAGGAGCAGACTGTACTAATTTTATGAAAACACAAATAAGCAGCTGGACTTGTATTCCCCAGCAGGAATTGTTAAGTGGAAGGGCATGTCATGTGTATTCCCCCAAACCTAGCTATGAGAAAACAACCTAGACCTTTAATAGTAAAGATGCAATCTTTGAGGCAGAAGGAGCTGATTCTGACAAAACTGTGGCAGAAGGACAAAGTAATTAAGTGGAATACAGAGTGTTTGTGGAGAATGACTATTCATTGTACATCAGGAAGAAGGGGAGTAAATTTATTCCATTTATTCTGTGAAGGTTGAGAAGCAGTTGTGAGATTCAAACTGCTGTACTCAACTATCTTCAAAAATTTCCCTGGAGAAACCAAATCATTTTGATGAAATTCATGCTAAGGAATAAATGTAAAAGTTTGTCCAACAAAAAGTGACTGTGAAACAGGAGGAGATTCTGCTTGTTCTTCTGGTAATAGACCACAGAGAGACTGTGCCAGTGAAACTGTTGTCAGTGTTTCAACCAAAAATGCTTGAGGGGGGGGAAAAAGCCAAAGGAGTTAACTAGAAGAATTGAGAGTGCATTGGAAATGAAGCTGGGAAAGTGTTTGGAAGATGAAGAAAAGGAATAGAACAAGAAAATATGTCAATATTGGACTTTGCTAAACTTGTAGGGACTCCAAAGCATATGCCCTACTTCATGTCATTAATGTTGAGAAAAATAATCAGGAGAGGGGAAGAGGAGAGAAAGTAAATAAGTAAAACATTTTTTTCCTAATAGTACTGTTTAAATGCATTATTTTCTTTGCATGATAAAGTTTTTTTCAGTTAAGTGTAATGGGGATACTAATGTAAATAGGTTCTTCTGGGTTTTTTTCTTTCTCCTTATTTAGATATAAGAATTGTAGACGCTGCAATGTAAAAAAATCTGGTTAAAAGAGCACAACAAAAGAAACGTGTGCTTTTTGTCATTCTTGCATAGGGGAATGACTGGGTTAAGGCCATTAGCTTTATATAGTAACAAGTTTTAAGAGAAAGCAGGTAGATGAAAAAGAATATTGAATATTATAAGGCTTTCTTTTTTCTAGTAAACGGTTTAGTCTTTTTCTCATGTCTCTAGCAGACAATCTGATAAAGAGAAAGGGCTTGGAGAAAATGTTTTCTGAAAGCATTTGTGTTTTTCCCAGCTGAGAGAGCTGTAAAGATGAGACAAAACCAGACAATATTTAATAGAACCACAGGTTGTACAGTGCGTCCTACCATGGATAAGTTTCTTTTAGGTTAGCTTGAGTCTGTGTGTGTGGCTGTCAATTTTGAACATTTGTTCTTTTAGTAGGGTAAAACTTCTTCAATATTTGAAGATGGACATAGTTTTGTGTGTTAGTGTTGTTATTAGTGTTTAGGGGGTATTGGGTGTGTTTATTTTTGTTTGAAGGTTTTCAAAGTAAAAAGTTTTGTAAAATGTGACATAGGCTCAAATGGAGATGACTAGAACAATTGTATAAAAGATTAGCCTGCGAAACAGTTGCATGCAACACAAAAGCTGGAAGTAGACATTTAATAAAAAAGCTGTTACACATAAAAGGTGGGAATAATATTTTTTTAAGAATATGATTCTGTATGTAATGTCTTTAATTGTTAATGGTCTCACAGATAAATACAAAAAAGAAAGAGTAGTGAACTATATTAAAAAGTGCAGAGTGCAAATAGCTATTCTATAGGAGAGACACTTGGAATGTAATGAACATCTGAATTTGCTAAAAAAAATCAGGATGGTTATTCAGTGGAATACCTGGGGCAAAGGAAGAGATGAGTAATTATATTAATTGCAAGAGGAGCTCCAATTGTAATAAGAGGATTCAAAAGACAGTAATGGTAGTTTTGCAGTGCTATGGGGCTGCTGGCAAGGGAGGAGGATTATACTGTCATGTATATATATTCCACCAAAAAATGCTATAATAGAACTTAAAATTCTGGGAGAAATAATCTGCTTTCTGCAAGAAATATTACTTGGAATTTGATTTGCAACAGTGAAGATGTGTCTGGGGTGACCAGAAGGGAAAGTATAACAAGGGTAGCTTTTTTTAATTTATGAAAATATTTGGCATGGAAGATGTGAATTTACATATTCCCCAAGATACAAAAACTGGGCTAGGCTAGACAGAATTTGCATTTCACAGTAACATGTGCATTTAATTGAAGGCCTTGATACTCACCCAGTAACTATTTTAGACCATGCGCCAATAATAACTTTATTTAAACACAAGGTAATGAAATAAAAATGAGACACTGGCACTTTCCAACCTATCTATTGAAAAGAGAGGAATTTAAGGAATGGATAGTGGAAATTATCCAGGAGCTATTAGAGAAGATAGAATTTTCTTCTGAAAAATCGTTAGGGATGTAGTATGATAAAATTAAAGTGGAATTTAAACATAGGGTAGAAATAAAAGACACTGGAGATATCGTTAAGAAATAATTATTTAGAGGGATTGACAAATGTTAAATTATTGCAAAATAGGAGGAATCTCACAGAACAAGAAGAGGAGCAACTACAGAGTGCTAAACAAAAAATAAGGGATTACCTTGGTAATATGTGTGAGTTTCGTAAGATTGCTGTTAAGCAGCTGTTTGACGCTAGAGCACAAAAACTTAGCACAACAACAGAAAGTAGAAAGGGGTGCGTCACCAAGCTTAGGGAGCCTACAACAAGGAAGATAACGAGGGATCCTGTAGAAGTGCAATTCTATGAAAGTCTGTATAAAGCAGAGAAATATGGAAATTAAGAAAAGGTACAAATGGAAGTGTTTATGGAATAATTAAATATGCCAAGGTTAGAGGCAGAGGAGGCCCAATTACTAACAGGATATGAAGAGATGAGATAAAAATGGTGATGTATAACTAATCTACAGGAAAGTCCCCAGGAATAGATGGTATTTATGTATAAGTTTCGAAGCTAGGAGGGAAAAAACTGATAATATACTATTAAAACCTTCCAGATATTTAAGAGAAGTACCACCATCCTGGAAGAAAGCAGTGGTATCTGTAATACCTAAAGAGGGAAAAGATCCATCAGATCCAGCATCATACAGGCCTATTTCAATACTAAACCATGATTATAAAGTGTTTGTCTATAATGGCTAAACGAGTGGTAAAAATGATGCCAAAATTGATAGATAATGGATCAGTGTGGTTTTGTGAAGGAGAGGCAAACATTTGATAATGTTAACAGAGCACTGATCCAGAGGGAAGCAGAATGTAAGAAAATACCACTGTTGTTGGTGGGACTTGATGCAGAGAATGCATTTGATAGAGTAAGCTGAGACTTTGAGCAGAGCAAAGGAAGCATTTGTATTCCCTGATAAACTTATAAGGTTGATTAGGGGGATATATGAGAGAGGCAACAATTAAAGTGAGTGGGATCCTCTCTGATGATCTCTGCTGAGCAGAGGAACCAGGCAGGGTTGTCCTTTCTCCTGTTTGTTGTTTGCATTATATTTAGAACCATTGGCAAAGAAAATAAGGGCCTCAGAAATTCAAGGATATAATTGGTATGGTAGTCGAGAAAAGCTGGCTCTATTTGCAGATGACATTATTTTATACTTGACAAAACCAGAAAGGGACATTACAGTGCTATGGAACATATTGAGACAGTCTCAAACCTTTTTGGGATACAAAATGAATGAATCTAAAACAAAAGTAATAGCTGTAAATTATATGCCCACATATGAATTGGTTTAGCAATATCCATACTTATGGTGACATAATAAAATGAAGCACTTTGGAGTATGGATTAAAAATGATACCAGTGTGGCAGCTAAAGGTATGTGGGAAGAGACTAAAAGATAATACAAAAACTGAGAAAGTGGAAGCTCTTGTTATGTGGATATCGATAGTAAGATACAAGTTTTTAGTCCCTTTAGTCTTATGCACTGGTGCGGCATATATTTATCAACCAGAGGGGAAATTGTAGACAGCAATTAATAAAGAGCTGAAGGATTTTATCTGGGAGGGGAAGATGGCAGGAGTCAAGGTGGGACAAGCTTATTCTTCAGTAGAACAGGGTAGATTGGATTACCCGATCTGAAGGGGTATTTCAGAGCAACACAGTTAAGGCTCCTATACATAGCTAAAGCAGAAAACTATAATCCAAAGTGGAAAGAGATGATGAAACAAAGGGGAAGCTCAAGAAACAAGGAGGGACTGGGAGTTTGGATGCAGACCTTTTAAGGAGAATAACAATAACAGTACAGAATATGATATTCATAAAGTAGCAGAAAGTATTTTAAGAACCAAGTCAACACAGGAATGGAGAAAGGAGATTCTGCCAATAGAGATAACTACAATTATGGATACAGACAGTAGGCAAGAGTTGGTTGGAATTTATTGGATAAAACTGCCAAAGCAACCATGGTATTGGGAACAAATAACTAGAGAGGGAAAGATAATAGAATGGGAAGACGCCAAGAACTTATTTGGACTGCAGGTTAGAGATTACCTTCCCTACCCTGTCAAGTATTGTCAGAGTATAGTCAAAGAGAAAGAAGTGGGGGGGAGGGGGTCCTAAATGAAAGACCAGCACTGGTACAGTTTTTAGTAGAATGTCGAACAGAAGTTTCCATTAAGAAAGGAATAATTAGTAGAGCATATAAAATATTGCGTGATAACTATAAGAATCAGTCAGAGGAGGTTAGGAAGGATTTTTTTTTTTTTTTTTTTCTGAATTGCTTTTCCAATGGGGGGGGGGTATATGACTCCCAAATATGCAACAAAGTTGAAATTTTAGGATCTTAGCAGTGTTTACATAGGTATTCTTATACCTCAAGCAGACTTTCATCCGGTAGACAGCAAATGTTGGCGGTGTGATGGATAAGAAAGAGGTAACTGGGGACATATTTCCCTGCGGACTGCTCTGTTGGAGATGCTGGGTGAGCAAATTGATATAACTAGAGAAATAACTTTTTTGAGCTATGATACAGAATCAGAATTGCTTAGACAGAGTATGGCCTTGCTGAGTCTCATTATGATGGCTGTCAAAATAGCAGTTACTAGAAAATGGATATCAAAGCCCAAGAAACTTTACTAGAAGTAGTGAAGATAGTAACAGAAGTAAACCGTCTGGAACTGGTATCTTTAGAAAAGGGTAGGAGCAAATTACATAGGAAAAAAATGGGAAGTATGGGATTTAGTACATGCAGAGGAGGAATGAGGTTTAAAAGAAGGCAGGATTTGAATGAGCTATGTAATGGTTGACAATGTCTGGATATATTAAAAGTGATATATAATGTTTGCAGCTACAATATGTTGGCACGGTTTGTAATGTATAATGTTTGCAACTGAGATTGTGTCGTTATCATTTATTTTTATTTATATAAATATACGTTTGCCTATGTCGTACAAAATAATTTTATAAAGATTCTTGTTTTAAAAAAAACACTATGTACCTCTTCTCAGCAAGCTTGCCTTATTCATCATGCAGATGACTCAATGGTCATCTGCTCATCTGACAACTCACTACAACTACAATCTATGACACAAAATGCTTTCAGCAAAGTGGAACTGTGGCTACATCAAAACCAACTTTTACTTGATCCGAAAAAGACTAAACTGCTACTATTTTTCCCCAAGCCCCATGCCAGTGCTTAAATTAACTTCCACATAACTACTTCAATAGCTGTACTTTATAGAGGCAATCATACCACACTGCCTAGAATCACCGGAGGTGACCACTTAGTTTGAGCTTCACATGCAAAGCTGTATAAAAAATGTGCCAAAAGTTAGGTCTGCTGTATAGAGTAAAAAAGTCCTTATTGCTTCTAGTAGAATCACCGTAGCAACTCTTCCTCTTTTGCCCTCTCTTCTGTATGACTTGCGTGTATTTTGACTAATATCCATATCCCTCTTAAATCATAACTGGAGCAATGCATTAACCTGCCACATAAAGCTCATTATTGCTCTGCATTACATGCTGTTAACTGGTTAGAATTCTGACATCAACTAGCCAGTGTGCAATGTCTTTTAACCCATGCACTTCAACTCTAGGATCTTCACAACAAATACTTCACATTCTTGCTATCTTCTCATCATGCTATATCAGCACCCTTCAAAACCGGCTGTCTCCCCATTCACAGGGGATAGTTTTATCTTTTTTTTTTTTTTTTTTTTTTTTTTAATAATTTTATTTCCTGACAAAATAGACTGTAGTTCAAATCATTTGTGTATACTGATTGCCACATTTGTCATTTTTGATTGTATTATTATATCTCTGGTGTCTGTTTGTGCTTTATCGTATTCCACTGTCTAACTGTATGTATGTATGTATGTATGTATGTGCTTTTTAAAACTACACCTATACTAGTGTTTTGTTTGATGTCTAATTCTCTGAAGCTTTTCTTCCTGGGCCTCTGATGAAAATGGGTGTTTATTACTCGGTCAGACTTTCATGGTAAACAGATTTCAGTATATAAAGTTCTTGTCATAAATAACTCTTGTTTTAGAATTGGAGCAGTTCCTGTGGAAGTGAGATGACTTTTTTCTCTCAGAATGCTAACTTTTTTCTCCTTTCCATGTGTTGCATTTAGTTCAGTTGCTGTGGTGGAATATCTTATAAAGACTGGTCTGAGAACCTTTACTTCAACTGCAGCAGTGAAAACCCCAGTGTGGAACGTTGCTCTGTCCCATACTCATGTTGTGTGCCAATATCAGAAAAGGTAGGTAGAGACCTTAGTTTTGTTGTAACTTTCACTTTTTTCTCAATCATGATGCTTTCCACAGTGGCTTAATGTGTTATTGTTGTCTTTACCAAGAGTGATTAAGACAAAGTAGTTAGCGATGGTGATTTCATTAGTCATGGGTGACTGAGACATCTTCAAATTAATTGTTCAGAAAAAAGCTTGAAACGTGATGATCATGCTCTTAACTCTGTGTTAAGGGTGACAGAATAACTACAACTCCATGCAGTGCAAATAATTATGATCAGGTCTTTCCAGTCATAACTCAGGATGGTATGTGCTTTCAAGGTGGATGTCAGGATTCACTTTTCAAGCTTTACTTTCCAATAATAACCCGGGATGTTGTGTTCTCAACATGGATGTCGGCATATGCCTCTCAACCTTTGCTCTAGAGGTACATTTCTTGACATCCATGTCTCAAGACACGGAACATATACTGGTTATGATTAAAAACCCATTCATTATTCTCTGTATTGCACAACTTTCTGAGCTGTTATGCCAATGCATTGTAAATGCTTATTCTTTGTTTTTTCTTGAACCCACAAATCACTGGAATTGTAAACTGCTGTAATCTTTCCGTTACCACTGTTTTGAAGCTTTGTCTTTAACCTACAGATGATTGAAATTGTAAACTGCTGTAATCTTTCTGTTACCACTGTTTTGAAGCTTTGTCTTTAACCTACAATGATTGAAATTGTAAACTGCTGTAATCTTTTTGTAACCTCTGTTTTGGAGCTTTTCTCCCCAGGACTCCATTGAAAACGGGTTCTTATTGGCCCAGTGGACTATCCTGGTAAACCAACTGCAAATAAATAAATAATATTTTAGTGCAACATACATGGCAGCCACCACTGAACAGTGTCCAAATACTTTGATAGATTTGAAAGCAGTAGCAAAGTAAAGTATATAATGACTTTTAATGCTTTTGGTTTTTCAGAGGTGTACTTCCCTTCTGGCTGTTGGCTGTGTTCCAGTTCTAACATTTTATAGCTGTGGGAGTTGTGAAACACTGTATAACTACCCCCCCCCCCCAAAAGGTAGTACAGAAACATTTTGCTCTTCAGTTTATTTTTATTTCGCAGGTATCAGGGCAGCTAATTCTTGAATGTATGGCAAAAATTGAGTGGGTTTCATTGATCATATACACCTAGTGCTGTCAAAGTGGATGTCATTATTCATCTCTGGAGCTTCAAATCACTCAGCTATCAAGGTGAATTTCCAAGGTCCGTTTTTCAAAAACACAAGTTTATGACCAGAGACCTGATCATAGTCCTCTGTTAGGTCCTTTTCAAGCTTGCAATGAGCTGCTGTATTGCTGTAGCCACAACAGAACAGCATCAAAAATGTTTGGCAACTTTGAAAGCAAGCTGCAATGCATTTTTATTTTACTGTTACTGAGGGGTGGGGAACTGTTTTGGTTTGCCACCTATACCTCTTTGCACAGAACAGTCCTTTATTGTGCAAGTGTGTGCTTCAAAAAAATGGTAAATATTATGATGCCCCAGCACTGGCCCAGTAATCAAGGAGACTCTATCCTCACCACTGGCAACAGCGGGGACGTACACACTGGGAGGATAAGTACACACACAATAAAGTGCAATTTCCCTTAAGAGCAAACAGAGACCGCAGTTAGTCTGGGGCTGGTTTCTCACTTTTTCATCAGATCCCTAGTAAGACTCCCCACTGCCACAGCTATAGAGTTGAGATCTCAGCTGAGTGGCCAAACCAGGACCTCCAGCACCCTCTGTCCAACCAGTGCTTCATGTCCTTGCCCAAGTAGCTGACAGACACACCCACTTTGAGGTTTGATTTATACACACACATACATAACTGGGAAAGGCTGGTACAGGTTTACTAGCTATGTCCACTTCTGCCCAGACTATAAGGTAGTTTTCACTGTCACCAACCACTACATATCAGCTACTTTAAGGCCGTTACCAAAGGGTGTCCAATCTTGCTGTGTAATGTTACTATTGATCCAAATGGTAGTTTAACCAAGAGCAAGGCTATTAGGAGTGGCCTGCACAGTGTCACCAAATAGATATGCAAGTACACTAAGAGCTTAAATATCTCTAGACAGACCAGCCATAATTGAAAGATTTAAATATATTTAAATAAATGATAAAAGACAAGAAAATACTCAGTAAACAATCATGGTAACTTCAGAGTTCAAAATCACAGGAAATATTTAAAACAACATTGCAGGACAATCTCAAATAAAGACAACATCTAGGCTATAGTGCACTATATTCCTAACTGTATCTAAGAGAAATAACTGTACCGGGATTAATTTAGAGCCAGGCAAGACAGATGTGGTGTGTGGGTTTCCCAGCTGATGCTGTCAGGTCAAAGGCAATTACAAAATGCACAGTCTCCCTCTCAGAGATTTCTTAAATTAATATTTCAAATATTGCTGCTGGGATACTTGCAGCATGACATCACTTCTTGTCATCTGACTGTCCCAGGTTAAACTCCTATTGCTAGAATCTGGCAGCATTTAGCATCTACCTGTGAAAGTACATAGCCTTCAGGTATCTGCAGCTGCTGGGAGACCTAAAATAATGAAACACAGTACAATGCAGAAGGCTCCCTAGTGCTAGACATTGTCTCCTTGCTACATTGAAACTGCCTTTTATGGAGCAGTTATAAAATAATTTATTTTCAACTATTTTCCTGAAGTTTTGTAAGTTTACCTTCTGTTCCAGTTTCCACTGTTAAGATGTATACATTTACATTAGTTACAATAGTTTATGTACATTTCTGTACTAATCTAGCAGGGTACACTGTGGTCACACCTCTAGCTCAGTGCTGTACAAACCCTTTTCACACACATTTCTGTACCAGCAGTTTGACATACACATAACATACAGTTCTAATACATTTGTAACACAAGCACATAAAACAAGCACATAAATCATGTTGATATTCACAGATGACGTGATTATTTACAAAATTCCTTATAGATGGGCTGGCAATATCTCCTTCTGTCACACTTCTATACAAGGCATATTAATATTCACAAATGACATGTAATTTGCAAAATTCCAGCCGGCTGGGCTGGCAGTAGTTCCTTTTGTGCCAAATATATTGAGATTTTGGGATAAAATTATATTTGCAGTTTCTTGTATTAGTTTCATAAAACAATTATTTGTGTCTGAAACACCTTAATATTATGTGAAACAGAAACCGCTCAAATTCTTCGAATGAGCTTTTATTTTGGCAAAAAATGAAGTTCGGTCCTTTGCACTTATGATTATTTGAAAAAATGGCAACCCTTGTCTGCAAGACTGTAATTTGTCTAACAGCTTTTAAAAGCTGTGGCTTGATCAGGGTTACATTTTTTTAAATCCTCTTGGTGTAACTGCTTGTCTCTTTGGATGGAGTGCTCATACCCAAGCTTCTCCTTTTAATTCTTCTTTTCCTGGATCCCCACCAAGCCAAGTTCGATCTACTGATCTGAAGTGCTCTTTAACAGAATCAGGCAACCTTGGAATGAGTGTTATTTTCAAAATATACAAAAACTTCTCATTTTAATTCTTCTTTCCCTGGATCCCCACCAAGCCAAGTTCGATCTACTGGCATGCAGTGCTCTTTAACAGAACCAGGCAACCTTGGAATGAGTGTTATTTTCAAAATATACAAAAAGTATCTTTTATCCTCCAGACAAAATTAATTGCTAGCCCTTGTTTAATTTCTATTTTTAAGTAAAGCACTCCATCACAGACGTTAGTTTGCCCTTCCCATACTGTACTTTCTAACAGCGGTCTCCCTTTGCAAGCTGTTTCAACTGTTTGAAAGCCCTGCTGTTTTTCTAGTATTACTAAACCCTTTCTCCTATAACTTGTGGTCTTTCTAAATCCCACATACTCCTGGTTACAAGTGTTTATTTCAAAAGAAAGGTATGCAAAACAAGTAAGTCCAAAGTACCTACTGATTTTCTTATTGTTTCAGAACATTAGCTGCCCCCTCATTCTGTACTTCTAACTGCAATCTGTCTTTAGATGCTGTACTATTTGTATGCTCTGCTGTTTCTCTACTTCTACTAAACCTTTTCTCTTATAAATTCTTGTCTTCCTAATTTCCACACAACTCCTTGGTAAAATTGGCTTATTTTATTTCAATAAGACAGGTATGCAAAACAAGCAAGTCAGAGTAACTACTGCCTTTTCTTATTGTTTCTGTAGACTTGCATATCTGTGAAATCAGGGCCAGCCCTTTTCATCATACTACTGCTATCCACCACTTTTCTGGTCTATTCTGATCCTCCCCCTCCCCCTCCCCCTCCCCACAAGAGCAGTTGCAGCCTAATCCGGGCCAGCCCTTTCCATTACACTATTTGTTATCCACCACATTTTCTGGTTTATTCTGATCCTCCCCCTCCCCACAAGAACAATTGCAGCCTAATCAGGGCCAGCCCTTTTCATTATAACCTATAAACCTACTGATAGTCTTCCTTCATCTGTTGCCCGCTACGCTCCCCTCCCTTCCCCCAATTCCCTCCCACCCCCAGTGGTCCTACCTTTATTACAAACAGTAACCCATCCCACCCTTCAACCTATAAAATCACCACACCTATACTTCCTCCTACAACTTCACTACTATCCCTCCTACTCAGCTAATATGTACAAGCACACTATACCTATAGTCACTGCATGCACACTCTTTGCATACATCACATCTTGCCAAACCTCCACCATTCCTGCACTCAACCACTACCACTGTACCACCACACACACACCACAACTCGTATCCCACCTCTACTCTACTACTCTCTCATCAGGTCAACAACCTTCCCAATACACCCTCTATATAGACTACAGACCACAGTACCTAAACTTAAAACAACCCCTCAACCTAACATAACCCTGCCACCATACCTATTGCCCACAGAACACACTAAAAAAAACTTCCCTTATAAGCAAGCATATACAGAAATTGATAAAACTAATAATCTCATCCATATCCAACCTAGCACTCAGTGGAGACATCCATCCTAATATTCCTGGTCCCTCTATCTCCAACCCCTCCCCTCATAATTAGACTACAAACCACATATCCCAAATCACAGCCAATAGAAAGCCAACCGACCTCCTTCTGATAAGCCTAAATATTAGAAGTATATGCAACAAGGGACATGAATTCCATGCCACCATAGACTTCTACTCCCCTGATGTAGTGATCCTTACAGAAACATGGTTAAAACCACACATTCCTAATGAGCAAATCCTCCCTGCTGGTTACAATATACTAAGAGTAGACCGACTAAACAAAAAAGGAGGTGGTATAGCTATAATATTTAAGCAGCATCTAGACATCCAGATCTTAAAGTTAGCAGCTCTCCAAATAGGCAAGGAAGAAGTAATATATGCCAACCTTAAAATAAACCAAAATAAAACCTTAAACATAATAGGTTGCTACTTCCCACCTGGTCACAACATCCCTCCACTTGAAAACCTCCTCAGCTGGACTACCCACCACCTACCCCAAGAAACTTTAATTCTAGGAGACTTCAAACACTGACTGGCAATCCTGCTGTAGCAACCACCCAACCCATCATGTAAATCTTCATGGCTTCACCCAACTAGTCCAGTCACCTACTAGGATAAATAACTCCAACAAACACACTACCCTTGATTGGATACTAGTCAATAAGAGCCCCCAGTCATATATAGCAGGCTCCTGTGCTGTGTGGGCATTTATTCTTCTTGGTTCATTTCTACTCTTAGCATATATAGCAGGCTGCTTATCTGACAACCTCGGTGATCACTCCCCAACCTTCTTACTAAGAAAACACCTTTATAAAGCAAAACCCATCATCTACTGTCAAATACGCAAAAAAAAACCCTCTCTCATTCAGCTCATCCCGAAAAGACTGTAACTGGCAACCTCTAAAATACCTCAAACTAGATGACACAGTTGACTACTTTAATAAAACATTCCTAAGCATCCTTAATTACCACGCCCCCATAAGACATTCCCGAACTAGAGCCCAACAATCCCCATGGCTACAAAAAAAAACACGAAGTCTGAAATGAAAAACAGGGATAAAGCATGGAACAACTGGCGCAAAACCCCCTCTACTAGGCAAAAATTCGTAGAACTGCACAATAGAACCAAAACGCTTGTAAAACAGGACAAAATTCAATACTACCAGTCTGCCCTTACCTCCTCCCAACATAAACCCAAACAATTCTGGTCCTCAATAAACTCCATCCTCCACCCAGGTAAAGTAAGTACACCCACTCCTAACTTAACTTACTCCTCCAAAAATATTGCTACCTCTTTCAACAATCACTTCACACAAACTGTACTATCACTAGGTAGACAACACAACCCCCCCCCCCCCCCATGAACCCACACCATCAGCTAGAACTAACAATCTCCCAACTAGCTTCTCTTTCTCCCCTGTTCCTACCTCCAAAATAAAACAACTACTGACTAAACTTAAAACCACCAGATTAGCAGCAGACAACCTCCCAGGTGAATAGATTCAACTTGCAGCTGACGCTGTAGCCTACTCTGCATCACTCTTGATTAACAGATCTCTGTCAGAAAGTTATGTTCCTACACTATGGAAAGTCTCACACATAATTCCCCTACACAAAGGAGGCCCCTCCACAGATCTAACCAATTACCGCCCCATAGCTATTCTCTCGCCACTCTCCAAAATACTAGAGAGATGCATTCATTCTCAAGTCTCAGATCACCTCCTTGCTAACAACCTCCTCTCCAATACAAAACACAGTTTCCAACCTAACCATAGCACCACCACTGCCTTACTCTCTTTCTCTAACACTATCCTGCAAAATAAAAATGCAGGTTATCTCTCCTCAGCTACCTTCCTAGACCTCTCTAAAGCTTTTGACATGGTCCCACACAAACAAACTCATCTCTCTTCTCAATAACCTATCCTTCTCTCAACCAGTCATAAACTGGTTTCAGAGTTACCTATCTGACCGCCAACAAGCAGTTGTTTGGCAGGACGACCTATCCTCCCAACTACCAGTCCCCATAGGAGTTCCCCAAGGGCCCATCCTGGGACCCCTACTCTTCTCTATTTTCACCAATAATCTAGCCTCAGCCACAACACATGGCACACTCATACAATACGTAGATGACTCAACCATCATCTGCACAGCCCACTCCCTACCAGAACTGCAAAAAGTCACACAGGAAGCATTTTTTCTATTGAAACTTGGTTATCTGATGCCCAAATAATACTCAACCCAAGCAAACCAAAATTACTAATCTTCCAACCTACCAAACTTACCCTAGACAGCTCTCACTTTAACATCACAGCAAAAGCCAACACCACCATCCATCCTACAGAACACCACATTACTAGGAGTAGAAATAGACAATAAACTGAACTTTGAAATTCACATTTCCATGACCATTAAAAAAGTGCACAAAAAACTAGGAGCATTATACAGAAATCAGCAACTACTTACCAAAGCAGGTAAAATTTCAGTAGCAAATTCTCATCTTATCTCTACCCTACTCTATGCCTCTCCAATATTTACTAACCGTGGACAATGCGATCTAAATAAGCTCGAAACCTGCTTCAACAAAATCGCCAAATTCGCCACAGGGGCTTCCTACCGTACTCACCACTCTCTCTCACTAGCAGAACTGGGCTGGCTAGAGCTCCCTCACCTCCTTCAGTGGTACCAACTCACACTCACCCACAAACTAATAAACCAACTATTAAAAGTCCCATCCCTCCAGAATCTACTCCAACCCTACATAACCACGAGACCACTAAGATCCAGCCACAAAAACCTCCTACAGGTCACAAGAGCCATTAACTCTGCTGGAGAAGCATTATTCTCTTGCACTATAACCAAACTCTGGAGCTCCCTCCCATCCTCAATTACCTCTTTAACTTCTTGCACCCACTTCAAATCCTTACTAAAATCACACTTCAAAACTTGCCAGATATGCCCTTGCAACCCCCCCCCCCCTCTAATACCATTCACTCCCCCCACCCACTACCTCTCTTGGCCCCCTATCAACAACCTACTCTTAGCAAGCTTGGCTACTCATGTTCCCAGCTACCTATCACATAATACTAACTTCTTGTAGCAACAACTGCTAATGGCTGTTATGTACCTCAAAAACAGTTTGTATCAATTGTTCACCGATGAATCTCAACTACATTTTAACCATGTTTAGTATATGTCACCATATTTTAAAATTGTACTATGCTCTACAGCTGTTTTACATCTGTTTTCTTCTTGTCTTGCGTCCTTAACTGTGCTAATGTTTATATTTAAATGCTATTTTTTTTTAACTGTATAATGCAAATAATACTTAATGTGGAGCTTTTCTCCCCGGGCCTCCGCTGAAAACGGACCTGTGTCCAGTCGGACTCTCCCAGTCAACAAATGTAAGTAAGTAAATAAATAATAAATATTTGCTTCTTGCTACTGCTGCTTCAGTGTTAGTTCCATGTATGTTGTACCTTTCACAGCTGTGCTCCCGTGCTTTGTTTCTGCATACAAATGATTGAAATTGTGTCCGAGGTGGTGATGCTGCGGTAGCATTGTCGCCTCACAGTAAGACGCTGTCCGGTTCGATTCTCAGCTAGAACGTCTTCTGTGTGGAGACGTGCATGAATGGGCGTACCTTCATTGAAGGTTGTGCATCAGGGCTGGCAACTCGGCACGTAAAAATCAACTGCCAATCATTAGCGGACCGGAGTTCCGCTGTGGCGACCCCTGACTGGGAAAAGCCGAAAGACACAACAACAAATGATTGAAATTGTAAACTGATGTAATCTTTTTGTAACCTTTGTTTTGGAGCTGTGTCTTGAACCTACAAATGATTGAAATTGTAAACTGCTGTAATCTTTTTGTAACCTTTGTTTTAGAGCTTTTCTCCCCAGGACTCTATTGAAAACGGGTTCTTATTGGCCCAATGGCCTATCCTGGTTAACCAACTGCAAATAAATAATTCATCAGAGCTGTTAAGACTGCAAAGAATCTTGATTAGCTTCTCTGATCATAACCATTATGTTATAATTTTGCAAAATAGATTTCAAGACTTACCTCTTAAGGTTTGCTGTCAAGGTGCATTCCTTTGCACCCATTTCACAAAACACATAGTAAACTAGTTATGGTTGGAGACCTGATCATAATTCTCTATAGGAAGCAGTAATGGGCTACTTGGTACTCCTTGCTAAGGATTCTTATGTTGTTCCCTTTGCTGCCTGTGTAGTAGAACAATCTGCTGGCTCATTATTTCTGTGGAATATCAGAATACCACAAACACAAGTCAGTCAGAAAAAACGAAAAACATAAACCAAGACATAGCGGTTCAAAGCTTTACTTCACATGTATAGCATCTGGTACCTCAACCATTTGCCTTCAGTAGATTCAATACATAATTGACAAGCTTGCAGTTTATACCAGGTAAACCCCTCTTAATTAAGCAAACCCAACAATATTAAAGCGCATCGTGCCTTAACAGCATACATCTAATACAAACTATTCACAACTTGAATTAATACAACTAACTCAACTTCAAGATTAAGACCCCTGGGATGAAGTGTTCTGCAATTTAAAATAATTTTGCTTTCCAGCTTATTCATTTTTTTCCCTAAACTCCCCACCTCTGCGCAAAACAGGTTTTGCCAAAATGCTAAAGAAAAAAGAACTCTCTAAACCCAAAAACCACAGAATTGGTGTTCGTCTATAGGACTCTTCTTGTTCTTATTACATATGTCCCCTAAATGTTAAAGTATTTTAACCTTCACTGCTCTCTTTGCCGCATACCACCTAACATTGTAACATCCACACCCCATGATATAGACTGCACCATACTAATTGCAGAGGAATCTTCCCCCGTAAATGAATAATTGACCATTAGTAAATGTTCCCGATATGTTCCTTATCTTGCTGCAAATTTTATAATGGCCAGAAGCAAACAACCCAACTGGTTCCTGTGGTGCACAAAAGGGAGTTAAATTTAACTCCTTCAGATTTAAATACCTGTCGTAAGAAAAGGTGACACGTTTTGGAAATATCTCTTGGTTTGTTTTTTGTTTATTCTACAGAACATTAACAAGCTTTACTGGTATTAACAAGTACTACTGATTGTTTATGAAAGTAAGGGGTCTTGTCACAGCTGCTGTTTGCAAGCTTGGACCTAGTGCACTACAACCTTTTTTCCAAAGACATTGATGCACTCCTGCATGGAATGGGTGTCTCATGGGATGTGTATCTGGATGCCATGATCAGTAGTAATGGTTGTCTATATGCAGCTGTCAGCAAAAATTAAAAAGCTTCATAGATGCATCTGTTTGTGACCTTTGCATCTTCATGTTTGCCTGTAAATTGCTTTTTGTTAGTCACTTCTGTGCAAGTTCCTTGAAAAGGTAAAATGCAGAAGACTAATTCAATAAAATCACATCTTTGTGTGTGAAAATTGTGTCCTGCAATCTGATGTACTTTAATATCTTCCCATTCTTTTGAAGAGGAGCAGTACGTAGATATTTTTTTTGTCTTCTGTTCTCCTCTGCCATTCCCTTAAGTTAATTTTCCAGGATTCCTAGTAGATTAAGTAGATAGGTGGGTACTGATGCAGCCAATCAACATGCCCTTTTGACGCAAAGCTAGTTCCAGAGCGTCTGACATTGACTTTTGGGTGTTAACACCTTTCCCTGAGCTCATGCTGTTGGCACAAGCAGCAGTGGCCATGTCCAGTTGCAGTATTCTGAAATCCTTTCTATTTATGGTACCCACCTCAAAGGTTTAGCTCTTTTTTTGCATCAGCACTCTGCTTATTATAAGAGGAGTACTATTCTCACTTAATGGGTGAAAAATATGAAAAATACTGCATTTCCTGTAGAAAAGAGTTTTTGGCAGTGTTTTGTTCTCTTTATGGAAAAATGCTGTATGTGTGCATTTTAATATTTTCCAATTTTTGTAGTACTGTGATTTTCATAAAGGGTTAGGACTGGCTTAGAGTATAAGATGAATAAAAATGCTGAACTCTTTCTTTGATTAAAGAGGTTTTTTTTCAGACTGCAGTCTAATTGTTTGTGATGCAGGTATACTGCTTGTAGTTACTGTTGTGTATATAACTCTGTTTCGTTTTTTCATTTGTTTACAGTGGTCTGCTGTTCCCTGAAAGATTTAACTGACTATACTAATCAATTTGAAACAGCATCTGTTTTCAAAGACTTTCTAATGCTCTAAAGTTTACCAGTTATTTTCTTCCCAATAAAAAGTCGAGGGAGATGGATGTGAGTGATGGGGATACTGCTTGTGCATAGAATGTATCTGTATATAAACCTGTATTTGTGACTTTGGGAGGTTTCTGCAGCAGGTAACTCTTTAAAAACAATTTATTCTGCCATTACCAGCTTTGCCATCTTTCCCTTTTTGTCCTCAAACCCACAAACACAATGATCTGCTTACCGTCTTCAGCATGTTAGGAGAGCATGGTTAACTCCTGCACTTTCACGTTCTTTTCTGCCAGTTCCAAAGTTTGGATGTTGAGCCTTACATTCACTGCAAAAAAATCTTTATATTAGATGCATAAAAAACAGTAAGCCCACCTTAGTGTTCCAGTAAATGGCTATTCTGTGATCCAAGATCTGCTCAGACACTGGCTGCTTTTAGGCAAAGAAGACATTAGATGCTACCATATGTGCCAGTGTTTTAGCTTGACCACACCGAGGAAAGCTAGATGCATGCCTGCCTTTATTCCAGATGATGGCAGTTGAGGATGCCAAGTACAAGGATTAGCAGGATGATTCCTTCTGTGATCCTATGTTGGTGCATCATTGGAGAGTAAAGAAACAGACGAGGTCACAGTCCACCTACAGTGGTTTAGCTGTTGAGGGAGCCTTGCATGTGATCTACCCATCAACTAACAAGAATTGAATTTGCTTCTAGCATCAACTGATGATGAGATATCTGAGAGATACCCAAGAGTGGTGCACCTCCAGTAATCACCACAGAGAAGGGGTTTCGCAAGAAATCTCATGCTAACTGCAGTCCTATACCCATGAGAGGTGTCTGTCTCATGCTGCAAACTTAGTCACGAGGGCTGAGCACTCTTCTCCCCAAACCTTTCCTTGAATCTAGTAGAATTTACCCATTCAGGATGTAAAGGGTCATTGGATGCTTCTGCAGCAGCAGCGTAGCACAGGGGAGTGAGCCTATTCATTCGCCAAGAGTTAGACATTTGATACCTGTCCTTGCTGGTGTGGGAAGCCACTCTTGTAGAGCATGGTCTGATGTCAGTGTTAGGCCCTTTACAAGCCTCATTAAAACCAGCAAAATCTACAGTACGTGATTGAAGTCTGTCACACATATGGTCCCTGTCTGTACAAGCTGTACCCAGCCATTGGGTTAAAATCAGAAGAGCTTGTCCCTGTCCATCTGCATCCTAGAAATGAGCAGAGAGCAAAGACAGACCAGATGCTTGTATTTCTAACACAGATAAAGACAATTATCCCCCCCCCCCCCCACCGATACATTTCTCTCCTTTCCCCTCAGTTGGCACTTTTTTTGGAGAGGTCCTCATGCAGATTAATTCCTTTTATGGAATGGACATTGCTTGACTTGTCTTAGTGTGGTATCTGGGTTCATAGGTTGGTACTAGGCTATCGGCCCTAGGACCTATACAAGCCAAGCTATAACAATTCCCTGGATATTTCTTCCCACAATATTTACTTCGCCTGACCCTTGTCTAGCAGGGCGACTGACATGATCCCCGGGGTAATTCCTATCTCCCATCCAATCATCAAAGTTCCTTTTGAACAGGGCCAAGGAGGCGCTCTGCTTGACATGTATGGGCAGTCTATTCCAGAGTATGGGGAGTCTCTGGATCAGGAACCTATGTTTGGTCATCCTGTCCATGGAGCCTTTTCTCAGGGATACTGTTCCTGCAACCAGGAAGCATCTATAATTTGCTTGTTCTACTCCCAGAAAAACAAATGTCCAGTACTAAATTTCGATGATTTAATTTTTTTACCTTCGTGGGCAGACTCCAGTGACCATAATTTCTTTCCACCTTCCTACCTTAGAGGAGAAAGCCACTTAAATTCCCCTCAGTTGCTGCAGGTTCCACTTCTCCCTAAGAGATCAGGCACTGGAACCTGGGCTTCCTCTTCCTTCTTTGATTTGATTAAGGCCCTTACTAGTGTTTTTGCCTTGGGCTTCCACGTGGCCAGCTTTAATTTTGATCTTGATACTGTAGGACAACAAACAAGTTCAAGTGTGTACCTGCAGAGGATGACATTGTTGAGGCTTTTCTCTTTTAAAAATGAGCTTAGACAGGATCAAGTGTGTAGCCCTCTTTGGGAAGAACTCTTGAGTTCTTGCTGAGGACCTAAAAACAGGAAATAAGTGATTAGTGTAGAAGGACTCCGTGCTACCCAGTTGGATATTTTTGATTCTTCCGAGCTAGTCAGGTTTTCTAGAAGAAGGCACCCTCTTAAACAATGCGGAAGATCCCCAGTGTTAGGCATCTCTGCCTCATCCAGCTGTCTTGGCCAAGTCACCCACAAGAGTGGTCGCAGTGATCCAGCAGTGAGTTCTAACTAGTCCAAAACTCTGTCATGGGAGCATCCAAGTTTGCTCCAATTTGGAGAGACATCATCAACTTGGGTTCTCAACATGGTCACAGATGAGTATGGTTCAGAACTTTTAGGTCTACCACCAAGGGGCCACATCTACTCTGCAGTGCTTTTGTTACTTATCCAGTATGTACTACTTGATGGGGCTGTAAACACTCCCTTCTTTGGCATGAAATCACAGGTTTCCCTCCCCCATTTTTTGGTTCAGAGGCAACTAGGACACCTTCACCACTTCATGGACCCTGTCAGCTTTAGCAAGAATGTCTGGTACACCAAAGTTCATGATGGTGAATCTGAAATGGGTTCATGTCTGTACTACCACAATGTGCCTGGATCATGTTTTTGAATATGATAAACAACTTCTGTGGTCTGCAGCAAAAGCCATCCAGAGTAAGCCAAGGGAACCTCCTGTGCAAAGTGTTGCCATTTAGTCTCGTGTAAAGTTAGTGGTGGTGGAGGATCTTTGATGAAATGTTCTGCATGTCTTCCTTTACATTTTTTTTAGAAAGCTGTCAAGGCAGGCTCCTGTGAAGCTAGTTTGTTTGGGTGCACACACACATTTAAATTTATTAGGAGCACATGATTAAGACTTTCTTTGTGAAACTGCAAGAACAGAATGTTGTGTGTGCATAACTTTAATTTTCCCCACATTTTCCTCACTCATTGTCCTTGTTGCATTCTTAAATGCATTGGCTCTTGAGATGGCTTCCTTTAATATTAATTTAATATTGGTATCTTCCTTCAGGGACGAGGCTAGGGTGTGGTAATGGGGGACAGCTACCCTGAACATATGCTGCTGGAACTGCAAATGGCACAGTATTGCTTGCATTTTCGGGCAGCTGTTTGTGTGCGCAGTCTCTTTTGTCATCTAAGCAGCCTGGGTTGAGATTGTAGCCGATTAAATGATTTGCCTGCAGTGCATGTGCCTGTGTTAGAAACAGTAACAAGGAGCTAGTATAGCTCTCTGCTACAGTTACTGGAAGAGTTTTTATGAATTTATTATGTAGAGATATAACTATTTTATGGATGGTGAGTGCCAGTTTCAGGTATTTCACAGGACAACAGGTAACTTAGCTACAGCTTTGTCCTCTCTACTGGCATTTCATTCTCACCTGTTAGTGGTCACTGCAAGATCATAATGTGCATGGGCACCCCTACAGCTAATGAAACTTTATTTAGTCTCTCATTGACATTGTCATTTCCAGTGTTTGCATGCTCCATCACCTACAGCCTTAATCCTTTTCCCCCTTTTTACTTAATGTGCTGCGGTAGCGTTGTCGCCTTACAGTAAGACGTTGTCCTGTTCAATTCTCAGCTAGAGCGTCTTCTGTGTGGAGACCTGAGTGAATGGGCGTACCTTCGTTGAAGGTTGTGCATCAGGGCCGGCAACTCGGCATGTAAAAATCTACTGCCAATCATTAGCGGACCGCAGTTCCGCTGTGGCGACCCCTAACCGGGAAAAGCTGAAAGATGCAACAACAACCCAGTAATGCTTACAGCGTCACTGTAAATAGTTAAAAGTAGAACACATTAAGCTATAAATTGTATTGTTCCTTCCACAGGTGTGGCATAACATTAGCTGAATTATTCAGTGTGTAATACAAATAGTAAGAATATCATAGTGTGTCTAAATTTTGAGTAGTTGTCTTCAGACTTCGGCAGTTACCTTACTGAAGTAACCCGCAATACTACTTTAGGAGTAGATCTCATAATATACAAAAAGTGATGTAAAGTGTAGCATAATTTATTACCTCAAAGCTATGGGTGTATATCTGCAAGCAGTCACTTTAAAGGCCTTTATATGCTGTCATTACCTCAGTAAGTATAACAGTATGCTTATTGAGAATAGTCTGCTTTTTGATACGTAAACCTGCAAGAGATGTAAATTTACACTCCTACTGCTGACTAAACTCTTAACAGCATTTATGGTCCGAGGACTGCTAAGACAGTAAGTACAAAATTTCAATATTTAATGACTGTAACTAGTGCAATACAAATATGAAAAATGCACCACAAAACTGATACTTTACTTAACTTTGCAGTAAACATAGTAAATATGTCATAGATACAGTAAAAAAAAAAAGTGTGTGTGTGTATATATATATATATATATATATATATACACACACACACACACACACACACACACACACACACAAGACTGTATTTAACATTGCAGTCATAAGATACAGAGTGCAAAAACTTGCAATACAAATGTAGCTAACTGTTGTAGGGACAAATGTTTATAGAGATGTACAATGCTAGTTACCAGTCATGCGAGCTACGGTGTAGCTGTCATTAATGTGAACAGCAGCATGGGCAATAAAGGATGAAATGAATTCAGGTTAAAAATAAACTGCTGAAGTTGTATGCCTCTTAGATTTAGCGGTAATTTACATTTGTACTCGTTATATAGCAATATATGGGAAGTACCCATGAGCTTACCACATAGGTGGTCTACTTAACACCGAAAGTGTGATGAGACCTTGGGACACAGGTGGACAGTAGTCTCTCCTTTGATAATCACATTGCCACAGTAGTCAGGAAATTACGTGGCACACCTCATCACAAATGGTTTCTCATCCAGGAAAAAAGAGGTCATTGTTCCCCTCTACTCGTCACTCATTAGACCCATTATATAGAGTTCAGTGCCCCTTTTGGTATGTACTTCACAAGACATCTACAACAACTGGAAAGGCAGCAGAAATACCTCACAAAGAGGATTACCGGCCTAAAACAGATGCCCTTTGCAGACAGTCTCAAAAAACTGCAGCTTTACTCCATCGCATTTCGCCTACTCAGAGACTATCTCTGCTTAACATACAAAGCTATGTCAAACCCAGAGCTGTTGGGCATGCTCCACTTAAAGAAATCAAAATCCCTCCGAGCTTTATGCTCTAGGGACCTAAACCTTGTTACCACAATAAACAGAACATGCTGGAGAGATAGATTCATGTCCCAGAGACTTCCCATACTCTGGAACAAAACTATCTATCTGTATCAAACAAAGCTCCTCATTAGCACTCTTCAAGAAAAATCTTGATGGTTGTATGGGAAATAGGAAATTCACCCCGAGGATCATCTCTGTGGCTCTGCTCGACAGGGGCATAGGAAAATAATTTTCTTGGGTGGCGAAAGCCAGGGTACCTTTTTGGCTAGGCTTATATAGGCCCTAGGGCCAATAGCCTAGTACCTATCTATGAACCTATGTTGATATAGTTGATATAGTTTGATTAGAGCACCCCAGCACTACCAGGTTATACCTCGTACCATGCTTTTCGGCCCCAAAACTTGGACCGAACCACAAAAGGAGGGGGAGTATCAATATTCGTCAAAGATACCCACACCTCCAGGTTGGTGGCACAGCACGAAGCATCAGAGACTATCCATGTGCAACTAACAGTGGGTAAAACTGCCTTCCAGTTTATAGCCTGCTACAGACCACTCTCCCAAACCCAGGAACCCTACTCGGCCTTCCTGAGAACAGTGGAAAATATGAAGGTCTGTCCAAACACCATTATATTGGACGACTTCAACTACCCAAACATAGACTGGGAGCATTACTCTAGCTCCAACACCCTAGCCCAAAGGTTCCTAGAATTTATAAACTCAAATGCTATGGAACAACTTGTTACCACTCCCACAAGAGGGGAAAACATACTGGACCTGATCATCACCAACACGGGGACTCTATGCTCCAGACCAGAAGTGTATCCCTCACTGGTAAGATCAGACCATAAACTAATCTCACTGGATATTCACATCCCGACCCCACCCCCTGCCCAGAAAACTACAGTGAAAAACTTCTCTAAAGCAAATTTCACACTCCTCAAAACCGAGGTGGAATCCTTCAAAGCCCCCGGGCCTGTGGAAAATACGGCCCAGACTGCAGAATCCTTTATAAACGCATTCTATGAACACCTTCAGGAATGCATGGATCATGCAATCCCAAGTAAAACCAAGACCCAATCCTCCAAAGGCAGACGTCTTGTCTGGTGGACCCCAGCCATAAACAAAACTATACAATAGAAGGAGGAAGCTATTACATGATAGAGCAAAATCCCAAAAAGGGAAGGCATCTCTGATCAGTATTAGCAAAAAACTAAGGGCACTCATAAAATCGTAGGCCAGCTTCGAGAGAAAAATTGCACAGGACACCAAGGATAATCACAAGGCTTTCTTTAGTTATGTTAGGAACCTGGGTGGGAATTCCCAGATATGCTCAGAATTAGTCCAAAATGACAAAAAATACACCAAACCCACAGACATTGCCAACATCCTAGCTGACAGGTTCAGCGCAAACTCCCCCCCTCCCCACCAAAAGGGCAAATATCTCTCCCAGCAGAATGCTGCCCCCCTGACATCTCAGATGCTCAAGTAAGAGCCGCCCTCTCCAAAGGAAAAAAACACAGCATCAATGGGACCAGACGGTGTCCCGGGCTGCGTCCTACATGAACTCCAAGAAGAGCTAAACCCAAACATAAAACTACTGTTCAGTCTCAGACTTACTACAGGATATGTACCCAGAGAGTGGCGTACAGCAACAGTGGTCCCTCTCCACAAAGGTGGTGCCTCAACGGATCCTGGAAACTATCGCCTCATAAGCCTGACTAGCTTGGTCTGCAAAGCTATGGAAAGTATCATCATGGACCTCATAAATAAAGATATCGGGGACCTACAGACACTGGATCCTACCCAGTCTGGCTTTGTTAAGGGCAGATCCTGCCTCTTAAACCTGGTCGATTTCTTTGAAACAGTCACCAAGGCCATTGACGAGGGGAAGGTGGTCCACACAGCCTACCTGGACCTCGCAAAAGCCTTCGATACAATACCCCACTCGGGCATTATAGATAAGCTCACCAGCTTAAATATAAACCCCTATGTCACTAGATGGGTTGCAAACTGGCTCAAGGACAGAACCCACATGGTTAGAATTGCTGGAGCCATGTCAGACTCCAAACCAGTTACAAGTGGCGTCCCACAAGGCTCAGTCCTGGGACCTCTCTTGTTCGGTATATATTTCTCGGAGGTACAGGCCAACACGGAAGGACTGTGGCTGACAAGTTCGCAGATGACTGCAAACTGGGCGCCATAATCGACTCTCCAGCCGACACAAGCATCCTCCAAAAGGGCCTCATAGAAACAGACAACTGGTGCCAGAGCCATGGCCTCAAGCTAAACGCCAAGAAGTGTATAGTCATTCCCTTTGGTAAAAATAGTGCCCACAAATTACCACATAGGTGGTAATCCATTAAGTACAGAAGAAGTAATTAGGGACCTGGGGACCCAAGTTGATAGCAATCTCTCATTTGACAACCATGTGGCCAAAGTGGTTAGAAAAACATTTTATATAGCCCACCTAATCATGAAGGGATTCACATCTAGATCAGGGGAGGTCATCGTGCCTCTTTACTCATCCCTCATCAGGCCCATAATTGAGTACAATGCCCCTTTTGGGATGTACTTTACCAGACACCTGCAGCAACTGGAAAGACCCCAAAAGTACCTTACCAAGAGGATCAAAGGGCTCAAATAGATGCCATATGCTGCCTGGTTAAAGAAACTCCAGCTCTACTCAGTGGCATACCTCCTGCTCAGAGGCGATCTGTGCCTGACGTATAAAGCCATGTCCAACCCGGAATTAATAGACATGCTGCACCTCAGAAAATCCAAATCCCATCAAGCTACGTGCTCGAGAGACTTGAACCTCAGCATTGAAATAAATAGGACATGCTGGAGGGACAGATTCATAACCCAGAGGCTCCCTTCACTCGAATAAAATCCCAGTCCAGGTTAGGCAGAGTCCCTCATTGACTCTCTTCAAGAGGAATCTTGATGAGTGGATGGGAGATCATAGGTTTACCCCGGGTATCACTTCTGTGTCATTGTTAAACAGAGGCACAGTATACTAACCTCAAAAAAGGGCATAGCAAAATTAATTTAAAATGGGTGGCGAAAGCCAAACACACTCTGGCTAGGCTTATAAATGCCCTAGGGCAGATAGCCTAGTATGAACCTATTACTTTTATATGAATGTAAATTTGCCTGTGTCACAAGTAATAATTCAATAAAGGTGTTTGGGGTTGTGGGGAGGGAGTTAAGTCCTCCAACCTGGACTCTGATTCAGCCATTCTGTGAGAAAACCATCTGACAGAGTCTCCAGAAGGTTCATGTAGATGAGTCTTCTTCCGTTTTACACAAATACAAATAAAATACATTTCTGATGTGAACTAATGGTTTCTGTATGCTTGTGCAGTTCAGCTCAGAGCCGTCAGCAACAGCCAGACCATAGCCCTTGTGTTTTAAAGTAAAGCACAAAGTCACTGTGCAAAGGTTGCTAATGTAATGAATCCCGCTGGTCATGAGCATGACAATTAAAGATCCAAGTCCAGAGGACTTTAACTTAAACCAGATGATGGTCAGCATTCCTGAGCAGTTGAGGCAGTTCCTTTGAAGGCTGCTGGGTACCAAGATCTTCTATAAGTAGTCGACCATGGCCTTTTAGGATGTTAAAACAAGAACTTTACAAGTGATTCCTTACTTGACGGGGAGCCAGTGTGTTAACCGAGCAATGTGTAATACAGCTGTATCTTAAGACTTCTGTAAGGATCCTAATTACCAGTTTCTAAACTCACTGCAGCATTTTGAGCTCTGTGTTTGCAAAGGGTAAGTATTGCAGTACTTCACATGAGAGATAATGAAGGCCATTAGAACCAGGTTTATGATACAAGTTGCTTAATACGGGTCATAGTTTTTCAGGAGGCGACAAGACTATATGATGACTGACACCTAGTATTTTGTCAGCCTTTTGTCAAGGATCTCTCCGCAGTAATCTCCTTTAGTCAAACATTGCAATCTTTCTACCCTCCATAAACCATACACCTTACCATGGTGTGTGGTAAGGACTGTGCAAAGGAGTACCAGGACAGGACATAGCAGCATACTTAGATGAGTTAAGTTTGAAGCTGAGATTAAAAAAATAAATATATATAAATGTATATAAAACACACACATGGGCAGACCCTCCTTGGCTGCGCGTAAGTACTCGTCATGCTGCTATGGAAAGGAGAGGAGAAAGTGGGTGTCGTTAGTGTCATTTTGCTACTGCAAACCTTTCTGTCAAATCAAGTCACCCAGGAGATATTTATACAAATAAAACAAATCAAACCCAAAATGGAGACCAGTAGAATTCTGCAACTGACGTAGACAGGAGGAGTTTACTTCAGAGGCAGCCCTCTGGGAGTATCATGAGAGGTAGAAAAGAGATGAATAAAGGACCATGCCAAAGACTCTGCAGGTCATCCAGCACTGCAGAAGGATCACATGATCAGTCATGTCAGATGTGATAGGCAGCTCAAAGAGGAGCAATTAGTACAGGATCAGTATTATTAACCTATTAAAACGATTATGGTGTCTGACGTGAGGATTCTTGATTGCTGTAGTGACCTCTGAATTCTGACTAAAATGGATTATAGAGTCCTGGAGGATTAAAAAGCACCAAACTGCTTGCAAACCATTATCTCTGTAAGAGTTGCATTAAAGGGAAGTTTATAGAGAGGGGGTAGTAACACTGCAGTGCCTACATCAATGTAGAATTGTTGAAGCTTGGCGTAATCATGATTTCCTTTTAAGTAGATGTAAACAGACATCTTTAAACAGGGTACAGGAGTGCACATGTCTTAAAATAAAAGGGCCTGTGAGGACATATAGGCAGGGTATAATCATCGAACTGGGTGTAGAACAAGCTAAAAAAGTAGTGGGATGCTCCCTTGGAAACATCTGCATGAATTTTGGAAAATTGGTACCATTAAACTTTGTTCATATGCAGTCTCATTAATCTAAGTGTTAGACAAACTCTAGCCCACTGTGTGCTTCCAGCAGAAATGCTTCCTGCCTAAGAGAATCCCCTATCTGTGAAGAATCAAGCAGCCAGTTCACAGTCATGTTAGGTAGTAACTTTCCAGATGATCAGATATGATGGACGGCGCATCCTGTCCAGCACCTAGAAAAGCGTAGCTCATCAGTTCGTCACAGCAGAGCTCTCAATGTGCTTTCCTCTGGGAGATCAGAAACTGGCACCTGGAGTAATGTGTGTGTGTCATAAGCTCAGGGCACCAAAAGATGGGTAGACGACTGCAAATTCACTCCTGGTGTGGTGCCTATGTCCCTCCTGGACAGAGGAACTCTGTATTAACTGCCATAGACCCTTACCTCTGCAAACTTCAGTCATCTAACCACCGACAATTTGGGCAACTCTGGATAGATATGGCTAGGCTTGTAACGGCTCTAGGACCATTAGCCTGGTGACGTCCTGTAAACCTTTGAATCTAAATAAGTAAATCAACTTATTTTTAGACTCAAGGCCGCCTTAAAACTTTTATTCTAACTGGTAATTTGCTCCAAAGCCTAGCCACACCAGTCAGGAAAAAATCTTTACATATTACTGTAATGCTTTTCAATGACCCTGTTCAAATTGTTGCATCCATGGCACAGAGGGAAGGAGCTCTGTGGCCCAGATGACTTAAACTTGATTAGCAACTCAAGTGCTGGAAGAGCTGGATGGGGGGGGGGGGAGGGGGGGCAGCAGTGGTTTCATATGGCCTATTTCAGCTCCCTTATTCCAGGGTGAGATGCAGGAGAAAGGTGCATGTTTGGACACACTTCAACATTTGATCCCTGGAGGAGCCTGGAGATGTGTAGGGTGAGTTGCCTACAAGAGAGGGCTTCGAGTGTCGCATGGAGGCATGAATGGTGAGCCACAAGCCCATTGCACAACACCCCCTTGAACAGTATGTATGTGTGTATGGGGAGGGGTTAGGCCTTAAGGGTAGGGCACTCTCTTGCATGCCATGATCTTCTTACTGGCTCGAAACATGGAGATAGCATGGGGGAGGAAGATAGATTCAGTAAATTTGGTGAGAAAGTAGCAGTGCTGGTTGCATTTAATGGTCTGCTGTGGAGGGACCAAAACAATCCCCCCCCCAACAAAAAACATTATTCATTGTCTCCTAGTTATATAAAATAAATGATTTCTGAACATGGTCCTCAGGGCCTCATCCTCAAGTCTTTTTAAGCCCATATCAGGTCATCTTTGTGCAACCAATAGGAAATAGAGTTCAAGTTGATACATCCAGTCCTGTTATTAAAAAGCAATGACTTGTCTAATACAGTATTTTTATCCAGTATAGTATTTTTTGTATTTTTTCTAATATGAATCTTTTACAGTCCAAGAAGAAAACCCAGAAAAGTACTCTGTGGTCTGGTCATAGTGTTAAAAAATGAAATCAGCACATTTTCATGCCTGGATGAAGCTGACCTTATTTTGCTGATTTATTTATTTATTTCACATTTGTTAACCGGGTTGGTCCAGCTGAGCACAGACCCATTTTCAGTGGAGACCGGAGGAGAAAAGCTCCAGACAATGTACAAAAATTATTCAGATTTACAATTGTCACACAGTTGATTAATAATAGAAATAGGTACAATTCTCACAAGATTGAGTAATAATACATATGTTTCTATACACACAAAGATGAGGAATAGTTAAGCAGAGAAGAGTAACACGTATGCTAAAACTTGTAGTAGAGTTGATACACTATTTACAATATATACATAGTTGGATTGTAATAACTAATAGGATTGTTGGATTAAGTGTAAAGAGTGGTAGGCCCAGTTAAGTGGGGTCCTGACAGGGGCATATCCTTGACTTAGAGAGAGGGTACTTCTTAATTCTTGTTTAAAGCTGTTTGTGTTTGGTATGCTATGTAGGGTGAAAGGGAGTGTGTTCCAGAAGAGAGAGACAGATTATTTATATAAAAATTTGCCAGTAGTTATGTTGGGTTTGTATGTTTGTAGAAACCCAACATAACTATTGGCAAATACCCACTTTTGCTGTCAATTTCACATGAACTCCAAATTTGAGATCGTCTACCATAATTTCTGCATTGCTAAACTAAGTGCACATAGTAGTTTGCTAATTGTATACGATTACAGCTGATAGTGGCCCCAAGTGCATAATATTACATGCTTCACTCCTGAATTGGAAAATTCCTGTCTGCCAATTTGTATAACTGGTGTAAACATTCTCACAAATTTCCTGGCCTTTCAAAGCGGTAACTGTTGTTGCTACCTTAGCATTATCAGCACATTTCTGTAGCAGAGTATATTCCATATTTGGCATAGTAGTCAGTGCTAAACAAAAATAGGTCCAAAATAAAGCCCTGCAGGCATTCTTCTATTTCTCTGAAATTAATGAGAGACACACTTATTGATTTTTAACAAGTCTGTCTCTCAGTGCATATGTTTCAGTTTTATTATGCAGGGATTTATTCTGCAAGGATTCCGAGTTTATATTATAGATATGTAAGAAATGGAATCGGGAGCTTTTGCCAGGTCCAAGAAAATACCATCCACTGGTGTGTTATTGAAAGGAGTATTAAAACTGATTTAAAGACAGAGAACTGGCCATAGCCGAAACCAAGTAGGACCACTCACAGCTGAAACTATGTTGGTTAACGTCCACAACTAGCAGCATGTTGGTAGAAATTATTTTTCAGTGTTACCCTCCCAAGCACCTGTATCTGTAATGGACACCAGTAACCCGTAAATGATTATCTCTCAAGCCCCTGCTTACACTTATCAAGGGTATCTGAACTTGTCAGAGATTTGGGAATCGTGGCTAGGCTTAAAAAGGCTGTTGTGGTCATTCGCCTAGTAAACACCTATGAACCTATGAAAACATTTACCAAGGATGCATGTGGAGCTGATTGCTTTGTAGTTTTATCATTGTCCTTAAGTATGAGTGACTTTAGATTGCTTCCAACATTTGGACACACACCCATGCTTTAGAATGAGTTGAGAAATTTGACTTGTACTTAGTTTTGCTGTCCCTTCCTTATTTTGTCTTAGAAAGTAGCCATCAAGTCCATTAAGCCCATCCTGGGAAGCAGCTTCCGTAACTTATGATTGAAATATTGTACATCTCATCAAGCAAAAGGTATAGAACATCCTAATCAGCAACCCTGCAAGGTAGAGACGAATGAAACACTGAGACGCAAATGTGAGTGAACAAGGCAATGCCATAGAGAATATGTGGCAGTAGACTGAAGTAATTGCTGCAGCCAGCATCTGCCAGTGAGTCTTAGTGTAGTGATTGCAGACACAGTATCAGCTTTTTGGGTCTGCACACAGGTACATTTTTATTTCTTTAATTATTTTGCATTATGCAGATCCATTTGACAAAATGATCCCATTGAATTTGTCATATACCTGTGTGTGCCTGTCAGGTGCCTAGGTTGGCACAGTTATTTCATTCTGATTCCTGTCACTGCTTCATTTTATTTGTTCACTTACTCGCATTTATGTCTTGATGTTCAGCTGCCACTTTGCCAGGTCAGTAATTAGGATATTCAACATTTCTGAGTGGCCATTCGAAGTAAACTAATTTGTGTTATGTTTCCATTTGGCCTTTCTTGTTTCTCTGTTGAATTTTGCATATATTATTTTATATCTGATTTAAATAACTATGGAAGAGAAAATTATGTAAAATAACCATCATTTCTTTTACTTGGCCAGTGCTTTCATTGTTCCTCATCATTTATTTATTTATTTATTTATTTAAATTTGTTGACCGGGAGTGTCCGACTGGACGTAGGTCCATTTTCAGCGGAGGCCCGGGGAGAAAAGCTCCACAGTTAAAATAAACAGACAGTATATACATTGGATTACATAGTGAATAACAATTTACATAGCAATTACTTACAACATATTTACAGATGAAGAACATAGTACATCAGTAGACAACTAGAATCTTTATCTGTGAAGTGCATACCAGACATTAACAAATGTTACAAGAAGAAGTTTGTGCTGTATAATAAGTACTGGCTTATGAGCATCTGAGCTTGCTATAATCAAGGTAGTTAGTGGAGTGGAAAGAAAGGTAGTGGTTGGATGGGGTGGATGATATTAGAGTGGGAGTTGCAAGGGCATAGCCAGCATGTTTTTAGTTGCGCTTTTAGTAAAGTTTTGAAGTGGGTGCATGATGGTATGGAGGTAATTGTGGGTGGGAGTGAGTTCCATAATTTGGCTATGGCGCAAGAGAATAGTGCTTCACCAGCAGAGTTATTGGCTTTAGTGATCTGCAAGTGATTTTTGCTGCTGGATCTTAGTGGTCTGGTGGTGCGATAGGGTTGGAGTAGATTCTGGAGGGATGGGAACATGGAGCTTTCTTCTCGGTTGCATGCTGGCAGTTATCCCCTCCTAGGACATATTTCTGGATTACATGTGTGATTGTGTTAACAATCCCAACTTTCTTCTATTGAAAGTTCTGCCATGTCTCTTTCTCAGTCCTGCGATGATCATTTCTGCAGTACATCACCACAGCTGGCTAATTGATTAGTTTTTTGTTTTTTTTTACTTTTGTCCTGTGGTAAAATCTCATAGCAGAGTCCAGTTATATAATCAGATGATTCAGGTGGTGGTAAAGGGCAAGATTTGGTCAGCCCAACATCTAATAGGTTGCCAAGTCTGGTACCAAAATCAGCAAGTTGGAGCCAGTAGTTTTCTCAGTGAGTTTGAGTCATAGGTGAATAATCCTTTGGAGATGAAAATGTCTCTTATAATACCAAGTGAATATTTAAATGATCATTCAGTGTAGGTGGTTTACTGTGAACACACTTTGTAAATTCAGATATAAAGTCAAGTTGTTCCATTGAGTGCAGTGTTGGATGCCTGCAGAAGCAAATCTGTACTTGACGACTGCCATAATTGCACTGACATTTGCACACCTGAGCATATGGGTTTTGCCATCAAATTCATGGCTGCATAGCCATCACAGGCTTATAAATGTTGTTCCTTCTGTTAGATCCTTGTTGTTAGGCCCTGGAGTGGGGCATAACCTCTGTCATTCATTAGGAAGACCTTTCTTTCCTGCAGCCAGTCCCATCACAGGTCCTGAAAATTGATAGTTATATGAAGACCTCACCTCATCTTTCGTTTGGCAGAGGAGTTGTGAAGGAATTCCATATCGACCAGGTGATACCATAAGCAGTTTTCCCTTACCCTGATGTCTTTGAAGATAAAGCTGCTACTTTTAGACTAAGATACCTAACCGCGGTGGTGCAGTGGTAGCCTTGTTGCCTCACAGCAAGAGGTTCTCCTGTTCAATTCTCAGCTGGAGTGTGGGGAGTGCCTTCTGTGTGGAGTCTGCATGTCCTCCCCGTGGTTGGGTGGGCGTTCGAAAGACATGCGTAAATGGGCGTGCCTTCGTTGAAGGTTGAACGTCGAGCTGGCACCTTGACGTTCGTGAAAATCTACTGCCAATCATTAGCGGACCGGAGTTCCGCTGTGGCGACCCCTAACCGGGAAAAGCCGAAAGACAACAACAACTTTAGTAAGATACCCAGTCCTTTGTATTGTAGCTAAACGAGAGAAAGCATGTAGTCATAACTCCATGTGCTATCAGATGATGCATGTCTGGGTGGGCCATAGTCAGAAGCATCATTCTGTCAGCTGTTCATATCCCAGAAGTGAACATGTTAGATCGAGTCACTTCTCCACTTGTCTGTTGGAGTTTTGGATACGAAAGACCTTTTTGATTTGGACCTTCTGGAAGTGGTGGGGCACACTGCAAGTTGATCTTCTCACTCTGCTTAATGCAACAAAGCAAGGAGAAGGTGGCTATGGAAGTTTTTGCCATTCCATGATGCAGGTGATTTCCTGTCCTGTTTACCACCATTCCTGCCAATCACAGAAATGTGCCCAGTTGCAGATTTCATGGACTAATGAATAAAACTAATTTTTGTTACCTACTGGTGGTCAGAATGTGAGTAGTTTCTAGTTCGTCAGTGGCAGTGCAACAAGTCTTCAGGCTGTGAGCAAGGATGTCACCCACTGATGGGTGACACCTATTACTGCCGATGCTGTTATCTGCTAGATCTACTGGCAGTGATTTCAGAAGTGATTGTGGCTGTCAAAAATCTTAGATGTATGTCTCCATTTGGAATCTGCTTTCCATCTGTTTAGAGCCATGTGCTGTACTGCCCCAGACAGTGTATAGTTGGAGCTTCAGTTATTCTTTGGTCAGAGTGTGGATGCCAGGTGTTGTATGCTTGATGATCTTATACAGGGTTAGGGCTGAGTCTCAGCATCAGAGCCTTAAATAAGTTCTCTGCCCAGCCTTGAAGTATCTCTCTCCTATGTGAAATCATAGCTTCAAGATTAACAGGCTTGCCTGACCCCTGCCCTTCATATCCTGGACATTTTTTATTTTATTTGTTTTCCAGGATAGTCCACTGGGCCTCGGAGTGCCCATTTTCAGTGGAGGCCAGGGGAGAAAAGCCCTACATATTTACATATACATTGAGATAAAGTTGCATAACAACTGTTAACAGATTCATGATACTAGTAGACAACATTATACAAAACACAAAAATAACAATGAACTTGCATCCAGGTACAATATATACATGTTGATATACAATTAGAATTAGGCTTTCTTTTCTTTAAATTTCATCTTGTAGCTGAGGATGCATAAAACTGAGAGGGAGAAGAGTTAACATTAAGTAAAGACAGATATTTCAAACTGTTTAAGTTGTTAGAAGAGGTTTCTAGTTTCATGGGATGCTGGAGGAATTATTTGAGCATGTACAGAGCCATAGTTTGGAGAGGTGGTATTGCAGAGACGTCTTGAAAATGGTATGGTTAGAAGTGGTTCTGATTGTGGTGGGTAAGGAATTCCACACCTTGGTTATAGCAATGGAATAAAGAGCTTGGCCAGCTGTAAGGTTGGATAATTCTACCTTTAGAAGACATTTTCTGATCTGAGGTATCTAGCGGGGTTGTAGGGGGACATTAGTGAAGCTAGGGATGGGCAATCTACTGGTCTAGTTATGATTTTATGTGCAGTGGTGATTTGTAGGTAAGTTAGGAAGTTCGTGGCAGTTGAGTTTTTGAAGGGATATACAGTGATGGGAGGTATGCGTAGCATTGTTGGTTAACTTTGCTACTTTATTGTAACAAGATTCGAGTTTGTTTTTTAGAGAGAGTTGAACGTCTGTGAGCAGGGGGGCACCATATAGTAGACATGGTAAAAGAAAGGAGATGCTGAGTGGTTGAGGTAAGTTATGCGTCTGTAAAGCAGGCCTAACTTTTGTTGGGTCTTTTTGATGTTTAGGATATGAAGGTCAAAGGAGAGATTTTCATTGATAGTAACTCCAAGGAGTTTAGTGTGGGGTACTGCTTTGATGACAGTGCTTTTCTGAGACTGAATATTAAATTCTGACCTGTTTATTAGGATGGATCTTTTAGGGGTGAATAGAAGAGTTTGGTTTTGTTAGCATTTAGGGCTAGGTGATTGTTGTTCATCCATGTTTCTGTGAATGAGAAGGCGATTTGAGTCAGTTTTTGGAGTTCACTGGTCAAGTAGGCAGAGAAGATGATGATGGAATCTTCTGCATATTGAATAAGTGAGGTTCAGGACAGGGAAGTGTGGAAGTCATTAAGAAATATGCTAAAAAGGAGGGGCCCAAGTATAGAGCCTTTGGGAATTCCTATTTATTGGGAGATAAGGTGAGAAGTACTGGTCTCATTTTGTTGCTTGTCTCTTTGTAAGGTAATTAGAGAACCAATCTAAGGAGTGAGATTCCTAGGTTAGCTAGTTTAGCGAGTAGTAGGGGATGTTAGACGGCATTGTATGCTTTTGATAGGTCGAGGAATAGAGAGGATGCAATTTTTCTCGTGTGTCTCGCGCAGTTTACAGTGTCCAAGAATGATATAAAGGCAGTGGTGGTACTGTGCCTAAGTCTGAAACCGTGTTGGGTGGGGGTCAATATTTTATTGTCTAGGAGGTGCTGTAGAAGTTGATTGTGGACACATTTTTCTAGAATTTTGGATAGGGGGAAAGGATTGCTATGGGTTAGAAATTGGTGAAATCTATATTTTCGCCACCTTTATGTAGTGGGAGAATATAAGCTTTTTTCCTGGTAGTGGGGTACGTGCTGTTTTTGGAGAGATCTATTGATAAGTATGTTAACTGGATAAACTATAGACTTTTGACATCTGTAGATATGTTGGGAGTAGGTTATCAGACGCATTAGTACAGGGTTTGAGTAGTTTTAAGATAGTTGAGGTAGGGATGGGGGAGAAGGTGAAGTTTGATGTGGAGTTTATATTTGGTGAGTGTGCTGTGATATTTATTTCCTGCAAGTTTACAATGGTGTCTGTAAAATGCGAGTTGAATATTGTGGCAATATCTGTGGGGGATTTATCTGAGTTAGGACAGGGGTTGTTATTGGATCTTGGATTAAGTAGGGTTGAGATTGTATTCCAGAATTTCTTGGGGTTTTGTTTATGGCATTTTTGCTTAGATAGAATTGTTTTTTTGTCTTTTACTACTGCACAGATATGCACCAACTGGTGAAGTTTTACCTGAAGAGGTGCACAAATATGGTAACATTGAAATATTTTTCTACTTTCCTTTGCAGAACAAAGGGCTCAGTTGCCAAGAAGATCCTTTTAGTAGCTTGTCAACCGCATTATCCTTTGCCATTGGCTGCAGTTAAAGGCCAGTCCTTGATAGGTGCAGCTGCTTCCCTTGCTTGCCAGTAGTAATGTCTTCATTGCAGATATCTGCACCACAACAAATTGGTCATCAGTGTACACCTTCAGCAAGCATTGTATGCACCATGACTCCAGTATTCAGATTTCCTTTGGTAAGCTAAACTTCAGAATTTTGCCTTCTATACTTTGGTGCCTGGGCTGCCCTCCAGTACTGTGAATACTAATGGGTTTACTACTTGGGACTCAGCTGGGTTGTAGGGGTCCATCAAGAAAGGCCCCCAGTTTTGGATACAGCAGTTACTTTGCATCAGTTGATCTCTGAGGGGACTTTTTTGTGGATCCCACATAACCTTGCACCATTCTTCCTATGCTACTATGACCACTCCAGCCAGCCTTGTCATTTGTAGTTCCTAGAAGTCAGGCAACTGTATATTGGTGTATAGTATATGCCAGATCTTCAGTATTATTTCTTGATTTGCAGGAAGTGTTAGCTAGTGGTTGGGGCAAGTTGATGGACTCAAGAGCTGGCTATGCTCATGTATTCTGTCTGTAACATCACATCATATGTCTGTACTGAGAACAGCTGCCCTTGGTATGGGAGTTTCCAAGAAGACACTGAAAATGTGACTAGGATGAGCCGAATCACATGATCCATAGTAAGCTCCTGTTGTAAAACTGATACGTTAAGAAATGTTATTTCCCAAAACTGCTTGTTGTTGGATTTTGCACAGTCCTCTCCACATATTCCTGACCTCTGTGACCCTCTTCTGAACCCTAGTCACTACTGATGAGTCCTTATTTTAAGTAATGACTTCAGAGCACACCTACATTTAGTTGTTACTCTGCAAAGTGACCTGGTGACTTTATTGATGGCATTCATAGTGTGAACACTGCAGCTGCACTGTGAATTAACCATGCTGACACCATTGGCTGTATTTTGAGTTTCTTGTAATGGCAGTGGTGTGTAACCAAGTTTCATTGTGTTTTTCTGTTGTGATTTCACTTTTATAGTTGAATTACAGATTAACTGTTTTTTTTTTTTTTTGCATTAAGCTGTGTACCCCTTTGAATGTTTAGAGATAGATACTAAGTTCAAGGCCTGAGTGACCAACTAGAAGCTTGGCCATGTCCTGCAGTACTAAGAGTTTATTAGGTTGCTAGGGAATTGTTCTATTTGCTGTGTAGGAGTCCTCTCCAAATGGAGGGGGGATGCATTTGGTTAAGTAACTGGAGTGCCAGGTGTTAAGGTGGATGAAACTGTAGGCTGCACATGGTTTGATCTGGATTAGGAAATTAATTGTAGTTTCCTAAAGCCTGAGCTGTGGCTGAAAAGGGTTCTTGGATCAGTTCACCAATCCAGTTAACAAATTGGAAGTAAAGCTTTAAATCTCTAGAGCAGTGTTGGCTGTACCAATGGTTATGCAGAGGTGAAGGAGATTCGTAGTTGTGAAAGACCTTATACTTAAAGCTAAGCAGAGTTTTCTTGCAAGAGCTAAATGAGCTGGAGTAGAACCAGGGGGATGTTTAAAATCATGCAGGGTAACTTAAGTTAACTTACGTTACCTAAAGCTTATGATTTTCTTGGTAAGAAATCTGAGATGTTCATTAAATCACTGTTGCAGTTTTCTTAACATGTGGGACCATTTTTTCGCAAAAGGTTCTGTCTGTCCGGCCAGCCTGCTAAACCTTAATCTTTGCCCTGCAAGGTATACATCCATCTTAGGCATGAGACTGCAATATGTACCCAGCATGCTGGTAAAACATGTAGGTACCCAATGTGCTGGTATGAGGTAGGTACGTGTACATCCATGCCATTTTCTAAACGTTCTTGCTGCCTTCATCTACGCAGACAACAGTGTCACAAAATTTTTTTCCCATAATGCTAGTTTCAGTCTCTGAAGCTTAGGCGGGTAAGTAACCGTTGTTTTCTTTTCTTCCTTTAGTGTACACTTTGATTTCATGCTTTCGTCTGTGTCAAGAAAAATGGAAGTATGACTGCAGTAGACAAATTCCTTACTGTGTGACTACCACAGTAGCTGCTTGGGGCAGGAACACTTTAATTCCTGTCAAGTGTGTCAGTATTTCAGTCCTATAACCTTAAGAAGTCATTTTAGGATCATTGTTATCATCATAGTCTGTTGTCTTGAAAACAAGAGGTTGTTGCATTTAATATGTGCAGCTGTTAGCCATTTCTTCAGCTTTAGCATTTGACCCTACAGCCAAAAAGAAGTAAAGGGAAAAAACAAAGAAGGAAATGATTTGATCAGACCTCTTCAGGGTTTGAGATGGCAGATACTGATGAGGGGCTTTTGCAGTCCCCGCACAATCTGTCAGGATCTCCTAGGCACTCTAATGCTGCCTCTTTGGAGGCCATTATAACAGAGATAAGGCCACATCCATTGCTATTGACTGTCCCTCTGATGTTCATCATGCATACAGCTGCAGTCATAACAGATGGGGTTCTCCTGCCGTCAGGTGGGTCCTCGGTCGGCCGAATTCCAAAGTCTAGGTCCGGCGTCGGTTGTCGTCGCTTCTTCCCTGACGTCAGTGTGACGGGTATAAAGGAACCAGCTGACACCATTTTCTTCAGTCTTTCTTGCCGCGCGGTGCCCGAAGCAGAAGCAGTTCGCAAGTGCCGGTCGGCCAGCTCCTGAGATTACGAAAATTTTGAAACCGAAGTCTTCTTGAAAGCTAAGTACCCCGTTGGGGAAACTTTTCTTGCCTCAGACCGATGTCAGACAAAGTTAATAATTGTATTTCATGTGGGAAGCAAATACCGCATAAGGATTTCCATTCCCTCTGTATACCTTGTTTAGGCCCAGACCACGACGTCTCGGTCTGTCGCTTTTGTGCTACATTCAACAAACGCACCATTAAGCGTCGGGCGGAGTTCGCCCAGCATTATTTTGGAAAAACATTTAACTATATTATGTTGTCGGATACTCCGACTCCAGTTTTGTCTAAAAAACGCAAAGATAAGGACCGACACACGAGGTCCGCGGCCTCTACCGACACCACGCCAAAGCCGACTACACGTGGTCCGGTTCTCAGCGAGGCGCCTACGCAGCCCCTGACTACCGACGACACTTCTTTGGCGGTGCCTCCTGTGCCCGAGGTCGCAGGCTCCTCGGCCCACACCCCGACTACAGATACCGAAGCCACTCTTGGCGTTGAACCTCAAAATGTGGACAGGTCTACCTCCACTCAAGGTGTCTTCAGACCGTCCTCTTCTTTCTCCATCAAGGCTTTCACTAAGTCTAAAGCAGCCATGCACTCTGAGACAAGCTACACAGGGCCCATCTCCAGGCTCCATGCCTAAAAAACAGATGCTTAAAATGGCTGAGGATTTAATTACTCTTATCGGGTTCTCAACCCCCACCGGACAAAAGGCCCAGAGTGGAGGAAGAATCCTCCTCCTCTGATCAGGGCTCCATTATTTCAGAGCACTCTGATGATCAGGAACATTCTTACTCCCCTTTTGAAGACTCTGATGCGGAGGAGTCCATTCCTTCTGTATCCCCCCCAGAGGATTACTCATTTGGGGAAACCTTGCATACCTTAAGGGAACACTTTCACTGGGAAGGCCAAGATTATTCAGATTCCAAGAAAAGGCTTGGGGAATTTCTTTTACTACCTCAGCAGAGGCCTCTGGCTATACCTCCTGCCTTGGACATCCTAGATGATGTTTACTCTGAGGCCTGCCTTAACCCGGACTCTCTGCCTCCAGCCCCAGTTAAGCCTGACAGGTACTACAGGGTTCCTGACTCACACCAATTTCTATACAAAAGCCATGCTGCTGACCCAGAAACCATCTCACAGGGCCCCAAGGGAATTAAGGCCTCCACTGCTAAAAATCCATTACCTTCCGAGAGAGATTCCAGATCCTTAGAAAGGTGGGGAAAAAAGGTATATACCTCGGCTACCTTAACCATGAGGGCCTTAAACTGTCAGCTCCATATGCTAAAATACCAACAGTTTTTGTTATCACAATTGAAAAAGTAAAATGTCACAACCAGACTTGAAGGAGTTGCAGGATTTGATGCATAGTGCAGAACAAGTGGGTAAGCATACCTTACAATGTGGTTTTGATGCTCTAGAGGCCTCATGTAGAGCTGCTGTTACAGGATCAGTCATACGTAGACATGCCTGGCTCAAGGAACAAACCTTGCCTGATCATGTCAAAGCTAAATTACTAGATGCCCCTCTTCAAAAGGATGTATTATTTGGTGCTAATGCTGAGGAGGTATTAAGGAAAATGGAGGAAAAGGCTAAATCAATGCAAACTGTGAAAGATTTTCTACAGGTACAACCCCCACGTTTCAGTAGAAATTGGCCTTCCAAAAATTGGTCCTTTCCAGCCACGGACAGACCCCAAAGAGGCAGATACAGGCGCCCGAGGGGCAGAGGACAATCCCAAGGATCGTTTAGAGGCAGACAATGGCAAGCTCCTACACAAATTCTCATTCAGAAAGCAAGCCCAATGACTTTCCCCTTTGCATGCCAAGCAAGACTCAAATGGCAGCCCCCTTAGGAGGAAAGCTGGCATTATTTTCAAAAAACTGGCATATTGTCACAAAAGACAAATGGATCCTGGACATTATAAACAGAGGCTACAGATTCCATTTTCACACCCTTCCAAAAATGAGAGGCATGCCAAACCTGCCACACAATCAAAGGGCAGAGGCACAAAGGCAAATTACAGATCTCATAGACATGAAAGCTATTCAAGAGGTACCTACGCATGAACAAGGTCAAGGTTTTTATTCCAGGCTATTCCTGGTACCAAGGAAGGGAAAAGATTGGAGACCTATTTTGGACCTATCCATCCTAAACACATTTCTACTCGTACCAAAATTCAAGATCTACAGCAACTTCTTCCCATGCTGGGCAGGGAGTCTTGGCTGGTAACATTGGACCTCAAGGAGGCATACCTGCATGTCCCAATCAGACATAATTGCAGAAGATACCTCAGATTTCTTGCAGGTTTAACCCATTATCAATTCTCTGCATTGCCCTTTGGCTTATCTACTGCGCCCAGAGTATTCACGAAATGCCTGGCATCAGTAATTGCCTACTGCAGACTTCAAGGGATACAAATATACCCCTATTTGGACGACTGCCTGATCCAAGCGGACAGCAAGCACATTCTTCTGAAACATCTGGCTTATGTAATAATGTTGTTGAACTCTCTGGGATACACAGTCAACAAAAAGAAATCAAGGCTAATACCCTCTTGGAAGATAATTTTCCTGGGTGCCAACTTGGACACAAACACCCAGATGGCCTACCTCACGCCAGAGAAGCAGGGGCAACTAACTCAATACTTCAGAGTACTAGCAAATTGCACCAGGCTGACTGCAAGGAAAATCCTGCAGGCTCTGGGATTCATGGCATCTTGCATCTTACTAATCCCATGTGCAAAGCTGCATATGAGGAAACTTCAATGGTACCTGAAAAACATATGGTCTCAACACAGCCACAGTTTGGAAACAATAATACCACTAATTCCATGTCTGCAAAAGGAATTTCTGTGGTGGGTTCAAGCATGCCAAACAAACACAGGTCTTCCATTCAGCAAGCCTCAAGCAAATCAAGTCATCACAACAGACGCCTCGGACTATGCCTGGGGGGCGCACATGACAAGTCGGTGCATTCAGGGCAAATGGTCCCAAAAAGAAAAGCACCTTCACATCAATCAAAAGGAAATGCTAGCAGTAATAAATGCTATTATAGCTTTCAAGGACCTTCTGCAACCAGGTCAACTATTGATAAGAACGTACACCACCACAGTTATGTGGTACATAAACAAACAGGGAGGAACACATTCATACCCCCTATGCAGACTGGCCATGTCACTTTGGAACATGGCCATGGACTTACAAATCGAACTGCAAGCACAGTACTTGCCAGGCAAAGAAAACACGCTGGCAGACAACCTAAGCAGAAATATGACAGATCCACACGAATGGAAGTTGCATCCAAAAGTTTTTACAGAAATAATCCATGCATGGGGACGGCCAGACATAGATCTCTTTGCCTCCCACAAAAATCACCAATTGACAAAATTCTGCTCAAGGATTTTCCATCCAAAGGCCTGGAGAGTGGACGCTCTCTCTTTCAGTTGGACATCAATGACAGTTTATGCTTTCCCACCTCTTCCTCTGCTGCCCAAAGTTCAATTGAAAACCAGAGCAGACAGACCAAAGATGATTCTCATTGCTCCGGACTGGCCAAGACAACACTGGTACCCACTCCTGAGGAGCCTGACGCATTCCCCACCATGGACCCTGCCTCTAATGCCTCTTCTTCTGACTCAGCACAGCTTCAAAACTCTTCACAGCCAGCTAAAAACACTTAATCTAGCTGCATGGAAGATTCCTTAGCATCACAACAGACCCTACTCTCCAAGGAGGTACAGGATGTCATTTTGGAGGCCAGAAGGCCATCAACTAGAAAAGCTTACTCCGCAAAATGGAAACGTTTTTGTGTCTGGAATGAGAAAAAGGGCCAGGATCCTGGAAAACTGAATTTACCTCAAATACTACAGTATTTAGCTGAGCTGCTAAGCAGTGGACTTTCATTCTCCTCCATCAAAATCCATGCCTCAGCCATTTCTGCAGAATACAACACTGATCCACCCTTATTCTCTCACCCTCTCTTAAGACAGTTCCTCAGAGGGGCTAAGAATCTAAGACCCCCAAGAAAACAACCAGTACCTGCTTGGGATCTCAATTTCATTCTGGAAAAACTGACCTTGCCTCCCTTTGAACCAGCTGCCTCATCAGATATGCAATATTTGTCCTGGAAAACCGCTTTCCTTCTGGCTATTACCTCAGCTCGTAGAGTTTCAGAACTACAAGCTCTCATGGCTGTGCAGCCTTTTATCATCTTCCATCAGGACAGAGTTTCCTTACGAACCAACCCGTCCTTTATGCCTAAAGTGGTATCCAGGGTAGCTTTGAATCAGGCCATACACTTACCTACCTTTTATCCCAATCCTCAAAACAAAGGGGAGAGATTACTACATTCCTTGGACATCCACAGACAACTCCGTTATTATCTGGACAGAACAAAACCTTTCAGAAAATCAGAACAGCTCTTTGTGTCCTATGCTGTAGGAGCTCAAGGAAAGCCAATTTCGAAACAGACAATCACAAAATGGATAGCCCACTGCATACACTTTTGCTATTCTTTTCATGGCAAAACTGTACCTACAGGCATCAGATCTCACTCCACAAGGGCCACAGCTACCTCTGCAGCTTTCCTCAGAGGAGTTCCTACCAAAGATATTTTGGAAGCAGCTACTTGGAGTTCTGTGCATACCTTCTCCAAGCACTACCACCTACCATTATACTCCAAAACTAGAGCAGGCTTTGCCACTGCAGTCTTGCAGGGCATCCTGGCTCCTCCTAGTTCCACCTAGTGCCTACCATCCCTTTCTTAGCTTTGGGATTCTACCCATCTGTTATGACTGCAGCTGTATGCACGATGAACATAGTACAGTTTTGTACCTACCATAAATGTAGATGTTCGAGTGCTAATACAGCTGCAGTCCAGGTTTCCCTCCCTCCTTCCCCTCTTGGGACAGGCCTATAGGCTAACACATCCTCATACAACCTGATTTGGGGTATTCATTTATGGTGTATTTGCTTGCAACTACTGTATTTTGATTATATTGCACTGCTTTATTACACAAATGTATGTATTGCCTTCCTTCTGGGGGCACCTGACATCTAGGGCAAGAAAAACTGAAGAAAATGGCGTCGGCTGGTTCCTTTATACCCCTGTCGCACTGACGTCAGGGAAGAAGCGACGACAACCGACGCCGGCCCTAGACTTTGGAATTCGGCCGACCGAGGACCCGCCTAACGGCAGGAGAACCCCATCTGTTATGACTGCAGCTGTATTAGCACTCGAACATCTACATTTATGGTAGGTACAAAACTGTACTTTTGTTCTCCTGTCAGCTGTCCGAAGACATGTTCTCTCAACCATAAAGTCGTTGTGATAGAAGAAGAGGGTGATCACCAGGTTCCCATTAGATGAGAGAGAAGAGAGAAAGGTATAGAATAGAGGTCCAGCCCTTAGTAACCAAGCCTCAGGTGGGTGTCCCACAGATAAAAGTAGAAGACAAAAATTGTGTCACTGACTGTTGAAGGCTGTTCAAGCCTTACAACTAGGAGAAACTTGTGTCTTCTCTTACTATCAAAAATAAAATTAATACTTTTAAATAAGAGGTTTGCTGAGGCAAAGAAGTCTTGTATTATGCCTCAGAACCATTCTTCTTCAGACTGAGTCAGATGCGGAGGGTACCCTTTTTTTCTGACTCTCCAAATGAGGAAATTTTTTAGTGAGGTAGTCTCTTACAATGGAAAATATTCTCAAGGAGGGTGGGAGAGAAATTTCTGCCACTCGAGATATTCTGACTTTTTCCATATGAATATTCCCAAGTCTGTGGCTATTCCCTTCAGTGCTTAGAACCTTAGAGGATTACTTCATAGCAGCTCTTCTTTCCTCATATTCTCAACCTTCAGCTCCTAACAACCCTGTTGCTAACCTGTCATTATCTCCGTAGGCTTGGAGAAGGAAGATAACTTCGTAGATTCATAGAAACCCCAAGGCTACTGAGTCTCATGACATTTCTCACCTTGCCAGTACCTCCTTTTTCTAAGAGGCCCATACCAATGAGTTTTGGGGTAAATTTGCAGATACCCATCCAGTCATCTAGCTTGCTTAAAGGAAGATAGTGAGTCGCATGGCTTAGCGAAGTCTGGAAATTTATTCCAGAGTAGTGGAAGACACTGATTTATAAACTTGTATCCCCCCCCCCCCCGTACTGTTGTATTTATCTGGTGGAGACTGTGTTCCCTGGTTCTGGTATTGGAGAAGAAGTTGTAGTTGTGAAGAAACATGAGGTCCAGCATACTCTGGTTTCCAGTGACATGGGAAGCAAAACCGAGATCTCTTAAGTCTGTATGACGCTGAATAAAAAGATGGAACTTACAGCTTTTCTTGGTAGGTCAGGGACTTTAGGTCTGTTATCTGTTTTGTTTAGGAAACTTTGGAGTCTTTCTGTTTATGTTTAGTGAGGTCCATGCTGTACTCTACAATTGGTTTGATCAATGCCCAGTATAAGCGAATGATTACTTGCTTACACCTTGATGGTATTTATTTGGCAATTAGCTGGGCTAAATAAAAATATTTCCTGTCAGTTATTGTTACATGATGGTCACGAGATTGTGTTGTCAACCCACCCAAGTACATTAGTCACTGTTTACATTTACGGTTCGCAGATGTATGTTGTCTAGACAGTATGATGAGGGGAGGGGCTGTCTACCAAAAAATATATACTTTTTAGCATTTAATTTGAGCCCATTTTTAGTACACCAAAAGGTCATCAGGGAAGAGTTCATTGTACAGTGTTTGCTAATTTTATTAACCAGAGGTCTTGACTGTCTGCTTGCGGATCTGAGAATTAAATACCAAAAAGGAGCAGTCCCAGCACAGACCCCTGAAAGACAGTATTGGTCACTTTCATCCTTTCTGATGAGTCCTACAACTCGTACTGTGTGGATTCTGTTTTTCAATCAGTTTGCTATCCATCTTACCACATATGGGCTGATTTTTTTTAAAAACCTTTAACTTTTGTATGACTTCAGCATGGGGAATGGTAGTCTTAGCCAGGTTAAGGTACACCACGTGCACTGCATGGCCTTTTTTTTTTTTTTGCTCCCCTCTTAAATTGAAGAGCAAAAAAAGGGGGGGGGGGTCCATGTTTGGGGATTTTTGATTGGCCCGTATGCCGGTATACGAGCCAATCAAAACTTCGCACAGCAGACCCTCTTCTGTTCAATGCGGAACATCAAGCAGTTCCGCATTGAGCAGAGCTCCGTTGTTTGATTGGCTTGTATGCCGGTATATGAGCCAATCAAAAAAAAAAAAATCAAAGCGGAGGAACGACTCCGAAATAAGGATGTCTGGTTTTCAACATTTCTGCGATTTGTCCGGGTTTTAAAATTTTCAAAAACCTCCTGGACAGGAGCCCAAAAAAGTGGACGTGTCCGGGGAAACCCGGACATATGGTAACCTTAACTGCATGCCCACAGTTTACAGTGTCAGGAGTAAGGGGTTGAAATTTAAAACTGACTGAGAATAGAAGTCTCATGGGTGAGGATGGCACTAAATTTGATGTTGGTTGGGTCAGAATCATAGATATCAACACTTCAGTGCAAGAAAGCTGTATAAAGCCAGAAAACATGGGGGGACAAAGGCCCAAAAATAGGTACAGATTTTAAGTATTACTCAGATAAGCTTAGAAAGTTGCAAGAACAACAGGTTTTGAATTATTATATATTTTCTGAAGGATATGAAGTCTGAAACTAAATGTCTGTCATTTAGTAGTATTTAGGGACTAACCACAACTTTTATGAGGAAAAATGAGGCAAAGATTTGAACAGTTGAGAGGTATGGTCTGAAGAGAGGCCCCATTATGAATATTCTGAGCAATGTAGGGGAATTTTTAGTTTTCTAACATTTGAAACGAAGGATGTATAATTATATTAAGCTTCAGAGGCAAGCATAAGTTCATGGGCTCCTTTAGCGGACTTGATAGTGTTCATCTTTTTTTGTTAATGCTTTTGATATCATCTATGAGAGAGATGGGATTTGAATTTACTATTTATGGCAGTGGACCACCAGCGCATTATTTTTTGATGCTTGGTTTTCTTTCTAATGATAGATAGCAGAGCACTTAATAGGTTTGGTAGAATATACTTTTGCAACAGTTTTACATCTACAAGTTGTCAAACATGCATGATTAAATTCCTTTAAGCTATGTTAGACAACATTCAGAAGATTTCTGAAATTCCAAACCAAGGTGAGCTCAAAACTTATAGAAATGCTTCAGTCCACCTATCATGGTGCTAAAACAGTCCATAAAATGTGAATATAATGCCACTCATGCAGTATCTTCAGCACCTGCCACTGATTATCGTTTGTAGGCTTCCTTGGTAATGGCTCCATGTTCCTGCAAAGGATTTGGTGTTTGGGCGTCTCACAGATGAAGTCTTCAAGCAAAGGGGGGCATCTCACAGATGAAGTCTTCAAGCAAAGGGGAGAGAGACAGAGAGAGGTGAAGTGATGCAAGGGGTAAAACAACTTCCTTTTTGTGGTACATAGATATGATAGAAATTACCCTGCAAAACAAGGTCTTCTCTTGGGAAGGAAGCTAAATTTAAACAAGGTAAAATCCAGTTTAAGATAAAGTGGCAAGGAGACTCTGACCAAGCAGATTAGCTTTCAATGCCTCAACATAGAGATAGCCCTGACTGTGCCTCTCCAACTTCCCTTTCCTCTGCTCTTTCCTATCCAAGCAGCACACACCACTCTCCCCAAATTGATGGAAAACCTTCCTGTTGTTATGGGAAACGGTCACTTCAGTTTCCTCAGTGTTGAGCATAAGAAATTTCAGTGGAATTTCAAGCCAACCCTCTCAGGCATTCTCCAGGTATTCAGGAGTGAAGAGCATGTTATGACTTTTGTTATTTCAAGCCTCCTCTTGTTAGGAATGATAGAATTGCACCTGTTCTTCTAGAAAAAGTTTTATGCAAGACAGTTTTTAATCCCCAGGAAGGAAGCAGATTGAAGGCCTGTTCTTGATCAATCCAGACTCAACATTTTTGATGGTACCATATTTTAAAATGTTTACTCTTCAAACTTTTTTTTACATCATCTGAACCTTTTTTTTTTTTTTAACTCTTGAGTTTTAGATGACTTGCACTTTCATTTTCACAGAACAAATAGTGTTAGGCATGCACTTTCTACAGCACCAGTGGTATTTACAGTGTGCTTGGTCCAAGTTATTGCTTTTTTGCAGACTCCAAGCAGTTCACATCTATCCTTATCTGGATGATTGATTCAAGCTTCTCTGGATGATTGATTCAAGCTTCTCCCAGTCCAGGTGTTCTAAAGGCATTGGATTTTTCTGTGAAATTTCTCCAGAATCATGGGTTTATTCAAAGTCAAAAGAAATTTTCTGTAATTGCTTCACCTGTCATGTTTTTTCTAGAGTGCATAATAGATACCACATTGCAAGCAGCCTTTTGTCCCTTGAGTCAAAATAGGAACATACAAAACTACCGTTTTCTCCTCACAGTAAGACGCTGTCCGGTTCGATTCTCAGCTAGAGCATCTTCTGCGTGGTGACATGCGTTAATGGGCGTACCTTCGTTGAAGGTTGTGCGTCAGAGCTGGTAACTCGGCACGTAAAAATCAACTACCAATCATTAGCGGACCGGAGTTCCGCTGTGGCGACCCCTAACCGGGAAAAGCCGAAAGACACCACAACAACACAACATCACAATAGAAATTTACCTCTGCCAGTTGGTTTCTAAAAGCCCTTGGGTTCATGGCTTCAGCCATTTTCATGGTCCCTTATGCCAAGTTTCATATGAGGAAGTCCAGTGGTACAGGTCAGTCCATGCTCAACACCAGAATTTTCTCAGCTAACAAATTGAAATTTCTAGTCTGGTTTGAGATTTTGTTCTACTGAGCCACTCAGATAGACTGCAATCGTGGTGTGGTCCCCTTTGTACAGCCTGTGCCATTTCACAGCATTACAACAAATGCTTAAGATCTTGCATGGAAAGCATGCTTCAAGAAACTAAGCTTCAGGTTGTATGGAACTTCTTACAGAAGAAGAATTGCATCAGTATCAGAGAGATGACCCTGATCAATTGTCCCAAAGCCCTGCACTAAATGTGGTCACCAGGTACTCTCCAGTTAATAAGGCAGTGCTACAGTTATGTGGTACATAAACAATGCAGAACAAAGTCTTGCCACGACAAAAGTGTGTCTAATCTTTCTACAAGCTGTCTATATCTCCTCCCATCTGAGCACGACAGCCTGTCTAAGCAGGTCCAGGTTAGATCCGTACAAAAGGATGTTAAACAGGAAGGTCTTCCATCAGCTCATTCATCAGTTCAGAGTTCAAGCACATTTGTTTGACTCAATACAAAAAAGGCAACTGAATCTGTTCTGCTGTAGAACTCCTTGTAAATGAGCAGTGACAAAGATGCCTTCAGAATAATCTGGAAAAGGAAGTTTCTGTATTCTTTTCCATCTTTTTCTATGATTCACAAAGTGCTCCAAAAAATAAGACACGATCCTAGGATACTTCTGACCCTGTTATGGCTACGGCAGCACTGGTTCTGTCCTCAAGGAATTAGCCAGGGTTTGAGACTCATCTCTCAAATCTACTTAAGAAAAGGGGTCACTGATGCATCACAATCTATAGACCCTGAAGCAGTATGGATGATAAGGTGTTAATTCCTTTTAGGCATCAGTTGTCTCTGGATGTGCTGCATTTTTTTTGAGAGGCTATAAAATTTAGCATAGAAAGTGTTTATCAAAGTTGGAAAAGGTTTTCTGTTTGGATTCAGAAGTATGGATGGATCAGATACAGGACCCAGTACAGCAGGAACACTGCTGAATTCAGCATCTGTTTAAGTTGCTTAAGTATTGCTTATCTTTCACTTCTGTCAAAGTATAGTTTCCAGCTATTTCTGCTTTATTTCACTCTAGCGTCCTTTCACTTAGCTTGATTTATAGGCACTGAGTTGTATATCCCCCCTCCTCGTTTTTTCAGAAGGGGCGAGCAAGTCTTTGAACCAATATTTTTTGTCATTCCTAAAGTGGTTTCTAATCAGTTGATCCAGCTTTCTTTCTAAACCCTCAAAACAAGGTGAGAGAGAGAGAATTCTTCATTCCTTAGATATTCATGGGAAGCTCAAGTTTTACTTGGAAACAAAGCACTTAAGAATATCTGACCAATTGTTTGTGTATTGTGCAGGTACGAAAACTGGCTTACCAGATGTTCTTAGTGTTTCGCTGTTGCAGTCATCACATTTGGGTTATCTGCTTGCAGTAGCCCTCAGTCGGCCTGATTATCAAAGTCTTGGATCCTGCATCAGTTGCTGTCTCATCTTCCGTGACGTCAGGTAGTCAGGGGTATAAAGCATACAGCCGACGCCATTACATCAGTCTTTCTTGCTGTGCGGTTCCAGAAGCAGTTCGCAAGTGCCGGTCAGCCGACTCCTGAAATTTTAATTTTCGAGTTTCAAAACCGAAGTCTTCAACTAAAGCTAAGTACCCCGTTGGGGAAACTTTTTCTTGCTCTAAACCGATGTCAGTAAACGTCAATAATTGTATTTCTTGTGGAAAGCAAATACCTCATAAAGATTTCCATTCGTACTGTATTCCTTGCCTAGGCCCTGACCACGACGTACCTCGCTGTCGGTTTTGTGCCTTATTTAAGCAACGAACTATTCGTCGTCTGTATATTTACGTTTCTAAATATTTTGGTACTCTGTTCAATTATCCAGATATGTCTTCGATAAGCCATCCGACTACCAACATTCCGAAAAAATGCAAAGATTAAGACAGAGACAAGCCGCCTAGGTCCACAGCTGCTGACACTTCTAAGCCAGTCGCCAGTTTGCCGGTACTCAGTGAGGCGCTTTCTCAGCCCCTGATACCTGCTACTTCAGATTCTCAGGCCTCTACTGAGACGCATTCGGAGTCCAGTATGCTGTGAGATGCTTCAACTGTGGGACCTGCGGATGTCTCTACCTTGGATGGGTCTGGAGCTGCTGTCCAAGCACCGGCTTCTGAGGGTGTATTCAGGCCTACTGACTTGCATATTAAACTGACGCCATCTTCTTCTTCAAGGCCTAAAACTCGAATCATGCCTAGAAAACTGACGCCCAGACCGCATGGTGAGGCCTCTATGCCTAAAAAACAAATAAGAATGGCTGAAGACCTTATTACTTTAATCAGGGGAAGCCAACCTTCCCCCTCTAAGAGACCTAGGACTGAATTTGCTTATGATACTTCTGACCAGGATTCTGAACTTTGTTTCCTCTGATGACCAGGATTTACCCTTATCTACCTATGAGGATTCTGATGCAGAGGACTCTATCCCCTCTGCTTCCCCCCAGAGGATTTCTCTTTTGGTGAAACCTTGCATACTCTTAGGGAGTATTTTCGCTGGGAAAGCCAAGATTACTCTGATTCTAAAAAGAGGCTTAGGGATTTCTTACTCCTGCCCCAACACAGGCCTTTAGCTATCCCTCCTGTACTAGACATTGTTGATGATGTCTTTTCGGAATCTAGCTTTGCCCTTGACTCTTTACCTCCTGCTCCCAGAAAACCTGATGGATATTACATGGTTCCTGACTCTCACAAGTTGCTTTTTAAAAATCCTACTGCGGATCCTGAGACCATTTCACAGGGACCCAAGGGCATTAAGGCTACTACTGACAAAAATCCTACCCCCTCTGATAGAGACTCCAGGGCACTGGATAGATGGGGTAAGAAGGTATACACTTCTGCAACCTTGGCCATTAGGGCATTAAACTGCCAGTTTCTTATGTTAAAGTATCAGCAGCATATTATTGGATTGCTTAAACAGAAAATGATACTGATTCCTGACTGTGCTGAAAATAAGGATTTACAAGATTTAATGCACTCTGCTGAACAGGTTGGAAAACATACTTTGCAATGTGGTTTTGATTCACTAGAGGCATCTTGCAGGGCTGCTGTCACTGGGTCTGTACTTAGAAGGCATGCTTGGCTTAAGGAGCAATCTTTGCCAGATCATGTTAAAGCTAAATTGCTGGATGCTCCCTTAAATCAGGACCGCCTGTTTGGCAACAAAGCAGAAGTAGTTCTTAAAAAGATGGAGGAAAAAGCTAAATCTATGCAAACTGTTAAAGATTTCCTACAAGTACAGCCTCCAAGATTTAGTAGGCGTTGGCCCTCTAAGAATTGGTCCTTTCCTGCCTCTTCCAGGCCTTCTCAGTCCAAACCTAGAACCAGAAGAACACCCAGGCTTCAGTCCCAGGATACGCACAGAACTAAGCAGTAGGGGGCTCCCACTTCCAAATCAGGGAGTAGTAAGACCCCCCCCCATGGTAAACTGTCTCAATGACTTAACTTTAAAACTTCCAAGCACTTCTCAATTGACTGCTCCTTTAGGGGGAAAGATTGCTCTGCAGGCAAAAAACTGGGAACTCATTACCCAGGACAAATGGGTTTTAAATATACTTTCCCAAGGATACAGATTTCACTTCCACACATTGCCAACCCCAAACGGTTGGCCAGATCTACCCCCAAAATCAGTGGGCAGAGGCTCAAAAACAAGTACTCTCTCTTAAGCATAAAGGCTATTCAGACTGTACCAGAAGAGCAAAAGGGACAAGGTTTCCTCTCAAGACTTTTCCTGGTACCCAGAAAAGACAACTCATGGCGCCCTATCCTGAACCTTTGTAGCTAAAACACCTTTTTGGTGATTCCAAAATTCAAGATGCTAACTCTTCACCAGTTGCTTCCTATGCCAGGCAAACATGCCTGGTTGGCAGCACTGGATTTAAAGGAAGCCTACATGCACATCCCAATCAGGGAATCTTGCAGAAGATACCTACGCTTCAAAGCAGGCTACATGCACTATCACTTCTCTGCACTGCCCTTTGGCTTATCTATTGCGCCCAGGCTATTCACAAAGTGCCTAGCTCCAGTCATTGCATTTTGCAGGCAAAGACATATTCAAATATACCCATACCTGGACGATTGTCTAATTCAGGTAGAAAGCCAGGACATACTTTTGAATCATCTGGCATTTGTACAAAAGGTGCTAATTTGTCTGGGGTACACCATAAACAAAAAGAAATCACATCTGGTACACTGTCAGATTATATTCCTGGGAGCAAGCTTGAACACAGCTTCCCAGGTGGCTTTCTTCATGCCAGACAACAACTTACTTCAAACTAATGGCCACAAAGACCCTGCTATCTGTAAGGCAAATACTGCAAGCCTTGGGGTTTATGGCCTCCTGCATTCTACTAATTCCATATGCAAGACTGCATATGAGGAAACTACAATGGTATCTAAAAAGCCTATGGGTGTCAACATTCTCAGGATCTAGAAGCAATGATTCCTGTCATACCTTGCCTACGGTTAGAGTTCCATTGGTGGGCAGAGGCCTGCCACCAAAACAAGGGACTACCATTCACTCTACCCCCTGCCACCCAAACCCTAACAACAGACGCATCAGACTATGCATGGGGGGCTCACCTGGCAGGGAAGTGCATTCAGAGCAAATGGAACCCAAGTCAAATTCACCTGCATATCAATCAAAAAGAAATGTTAGCTGTACAGAATGCTCTGACAGCCTTCAAGGAGCACATTCTTCCAGGACCATTAATGGTAAAGACGGACAACACTACTGTTATGTGGTACATAAACAAGCAGGGGGGTACCCTTTCTTACCCCCTCTGCAGACTAGCCATGGCTCTGTGGAACACAGCCTTGAGCTACCAAATGCATCTACAGGCTCAATTCCTGCCAGGAAAACTAAATACACTGGCAGACGAACTAAGCAGAAATCTCATGGACCCACATGAGTGGAAACTGGAACCAAAGACTTTCAACATGTTGATAAACAATTGGGGGAGCCCAGATATAGACTTGTTTGCCTCGCCCCAGAACTATCAATTGGACAAATTCTGCACAAGGACTCCCCACAAACAAGCTTGGAAAGTGGATGCTCTGTCCTTCAGCTGGAAAAATCTGTCAGTTTATGCCTTTCCTCCTCACAAGGGCCTTTCTTTTTCCTCCATGAAAATTCATGCCTCAGCCATTTTAGCTCATTACAACACAGAACCACCCCTCTTCTCTCACCCACTGCTCAAGCAGTTCCTCAGAGGTGGCCAAAAACTTAAGACCACCCAGGTGAGCCCTAACTCCAGCCTGGGACCTTAACTTTATATTGGAAAAACTCACTTTTCCTCCTTTTGAGCCAGCTGCAAGTGCAGAGTTAAAATTCCTTTCTTGGAAAACAGTCTTCCTTTTAGCAATCACTTCAGCAAGAAGGGTATCTGAATTACAGGCCCTTATGGCAGTGGAGCCTTTCATCATCTTTCATCTGGACAGGGTGTCACTCAGGACCAATCCCTCCATCATGGCCAAGGTGGTATCCAGTGTGGCTCTTAATCATTCCATTCATTTGCAACCTTCTTTTCTAATCCAAAGAACAAAGGGGAATGGATACTGCACTCCTTAGATGTACACAGACAACGTAGATTTTACTTGGACAGGACTAAACCTCAAAGGAAATCTGAACAACTGCTGGTGGCATTTGCTGCAGGGGCAGAAGGGAAGTCTATTTCAAAGCAAACCATTTCTAAATGGATAGGCCATTGCATTAATTTCTGCTATAAGTACCATGGAAAACCTATCCCACAGGGGATTAGACCCTATTCAGCCAGGGCTGCATCTACCTGTACAGTCTTTCTCAGAGGTGTCCCTACTAGAGACATCCTAGAAGCTGCTACCTGGAGTTGTGTACATACTTTCACCAAGCATTACCATTTGCCAATTTTCTCTAAATCCAGAGCTGGCTTTGCCACTGCAGTCTTGCAGGGCCTTATAGCTGGTCCTAATGCTATCTAAATTCCTCCTCCCATCCTTAGCTTTGGGAATCTACCCAAATGTGATGACTGCAACAGTGAAACACGAAGAACATAGTACAGTTGTGTACACTCTACATAAATGTAGATGTTAGGGTGTATTCACCGTTGCATTCCTGGTTATCCTCCCTCCAGCCCCCTGACTTCTTTTGGCTATACCTCTACTCTCCTTTACTATGCTTAAAAACTTTTTGGTGTGTTTGCTTTTTTGTTGGCGGTATAACCTTGTGTGTGTGTGTGTGTGTGTGTGTGTGTGTGTGTGTGTGTGTGTGTGTGTGTGTGTGTGTGTATGTGTGTGTGTGTGTGTGTATGTGTATGTATGTATGTATGTATGTATGTATGTATATATATATATATATATATATATATATATATATATATATATAATGTATATAATTGCTTCCCATTAGGGGGGCACCTGACATCTGGGGCAAGAAAAACTGATGTAATGGCGTCGGCTGCATGCTTTATATCCCTGACTACCTGACGTCATGGAAGATGAGACAGCAACTGACTCAGGACCCAAGACTTTGATAATCAGGCCGACTGAGGGCTACTGCAAGCAGATAACCCAAATGTGATGACTGCAACAGTGAATACACTCTAACATCTACATTTATGGTATGTGTACACAACTGTACTTTTCTAAGCTATTTCCAGGTTATCTGTAATGCAGTTCTCTTATGTTATACAAGTCTGGTTAAACTTCCTTTATTCTCAAAATTCACCCTGTTTTTAATTGGTATGTTGGGGTTCATAACTACTTCAGGAAATTAGTCCTTTGTCTAGCTTAATTATTGTTCGATCAAGAAAGCTGTAAAAATATACATATAGGTTCATAGGTAGGTACTAGGCTTATCTGCCCAAAGGCATTTATAAGCCTAGCTGGAATGTGTTGGCTTTCGCCACCCCCTTAGATTAGTTCCCTGTGCCTCTGTCCAGAAGAGCCATTGAAGTGATCCCTGGGGTAAACTTTGTTTCCCATCCACTCGTCAAGGTTTCTCTTGAAGAGGATTAGCGAGGACGAGGAGCTCTGCCTAATGTAGATTGGAATCTTGTTCCACAGCATGGGAAGTCTCTGGGACAGGAATCTGTTCCTCCAGCACATCTTATTTATTGTTGTGGTGAGGTTTAGATCCCTGGAGCGTGTGGCTCGAGGGGATAAGGTTTTCTTTAGGTGGAGCATGTCCATCAATTCTGGGTTGGACATGACCTTGTATGTCAGGAAGAGATCACCTCTGAGTAGGTGGTATGCAACCAAATACAGCTGGAGTTTCTTCAGTCGAGCTGCATAGGGCATCTGCTTAAGGCCAGTGATCCTCTTGGTGAGGTACTTATGTGGTCTTTCCAGTTGTTGCAGGTGTCTTGTAAGGTACATCCCAAATGGGGCATTGTACTCTATGATGGGTCTGATGAGTGATGTGTAGAGGGGCCCAATGACCTCTTTCGATCTGGATGTAAACCCTTTTGTGATTAGGTGGGCCACATAGAAGGATTTTCTAACCACTTTGGCAAAGTGATTATCAAAGGAGAGGTTACTGTTTGGATCCCCAGATCCCTTATTGCATCTTCCATATTTAGCAGGCTACCACCTATGTGGTAGTTTGTGGGTACTTTGTTTTTTCCAAAGGGATTACTATGCACTTTTTGGCATTTAGCTTGAGGCCATGGTTTTGACACCAGGTATCTGTCTCAGTGAGATCCTTTTGAAGGATGTCTGCGTCAGCCCCTAGTTTGCAGTTGTCTGCAAACTTGGTCAGCCATAGTCCTCCTGTGCTTGCCTGTACCTCTGAGAAGTATATGCCAAACAGGAGGGATCCTAGGACTGAGCCTTGGGGAATGCCACTTGTAACCGGTTTAGAGTCGGACCTATCTCTCGCAACTCTTACCATGTGGGTTCTGTCCGTGAGCCAGTCGGCAACCCATCTTGTGACATATGGGTTTATGTTTAGGCTGGTGAGCTTGTCTATAATACCTGAGTGGGGAATGGTGTCAAAGGCTTTTGTGAGGTCTAGGTAGGCTGTGTGGACCACCTTTCCCTCGTTTATAGCCTTGGTAACTGTCTCAAAGAAGTCCACCAGGTTTAGGAGGCATGATCTGCCCATAAAGCCGAACTGGGTAGGGTCCAGTGTTTGGAGGTTCCCAATGTCTCTAATAATGAGATCCATAATGATGCGCTCCATAACTTTGCAAACCAAGCTAGTCAGGCTTATAGGGCGATAGTTCCCAGGGTCCGTTGTGGCTCCACCTTTGTGAAGCATAATAAACATTGCTGTGTGCCACTCTGTGGGCACATAGCCTGTGGAGAGGCTGATTTTAAACAGTGTGTTTTGGTGAGGGGTTAGTTCATCTTTGAGCTTGTGTAGGACGCAGCCTGGGACACCGTCCAGTCCCATTGATGCTGTGTTTTTGGCTTTGGAGAGGGCTGTTTTAACCTGAGTGTCTGTGATTTCAGGGGCACTACATTCTTCTGGTATAGTTATTGGCCCTTTTGGGGGTGAAGTTTGCACTGAACCAGTCTGCCAGGATGTTGGCTTTATCAGTCGGTTCAGTGTATTTTGTGCCATTCTGCTCTAACTCCAAGTAGATCTGAGAATTGCCACTTAACATTGCTAAAGAATGCCTTGTGGTTATCTTTGGAGTCCATGGCAATTTTTCTTTCGAAGCTAGCCTTGGATGATTTTTATGAGGGATCGTAGTTTCTTGCTGATACTGATCAGGGATGTCTTCCTTTCTTGGAATTTTACTCTTTTCTGTACTAGTTTCCTCCTTCTATTGTATAGCTTGTTTATGGCAGGGGTCCACCAGACTGGTTTCTTTTTCTTGGAGGAGTGATTCTTGGTTTTGTTTGGGATAGCACGATCCATGCATTCTTGCAGGTGCCCGTAGAGTGCATTAGTAAATGATTTTGCAGTTTGGACAGCATTATCCTTTAGCATGGGGGCTTTGAAACTTCCCACCTCGGTCTTGCGTAACGTGAAGTTTGCTTTTGAAAAGTTTTTCACGGTGGTTTCTTTGACTGGGGGTGGTGGTGGAATGTAGGTGTCCAGAGTGATTACTTTTTGGTCAGATCTAACCAGCGTGGGGTTGACCTCCAGTGTGGAACACCGGTCGCCCATGTTGGTGATGACCAGCTCCAGTATGTTGCCAGCTCGGGTGGGGGTGTTGACCAGTTGATCTAGGGCATTTGAGTTTATAAATTGTAGGAAATGTTGGGCAAGGGAGTTTGTACTTGAGTAGTTCTCCCAGTTAATGTTTGGGTAATTGAAATCACCCAATATCAGGGTGTTTTTTGTAGGACCTTTGTTTCCCAGTGTTTCCAGGAATGCCGAGTGGGGGTCCTGGGACATAGTGGGTGATCTGTAGCAAGCTGTAATTTGAATAACAGTTTTGCCTATTGTTAGTTGCATGTGGATGATCTCTGAAGTATCGTGATGTGCTACTAACCTGGAGGTGTGGGTATCCTTGATGAATATGGATACTCTCCCGCCTTTTGTATTTCGGTCTGGGTTTTGTGGCCGAAATGTATGGTATGAGTTGTAGCCTGCTAGTGCTGGGGTGCTCTCTGGAGCCTTACCCAAGGTTTCTGTTACTGCACATATATGTATTTTCTCCATACTGAGGAGTGCCTCAAGTGCATGCATTTTGAGGTTTAGACTTGTGGCATTGAGTAGCATTACCTGCAGTTTTTTGTTACTTGTGCTTTTTACGGTGGTGGGTTTGTCTTTTGACCCTTGCCTAAAAAAGGCACTATGGAGGTGGCAAGAGCCTTGGCCAGTATTCGAAAGCCTAAGGGTGACAGGTGCAAGCCATCTCTAGCGAAGCAGCGTGCCTTGTCGAGCATGTCATCCCAGGCTGACAGACACTGGATCCCCTTTGAATGACACCAGAAGATTAGCCAATTGTTGAAATTGATCATTTTTTCTCTATACCGTGGTGTCATTCTTGATGAGGGCAGGATGCTACTCGGGGTCAGGGTCATACCGGCCTGGACTACTTGATCAGAGAGCTCCTTCATGTCTCTCTTTATATGGTCCAGGGAGGTACAGCTCAGGTCATTCACACCAACATGGACAATGACAGAGTCATATTTGTACTTGTTCTAGAGTGACCTGAGTGCTTGTGTTATGTGGCGGATCCTGGCACCCGAAAGGCAGCTAACAATAACCTTCTCCTTGTTCAGCCTAGTGAGTGGGACGTCAGTGTGCCTGACTGTAGAGTCACCTATTACTAGTGTGTTGGGTGTGTTGTTTTGCCTTAAGGGCTGTGATTGCGTGGCACACTGGTTTTGTGAAGCATGTGTTTCATTGTTTATGTTGGGGGAGAGGAGGATGCATGGATGTCTGCTTTGGAGGTCTCTGTTGCTTTTGCAGATTTTTATTTAGAGCCTACGATTATGTTTTCGTGTATTTGTGTGTTTTTTGCTGGTGCTGGTTTCATAGGTCTATCTGAGACTGGTGGGGTGGTGCAAGTAATTCCCTTCTCCTCTTGACTGCCTGGTCCAGTCTTGGGTTGAGAGAGCTTAGCCTCCAGTTTGGCTGTACAATTGCATCTCTCACCTGTATTAGTGTTTGGTGGAAGGAGGAGAGGGTTGTCTGTGTACATGAGGCAGTTGTAACATTGCCTCAAAATGCCCAGATTCACCAGTTGGACCGGAGAGTACACCTGAAACTGCCCTTTGGACATGCCTGGATAAGTACAGTGAATTCTTTTACTGATTGACTGGTAAGGTCGAATAGAGAGCCTTGTCCTTCTCTACAGTATAGAAGGGGAGTCTAGTGCTAAGGTTTATTAGTGCTGTTGCATGTCTTAAGGTGGACATGCCACTTGTGTGTGGGGGGAATCTGAACTCTAGTAAGCTGGCTGGATGGACAGGAACTTTTCAGGGAAAGTTGCAGATGTTAGAAATTCTGCAAAAATCCATTCAGATATCTGCTATTTTGGTAATTACTGACACAATTGTACTGTCTTTCAATTTCTTGATGATTCGAGATGTCTGTGCAGAGAAGGGTGCTTTGAATGATGGTTCAAATAAGGGATGAATAAAATTGAAATATGAATTAAGACCTAGAGGAGATGCCCAAAGTAAAATGAATTTTTCACCATAATTGAAACTTGGCAAATAAAGGAAAGCTTATTATCCACATATATACCCAGGTCTCTGTGTCAATTTGAGTGTTAATATGGGATGAGGAAGGGGATGCTGTTTTTTTCTTGGCATTGAGTCTGAAACAATGATTAACATGGCAGGGGTTGTCCTGATGTAGCTCTCGCTGAAGAGTCCGACTATCTGAAGGGGTTTTGACAAATGTTCTCCGATTTCCTTCATCTGCAGATTTGGTTAGCTACAGACCTTTGGCTTCTGCTTTCATGGTAGAGAATTAAATGCCAGAGAAGTGGTGGCCCTGGATGGAGCCTTTTGGAGAACCACTTGTGAAATGCTTTAAAAGAAACATCACCAGCCTTAGCATTTGGGAGTTGGTGAGCCATTTAGCAATCCAATAGATTACACATCTGTTGAGCTGGCTGAGTTTACCTATTTACCAATAATACCTGCATGGAGGATCGTATCAGAGGCCTTGGATATTGCAAGTTAGTCAGTATGGTCTGACTGACCCACAACTAAAGCCTCAGGGATCCTTATGAAGATGTCATCTTAGATGAACATACAAAATTTGCCTTCTACAAATTTGAACTGGCTGGGATCAAGTGATTGTAGGTTTCCTTAAATCATCACTAATTAGCTCAAAAATTATTTTCTCTATTACTTTACAAATGATACTGGTGAGGCTAGAAGGTCTGATTACTGGGGTTAGTTGTGGGGAAGCTATTGTGTTGAGATACCACAGAGGCTATGGATCATAACTGTTTGAGAGGCATAGCCTGAAGAGGTTAAGGGGGTTGGGCTTAATGGAGCTAATAGACAACCAAGGATGTTATTGGGACCCACACAACTAATGCTTGAGTGCAGAAAGGACCTTATCCCAAGTCAGTTTGAGTAGATTAGTTTGGAGGATGATGTAGGGAATAGTGGAATGACTAGGCACAGTGCAATTAGAAGTAAGTTTGTCAGCGAGGATTTTAATAGCTTTGGGAGTCCGTGTGTGGGACTGTTAGATAAAACTCTGAAGTAATGTGTTACTTCTGAGTTTACTAATGTAACTAAAGAAGGTACTATGATTATTTTTAGTGGTAATGGTGACCTTAAGATTGACCTTACACTTATCAGTGGTCAGGATTTTAACCAGATTTAACTCTTTTACAAACACTGAAAAAAATGCATCAGTATAGATGAACAGTTTATTCGGTGTAGAGTTTGATGATGGAGTAATTCCACTATATATGCTTTACTTTTAGACTTGGGTGTAGGCATTTATTCCCATCCACATATAGCACTATCTAAAAGGGAGCAAAATTCAGAAGAGTATGCAGTAGCACCATTTCTTTGAGAGAACAGTTGTTCTATTTGTGAAAGAAGACAGCATGTGTGACGATAGCAGAATAGATGCGTGTCCAACCCAGTGTGGAAATAGGGAAAGCAGGTGGTGGAATACAGAAATCCAAGAAGTTACCTAAAGAAAAGAGGAATGCTGGAAGAAGTGGAAGATAGAAAAGATTGGCCAGGCCAAAAAAAATACTGGTTGACTAAGTGAGTAGTTGCAGTGGCAAAGAAAAAGGCATTAGAGAAACTAAAAAGTATGCTATTAAAGTTGTTGATAATGTAAGACACAAAGAAGTTTTCTTTGCGACTACTTTTAATGTTATAACTGAGGAAATTGTTAAAAAGGTGCGTAATTTGTGGCCTATGCTTTTAAGGGATAAAATTTTGAGTTCCATACTACCCAATTTTGTGAACATTGCATATAAAAGTGCCAAGAACTTGTCAGATATACTGGTACGTAATCAGTTTTATCCACCAGATGTCAATATCAGAGTTTGGATGTACATAGTGGCACTGTTTCATGCGTTGGCTGTTGTAAATGCCAACATATGGTGAGCTCTTTTTCCCATATTAATGGCATTAAATTTAGAGCTAGGTATAGATACAATTGTAATACTGAGGGGGTTGTGTATGTGTTGAGGTGTGGATGTAATATGTTCTATATAGGGGAAACATGTAGAAGTTTCAGGGTTCATTTACAGGAACTTATTAGGGATATAAAAAGTAAAAAAATTAGAGAGCGTTCTTGGTAATCATTTTATGGTGGTACATAATTTTAACCCTGAGTCACTTAAGGAATGTGTTTTGGAACAGCAACAAGTTGGCATAGGGGAATGTGTGACTTTAAAAAAATAAACTTCTTAAGAAGGAAACCCTCCTTATTTTAATGTATGGTACCTTGGAGCCTTTGGGACTCGACTAGGAATGTAACTGGAAGTATATGATTTGAATTGAATGATTAATTGATTTATTGTTTGATTTTGAATTAATTATGCATATTGTATTTAAGTAAAATGTGTTTTGTGATGTCTTTACTCTTTTGAAGGCTTTGTAAGCTGAGGCGCTAAGTGTTTTATAAATCGTTTTTTGTTAGTATCAGTGGTCTTTGTGGCATCTTTATTTTCTTGTTCTGCTTTGGTTGTATTTTACATTTGAGAAACTCTGCCTGCATGTGTAGAGTGACTCGGCATAGGGCACAAGGAATATCTGAGATTGGAAGGCAATGACAGAAACACAATGGTACATGTCAGTCACCATTCAAAAGGGGTATTAGCAACAATATGCTCACTAGTCTTAGCCTTCAAAGGCAGATGGAAAGAGTAATCCTTGGTTTCTGAATCTCTACTGCTTTACGGACAGCCTACAATGAAGGAGGAAAAACAACCCATCATAGAATTGGTAAGGACAGCACTAAGGATAACAAATTCTGGAAAAGCAGCAGGCTCAGATGAAGTCACATCAACTGTGATCAAGATGCTAAGTGCTTTAGGGTACATGTTCATTGTGCATACAGCTGCAGTCCTAACAGATGGGTTCTCCTGCCATCAGATGGGTCCTCGGTCGGCCGAATTCCAAAGTCTAGGTCCGGCGTCGGTTGTCATCGCTTCTTCCCTGACGTCAGTGCGACAGGGGTACAAAAGAACCCGCCGACGCCATTTTCTTCAGTCTTTCTTGCCGCGCGGTGCCCGAAGCAGAAGCAGTTCACAAGTGCCGGTCGGCCAGCTCCTGAGATTATGAAAATTTGAAAACCGAAGTCTTCTTAAAAGCGAAGTACCCCGTTGGGGAACCTTTTCTTGCCTCAGACTGATGTCAGACAAAGTTAATAATTGTATTTCTTGTGGGAAGCAAATACCGCATAAGGATTTCCATTCCCTCTGTATACCTTGTTTAGGTCCAGACCACGAGGTCTCGGCCTGCCGCTTTTGTGCTACATTCAACAAACGCACTATTAAGCGTTGAGCGGAGTTCGCCCAGCATTATTTTGGAAAAGCATTTAACTATACTATGTCGTCGGATACTCCAACTCCGGTTTTGTCTAAAAAACGAAAAGACAAAGACCAACACGTGAGATCCGCGGCCTCTACCGACACCACGCCAAAGCTGGCTACACATGGTCCGGTTATCAGTGAGGCGCCTACGCAGCCCCTGCCTACCGACGACCTGTCTTTGACGGTGTCTCCTGTACCCGAGGTCGCAGGCTCCTCGGCCCACACCCCGACTACAGATACCAAAGCCACTGTTGGCGTTGAAACTCAGAATGTGGACAGGTCCACCTCCACTCAAGGTGTATTCAGACCTTCCTCTTCTTTCTCTGTCAAGGCTTTCACTAAGTCTAAAGCAACCATGCACTCTAAGAGACCAGCTGCACAGGGCCCATCTCCAGGCCCCATGCCTAAGAAACAGATGCTTAAAATGGCTGAGGATTTAATTACTCTTATCAGAGGTTCTCAGCCCCCTCCGGACAAAAGGCCTAGAGTGGAGGAAGATTCCCCCTCCTCTGATCAGGGCTCCATTATTTCAGAGCACTCTGATGATCAGGAACATTCTTACTCCCCTTTTGAAGACTCTGATGCGGAGGAGTCCATCCCTTCTGTATCCCCCCTGAGGATTACTCATTTGGGGAAACTTTACATACCTTAAGGGAACACTTCCACTGGGAAGGCCAGGATTATTCTGATTCCAAGAAAAGGCTCAGGGAATTTCTCTTGCTTCCTCAGCACAGGCCTCTGGCGCTATACCTCCTGTCTTGGACATCCTAGATGATGTTTACTCGGAGGCCTGCCTTAACCCGGACTCTCTACCTCCAGCTCCAGGTAAGCCTGACAGGTACTACAGGGTCCCTGACTCACACCAATTTCTATACAAGAGCCATGTTGCTGACCCAGAAACCATCTCACAGGGCCCCAAGGGAGTTAAGGCCTCCATTGCTAAAAATCCATTGCCTTCCGAGAGATTCCAGATCCTTAGAAAGGTGGGGAAAAAAGGTATATACCTCGGCTACCTTATCCATGAGGGCCTTAAACTGTCAGTTTCATATGCTAAAATACCAACAGTTTTTGTTATCACAATTGAAAAGTAAAATGTCACAACCTGAACAACCAGACTTGAAGGAGTTGCAGGATTTGATGCATAGTGCAGAACAAGTGGGTAAGCATACCTTACAGTGTGGTTTTGATGCTCTAGAGGCCTCATGCAGAGCTGCTGTTACAGGATCAGTCATACGTAGGCATGCCTGGCTCAAGGAACAAGCCTTACCTGATCATGTCAAAGCTAAATTACTAGACGCCCCTCTTCAAAAGGATGTGCTATTTGGTGCTAATGCTGAGGAGGTATTAAAGAAAATGGAGGAAAAGGCTAAATCAATGCAAACTGTGAAAGAATTTCTACAGGTTCAACCCCCACGTTTTAGTAGAAATTGGCCTTCCAAAAACTGGTCCTTTCCTGCCACAGACAAACCCCAAAGAGGCAGATACAGGCGCCCGAGGGGCAGAGGACAATCCCAAGGCTCGTATAGAGGCAGACAATGGCAAGCTCCTACACAAAGAGGTGGTGAGGACAACTCACAATCTATCAGAAAGCAAACCCAATGACTTTCCCCTTTGCATGCCAACCAGGTCTCAAATGTCAGCCCCCTTGGGAGGAAAGCTGGCATTATTTTCAAAAAATTGGCATATTGTCACAAAGGACAAATGGATCCTGGACATTATAAACAGAGGCTACAAATTCCATTTTCACACCCTTCCAAAAATGAGAGGCATGCCAAACCTGCCACACAATCAAAGGGCAGAGGCACAAAGGCAAATTACAGATCTCATAAACATGAAAGCTATTCAAGAGGTACCTACGCATCTAACAAGGTCAAGGGTTTTATTCCAGGCTATTTCTGGTGCCAAGGAAGGGAAAAGATTGGAGACCTATTTTGGATCTATCCATCCTAAACACATTTCTACTGCACCAAAATTCAAGATGCTCACTCTACAGCAGCTTCTTCCCATGCTGGGCAAGGAGTCTTGGCTGGTAACATTGGACCTCAAGGAGGCATACCTGCATGTCCCAATCAGACAGAATTGCAGAAGATACCTCAGATTTCTTGCAGGTTCAACTCATTATCAATTCTCTGCATTGCCCTTTGGCTTATCTACTGCGCCCAGAGTATTCACGAAATGCCTGGCATCAGTAATTGCCTACTGCAGACATCAAGGGATACAAATATATCCCTATTTGGACGACTGCCTGATCCAAGCGGACAGCAAACACATTCTTCTGAAACATCTGGCTTATGTAATAATGTTATTGAACTCTCTGGGATACACAGTCAACAAAAAGAAATCAAGGCTTATACCCTCTCGGAAGATAATTTTCCTGGGTGCCAACTTGGACACAAACACCCAGATGGCCTACCTCACGCCAGAGAAACAGGGGCAACTAATTCAATACTTCAGAACACTAGCAAATTGCACCAGGCTTACTGCAAGGAAAATCCTGCAAGCTCTGGGATTCATGGCATCTTGCATCTTACTAATCCCATGTGCAAAGCTGCATATGAGGAAACTACAATGGTACCTGAAAAACATATGGTCTCAACACAGCCACAGTTTGGAAACAGTAATACAACTAATTCCATGTCTGCAAAAGGAATTTCTGTGGTGGGCTCAAGCATGTCAAACAAACACAGGTCTTCCTTTCAACAAGCCTCAAGCAAATCAAGTCATCACAACAGACGCCTCGGACTACGCCTAGGGGGTGCACATGACAGATCGGTGCATTCAGGGCAAATGGTCCCAAAAAGAAAAACACCTTCACATCAATCAAAAAGAAATGCTAGCAGTAATAAATGCTATTATAGCTTTCAAGAACTTTCTACAACCAGGTCAACTATTGATAAGAACGGACAAAACCACAGTTATGTGGTACATAAACAAGCAGGGAGGAACACATTCTTACCCCCTATGCAGACTGGCCATGTCACTTTGGAACATGGCCATAAACTTACAAATGGAACTACAAGCACAGTACTTGCCAGGCAAGGAAAACACGCTGGCAGACAACCTAAGCAGGAATATGACAGATCCCCACGAATGGAAGTTGCATCCAAAAGTTTTTACAGAAATAATACAAGAATGGGGAAGGCCAGACATAGATCTATTTGCCTCCCACAAAAATCATCAATTGACAAAATTCTGCTCAAGGATCTTCCATCCAAAGGCCTGGAGAGTGGACGCTCTCTCTTTCAGCTGGACATCAATGACAGTTTATGCCTTCCCACCTCTTCCTCTGCTCCCCAAAGTTCTATTGAAGACCAGAGCAGACAGACCAAAGATGATCCTCATTGCTCCGGACTGGCCAAGGCAACACTGGTACCCACTCCTGAGGAGCCTGACGCATTCCCCACCATGGACCCTGCGTCTAATGCCTCTTCTTCTGACTCAACACAGCTTCAAAACTCTTCACAGTCAGCTAAAAACACTCAATCTAGCCGAATGGAAGATTCCTTAGCATCACAGCAGGCCCTACTCTCCAAGGAGGTGCAGGATGTCATTTTGGAGGCCAGAAGGCCATCAACTAGAAAAGCTTACTCCGCAAAATGGAAACGTTTTTGTGTCTGGAATGAGAAAAAGGGCCAGGACCCTGGAAAACTGAATTTACCTCAAATACTACAATATTTGACAGAACTGCTAAGCAGTGGACTTTATTTCTCCGCCCTCAAAATCCATGCCTCAGCCATTTCTGCAGAATACAACACTGATCCACCTTTATTCTCTCACCCTCTCTTAAGACAGTTCCTCAGAGGGGCTAAGAATTTAAGACCTCCAAGGAAACAACCAATACCTGCTTGGGATCTTAATTTCATTCTGTAAAAACTGACCCTGCCTCCTTTTGAGCCAGCTGCTTCATCAGATTTGCAATATTTGTCTTGGAAAACAGCTTTCCTTCTGGCTATCACCTCAGCTCGTAGAGTTTCAGAATTACAGGCTCTCATGGCTGTCCAGCCTTTTATCATCTTCCATCAGGACAGAGTTTCCTTACGAACCAACCCATCCTTTATGCCTAAAGTGGTATTCAGGGTAGCTTTAAATCAGGCCATACATTTACCTACTTTTTATCCTAATCCTCAAAACAAAGGGGAGAGATTACTACATTCCTTGGACATCCACAGACAACTGCGTTACTATTTGGACAGAACAAAGCCTTTCAGAAAATCAGAACAGCTCTTTGTGGCCTATACAGTAGGAGCTCAAGGAAAGCCAATTTCCAAACAGACAATTTCAAAATGGATAGCCCACTGCATACGCTTTTGCTATTCCTTTCATGGCAAAACCGTACCTACAGGCATTAGAACTCATTCCACCAGGGCCACAGCCACCTCTGCAGCCTTCCTCAGAAGAGTTCCTACCAAGGATATTTTGAAAGCAGCCACTTGGAGTTCTGTGCATACCTTCTCCAAGCACTACAACCTACCATTATACTCCAAATCTAGAGCAGGCTTTACCACTGCAGTTTTGCAGGGCATTTTGGCTCCTCCTAGTTACACCTAGTGCCTACCACCCCTTTCTTAGCTTTGGGATTCTACCCATCTGTTAGGACTGCAGCTGTATGCACGATGAACATAGTACAGTTTTGTACCTACCATAAATGTAGATGTTCGAGTGCTAATACAGCTGCGGTCCAGGTTTCCCTCCCTCCTTCCCCTCTAGGGGTATTCTTTTATGGTGTATTTGCTTGCAACTACTGTTTTTTGATTATATTGCATTGCATTATTACCTAATTTTATGTATTGCCTTCCTTCTGGGGGCACCTGACATCTGGGGCAAGAAAAACTGAAGAAAATGGCGTTGGCTGGTTCTTTTATACCCCTGTCGCACTGACGTCAGGGAAGAAGCGACGACAACCGACGCCGGACCTAGACTTTGGAATTCGGCCGACCGAGGACCCGCCTGACGGCAGGAGAACCCATCTGTTAGGACTGCAGCTGTATTAGCACTCGAACATCTACATTTATGGTAGGTACAAAACTGTAATTTGTTGCAGTAAGGACAGAGGCATATCCCAGATTTAAATGTAAGCATTCCTCTGCCAATGTGCAAGAACCAAGGAGGCTTTCATGACTGTACATAATACAGAGGTATCAAAACTCCTGTTATACTGCATGAAAGTGCTGCCAAGGGTGACTGATAAATACTCAGAGCTGTAAAATGTAGGATGGGAAATCGGCAGTTTGGATTCAATTCAGGAGGCAGTAGAGGTGACCTGATGTCTACTGTGAGACAACAGTGGAGAAGAAGTTGGAGATGAAGAAAGAGTCCGACTGGATATTTGTAGAATTGGAATATAATAGGGTCCCAAGAAAGCTGATTTGGCCAGTCCTCCAATATTTCAAAGCCCCGGAAACATTGTTAGAATTAATGTAGGCTATGTACAAGGACCCAGTGACACAGTACAAAAAGTGTTCATACTTATGGAGGGGTTCTCAGTGAAATTGGACGTGTCCGTGCTCAGCTATGAACCCACACCTGTTTGTACTGGTGATGGACTGCATTAGTAAAGTTAGATGGGGTAAGTCAGCAAAGCTGCAGGTAGCATAGGAAGCCTGAACTGGAACTTCAACATATGGTGGGTAATTGGAATGAAAATGAAATGGAATACAGACAAGACTAGTCACGGCAGCAAATGAGGAAAATCAGAAGCTAACAACTGAGGTAGAAGGGGAAAACAGCGGAACATGTTAATGGATTCAGGTATGTGGAAGGTGGGGTTGAGGAGAAGGGATGGTCTGAATGAAGGTGGAGCTAGAATCAGAGGTGTTGCAGCCACCTGGCACAGTATCTTGGGTAGTGTGACAGCAGAATGTCTAAAAGAAGCTGAAGTGTAAGTTGTACAAAACAGTGTGCTACCAGTGCTACTGTAGGGTACAGAAACCTGGACAGTGAAGGCAGGGCAGCTCAGGAAGCTTGAGAATGATGTCTGAGATGGGTAGTAAGATGGATACTGTGGGGCAGATTATTTAAGGTATTTATTTGCATTTGTTTACAGGGAGGAAATCCTTCTTTCAGCAAAAGCTTAGGGAGAAAAGTTTTGCAATGTAATCATTAAGATTTTATTAACAAAGATGGAAATTAACTTTTATGAAAATAATCATGAGAGGAACAGGAGAAAAGGGAAGAAAGTCAGACCATCACTACCGGAAGAGCAGGAGGTATTGTTTGACATGCAAGGATTAGGCAAAGTTGAATAGAGATGCAATGGAGAAAGAAGAGGGATAAAGGGGGCTAGTTGAGAAGGAAAGGGAGGAGAAAGTGTCCGACTTCTCTGGAGCGAGCAGCAGTGGCAGATCCACTTGTCAAATGAGATTTCAGCAAGGTTTTAAATGGTGAGGCTTTTAGTTTTGCAACATAATAAAGGAAGGGAAGTCCACTGCCTGGATACAATGGCTGTATAATGAGCAACTACCTGAGAGTTGTAGGATGGGGTTGAAGTTGCAAGGAATTTGTCAAGAGGATCCAAGTGTCCTTGGAGGAGAATGCCATGAAATGAGGAGAGAGGGAGGGGCATTTGTCAGAGTTGTGTAAGATTTTCTAGGCCCGTTTAGTTAGGTTTTTAAGGGTATCAGGGAATTCATGCCAGTTGAATTGTTTGAGCTCAGTGGAAGCATGAGTTTGTGATGGTAGCTTAATGGCAGTTTGGCAGTTTTATTGTAGGTCTGTCATAGTTTATAGAGCAAGTCAGAATGGAGGTTGGTAAAGTCTAGGACTGATATAGGAGAT